>NC_060068.1:21506277-21817837 GCF_922984935.1 Meles meles | reverse complement strand
GGCCTGCCAGGTCTCTGTGGATAAGTCTGCCGCCAATCCAATATTTTTACCATTGTATGTTACAGACTTGTTTTCTCGGGCTGCATTCAGGATTTTCTCTTTGTCACTAAGACTTGTAAATTTTACTATTAGGTGACGGGGTGTGGACCTATTCTTGTTGACTTTGAGGGGGGTTCTCTGCATCTCCTGGATTTTAATGCTTGTTCCCTTTGCCATATTAGGGAAATTCTCTCCAATGATTCTCTCCAATAGACCTTCTGCTCCCCTCTGTGTTTCTTCTTCTTCTGGAATTCCAATTATTCTAATGTTGTTTCATCTTATGGTGTCACTTATCTCTCGAATTCTCCCCTCATGGTCCAGTAGCTGTTTGTCCCTCTTTTGTTCGGCTTCTTTATTCTCTGTCATTTGGTCTTCTAGATCACTAATACTTTCTTCTGCCTCATTTATCCTAGCAGTGAGAGCCTCCATTTTTGATTGCACCTCATTAATAGCTTTTTTTATTTCAACTTGGTTAGATTTTAGTTCTTTAATTTCTCCAGAAAGGGCTTTAATATCTCCAGAGAGGGTTTCTCTAATATCTTCCATGCCTTTTTCAAGCCCGGCTAGAATGTTCAGAATCGTCATTCTGAACTCTTGATCTGACATATTACCCATGTCTGTGTTGATTAGGTCCCTAGCCTTCGGTACTGTCTCTTGTTCTTTTGTTTGTGGTGATTTTTTCCGCCTTGTCATTTTGTCCAGATAAGAGGATATGAAGGAGCAAATAAACTACTAAAAGGGTGGCAAAGACCCCAGAAATATGCGCTGTAACCAAATCAGAAGAGACCCCAAATTGTGGGGGGGGGGAAGGGGATAAAAACATCTTCTGAAAAAAAAAGAAGAAAAAAAAAAGAAAAAAATTTAAAAAATAAAACAAATAAAAAAATATAAAAAAGAAAGAAAAATATATATATTTAGAAGAACTAGTCAAAAAACGTTAAAAAAGAAAAGGGTAAAAGTTTTAAAAAATTTAGCAGAAGTAGAAAAAAGAAAAAAGAAAAAAAAATTGAAAGAAGAAATAAAAATTGAAAAAAGAGAAAAAAAATTTGAAGTAGCCGCAAGACTAAAGAATCATGGGGAGAAAGCCATGAGTTCCGTGCTTTGCTTTCTCCTCCTCTGGAATTGCTCTGCTGTCTTAGGAATTGAACCTGCTTTCTCCTTGATAGATGAACTTCATCCTGGCTGGATATTTTCTTGATCTTCTGGGTGAGGGGCCTGTTGTAGTGACTCTCAAGTGTCTTTGCCCGAGGCGGGATTGCACCGCCCTTACCGGCAGCCGGAGTAAGTAATCGGCTTGGGTTCGCTTTTGGGAGCTTCTGTTCCCTGAACGCCTTCTGTAGAGTTCCAGAGGATGGGAATGAAAATGGCGGCCTCCCAGTCTCTGGCCCAGAGGAGCTGAGAGCCTGGGGCCCCACTCTTCAGTGTGCCCCCAGAGGACAGCACCCAATCACTCCCGTATCCCCAGCCTCTAGCCGCGCTCCGAGCTCACCCAGCCCGCGACCAGTTCAAGGTAACCCCGAGCTGAGAGTTCAGTCCTCGGCTCTGTCTCTGCAGCCAGCTTCTCCGTTCTAATACCTGCGAGCTCTCCGACACTCTGACACCCCCGATCCTTCTGTGAACCTGCGGGGCTTGGGGCCACGCTGACCCCGTGTGGGCTTCACCCTGGTTTAGCCTCTGGAGCAATGTCCCTCAGTGGAACAGACTTTTAAAAGTCCTGATTTTGTGCTCCTTTGCTCCGCCGCTTGCCGGGAGCCGGCCCCTCCCCCCGCGGTCTATCTTCCCGACGTTTTAGATTCACTTCTCCGCCAGTCCTACCTTTCAGAAAGTGGTTGATTTTCTATTTCTAGAGTTGCTGTTCTTCTTCTCTTCGCTCTCCTGTTGGATTTGTAGGTGTTTGCAATGTTTAGATAAGCTACCGAGCTGATCTCCTGCTATCTGATGTAGTCTCAGGCTGCTACTTCACTGCCATCTTGACTCCTCCCCGACACTACATCATTCTTAAAGGGACTATCCACCAAGATGATCTAACAATTGTAAATATCTATGCCCCCAATATGGGAGCAGCCAATTACATAAGAAAACTAGTAACCAAGATAAAGAGTCATACTTACATGAACACATTAATAGTAGGAGATCTTAACACGCTTCTCTCAGTAATAGACAGATCATCGAAGCAGAAAATCAATAAAGAAACAAGATCATTGAATGACATATTGGACGAGATGGACCTCTTAGATATATACAGAACATTCCACCCTAAAACAACAGAACACTCATTTTTCTCAACTACACATGGAACCTATCCAGAGTAGACCACATACTGAGTCACAAATCAAGAATCAACCGATACCAAAAGACTGACATTCCCTGCATATTCTCAGATCACAATGCTTTGAAACTGGAGCTCAATCACAAGGAAAAGTTTGGAAGGAACTGAAACACCTGGAATCTAAAGATCACCTAGCTTAAAAATGCTTGGATCAACCATGAGATCAAAGAAGAACTTAAACAATTCATGGAAACCAATGAGAATGAAGACATTTCTGTCCAAAATCTATGGGATACAGCAAAGTGGTCCTAAGGGGGAAATACATAGCCATCAAAGCCTCCCTCAAAAATAGATGGAAAAATCCAGTGTACAACAGCAGTCTGCACACCTTAAGGAGCTGGAGAACCAATAACAAATCAAACCAATTCCACATATAAGAAGGGAAATAATCAAGATTAGAGTAGACATCAATGAGGTAGAAACCAGAGATACAGTAGAACGTATCAATGAAACTAGAAGCTGGTTTTTTGAAAGGATCAATAAGATCGGTAAACCCTTGGCCACACTAATCCAAAAGAAAAGAGAGAAAGCCCAAATTAATAAAATTATGAATGAAAAGGGAGAGATCACAACCAGCACCAAGGAAGTAGAAAAAAATCATCATAAATTATTACCAAGAGTTTTATGCCATAAGCTAAGCAAACCAGATGAAATGGATGCATTCCTGGAAAACTATAAACTCCCAAAATTGAACCAGGAAGAAATGGACAACATGAATAGACTGATATCTAGTAACAAGATTGAATCAGTGATCAAAAACCTCCCAAAAAACAAGAGTCCAGGGCCTGACGGATTCCCTGGGGAATTCTATCAAACTTTCAAAGAAGAAATAAAACCTATTCTCCTAAAGCTTTTTCAAAAAATTGAAGCATAAGGAAAATTTCCAGACTCTTTTTATGAAGACAGAATTACCCTGATCCCCAAACCAGCCAAAGACCCTACCAAAAAGGAGAATTTCAGACAAATATCACTGATGAATATGGACGCTAAGATTCTCAACAAGATCCTAGCAAACTGGATCCAACAGCACATTAAAAAGTTTATCCACCATGACCAGGTGGGATTCATCCCTGGGTTACAAGGATGGTTCAACATTCCCAAATCAATCAATGTGATAGAATAAATCAATAAGAGAAGAGAGAAGAACCACATGGTCCTCTCAATTGATGCAGAAAAATCATTTGACAATATACAGCATCCGTTGCTGATGAAAACGCTTCAAAGTATAGGGATAGAGGGAACATTCCTGAACTTCATAAAATCGATCTATGAAAGACCCACAGCAAATATCATCTTCAATGGGAAAAAGCTTGCAGCCTTCCCGTTGAGATCGGGAACACGACAAGGATGCCCACTCTCACCACTCTTGTTCAACATAGTATTAGAAGTTCTAGCAACGGCAATCAGACAACAAAGAGAAATAAAAGGTATCCAAATTGGCAAGGAAGAAGTCAAACTCTCTCTCTTCGCAGATGACATGATTCTTTATATGGAAAACCCCAAAGACTCCACCCCCAAACTACTAGAACTCATACAGCAATTCAGTAACGTGGCAGGATACAAAGTCAATGTACAGAAATCAGTGGCTTTCTTATACACCAACAATGAAAATACAGAAAGGGAAATTAGAGAATTGATTCCATTTACTCTAGCACCAAGAACAATAAGATCCCAGGGAATAAACCTAACCAAATAGGTAAAGGATCTGTACCTGAGGAACTACAGAACATTCATGAAAGAAATTGAAGAAGACACAAAAAGATGGAAGACCATTCCATGCTCTTGGATTGGAAGAATAAACATTGTTAAAATGTCTATACTGTCTACAGAAATATATACTTTTAATGCCATTCCAATCAAAATTCTACCGGTATTTTTCAAAGAGCTGGAGCAAATAATCCAAAAATTTGTATGGAATCAGAAGATACCCTGAATTGCTAAAGAAATGTTGAAAAACAAAAGTAAAACTGGCGGCATCCATTACCTGATTTCAAGATTTACTACAAAGCTGTGATCACCAATACAGCATGGTACTGGCATAAAAAAAGTCACATAGACCAGTGGAACAGAGTAGAGAGCCCAGATATGGACCCTCAACTCTATGTTCAACTAATACTCAACAAAAGCAGAAAAAATATATAGTGGATAAAAACAGTCTCTTCAAACAATGGTGATGGGAAAACTGGACAACTATATGTAGAAGAATGAAACTAGACCATTCTCTTACACTGTACACAAAGATAAACTCGAAATGGATAAAAGACCTGAATGTGAGACAGGAATCCATCAGAATCCTAGAGGAGAACATAGACAGTATCCTCTTTTATATCAGCCACAGCAACTTGTTTCAAGATATGTCTCCAAAGGCAAAGGAAACAAAAGCAAAAATAAACCTTTGGGACTTCCTCAAGATCAAAAACTTCTGCACGACAAAGGGAAGAGTCTACAAAACAAAGAGGCAACCCACGGAATGGGAGAAGATATTTGCAAATGACAGTACAGACAAAAGTTGATATCCAAGATCTATAAAGAACTCCTCAAACTCAACACACACAAAACAGATAATCATGCCAAAAAATGGGCAGAAGATATGAACAGACACTTCTCCAATGAAGACATACAAATGGCTATCAGACACATGAAAAAATGTTCATCATCACTTGCTATCAGTATGATTCAAATTAAAACCACATTGAGATACCACATCACACCGTTTAGAATGGCCAAAATTAGCAAGAGAGGAAACAACGTGTGTTGGAGAGGTTGTGGAGAAAGGGGAACCCTCTTACACTGTTGGTGGGAATGCAAGTTGGTGCAGCCACTTTGGAGAACAGTGTGGAGATTCCTGAAGAAATTAAGAATAGAGCTTCCCTATGACCCTGCAATTGCACTGCTGGGTATTTACCCCAAAGATACAGATGCAGTGAAAAGAAGGGCCATCTGTACCCCAATGTTTATTTCAGAATGGCCACGGTCGCCAAACTGTGGAAAGAACCAAATGCCCTTCAACGGATGAATGGATAAGGAAGATGTGGTCCGTATACTCTATGGAGTATTATGCCTCTATTAGAAAAGATGAATACCTAACTTTTGTATCAACATGGACGGGACTGGAAGAGATTATGCTGAGTGAAATAAGTCAAGCAGAGAGAGTCAATTATCATATGGTTTCACTTATTTGTGGAGCATATCATATAACATGGAGGACATGCGGAGATGGAGAGGAGAAAGTGGTTGTGGGAAATTGGAAGGGGAAGTGAACCATGATAGTCTATGGACTCTGAAAAACAACCTGAGGGTCTAGAAGGGGCTGGGGCTGGGAGGTTAGGGGAATGAGGTGGTATTAGTGAGGGCACATGTTGCATGGAGCACAGGGTGTGGTGCAAAAACAATGAACACTGTTATGCCGAAAAGAAATTTTAAAAAGTAAAGATCCTATTTTGGACTTATAAAAAATAAAAATAAAAACTACATTAAGTTTTACTTCTGTTAAAAATATACATCTTAAGAAGATGTGGTATATATACACAATGGAATACTATGCAGCCATCAAAAGAAATGAAATCATGCCATTTGCGATGACATGGATGGAACTAGAGCGTATCATGCTTAGTGAAATAAGTCAATCGGAGAAAGACAACTATCATATGATCTCCCTGATATGAGGACATGGAGAAGCAACACGGGGGGGTAGGGAGATAGGAGAAGAATAAATGAAGCAAGATGGGATTGGGAGGGAGACAAACCATAAATGACTCTTAATCTCACAAAACAAACTGGGGGTTGCTGGGGGGAGGTGGGATTGGGAGAGGGGGAGGGGGCTATGGACATTGGGGAGGGTAAGTGCTATCGTAAGTGCTGTGAAGTGTGTAAACCTGGCGATTCACAGACCTGTACCCCTGGGAATAAAAATACATTATATGTTTATTAAAAAAAAAAAATTTGGAAGGGGAGGCGAACCATAAGAGACTATGGACTCTGAAAAACAACCTGAGGGTTTTGAAGGGTCAGGGGTGGGAGGTTGGGGGAACAGGTGGTGGGTAATGGGGAGGGCACGTTTTGCATGGAGCACTGGGTGTTGTGCAAAAAGAATGAATACTGTTATGCTGAAAAAATAAATAAAATGGGAAAAAATATACATCTTAACTGTTATACAAGTCTCTATGAAAAATATATTTATTTATTTATACATCTATACATGTTTTTCTGTGTAGTGTTCCCCATTTCTATGAAATGTTTGTATTGATATAATTTCACAAAAAAGTAATGGGTCCACGAAATGATTATTTTTCATTTTTTTATTTTCTTATCAAGCTGATGAATCGTATACACTTACAACATAGCAAATAAATAACATATATGATGTTTATTTTTTTGCTTTTTATTTTATTACACTAACAAATGATTGGGGCCTCATAAAAATTGCAACATATATTTATTTGATGAATATCGATTGATTGTGAAACCCTTTCTTATCTGTATATGCTATTTTAATATTCTTGTTTTAAAGCAAACAAAACCAGAGAGAGAAAGAAATATCAAGAAACGGACTACTAATTATAGAAAGCAAAATGATGATTACTGTTAGTGCAGTGGGGAGGATGGGTTAAATAGGTGATGGAGTTTAAGTACTTCACTTATGGTAATTAGCACAGGATGAAGTATGGAAGTAGTTCATTACTTACTTTGTAACTAAAATTAATATAACATTGTATGTAAACTAACTTGAATTAAAATTAAAACTTAAAATTAAAAAAGGTGTTTTATATTTTTTCCTATTAATCTTCTTCAAAAATTATTTCGGATCTTCTATTTTTATTTATATTTGACTGGTTTCTTACCTTTAATTAATTAATGGATTTTTATTATGTTCAATTAGCCAACGTACAGTAGGTAGTTTTTGATGTAGTGTTTAACAATTCATTACTTTTTTTTTAACACCCAGTGTTCATCACAACATACCCTCCTTAATACTTATCTCAGGTTACCTCATCCCCCCAGCCTCTCCCTTCTATAACCCGCAGCATGTTTCCTGGAGTCCAGAGTCTCTCATGGGATTTCTTCCTCTCTGATTTGTTCCTATTCAGTGTTCCCCCAATTTCCTATGTTCTTCTGTGGTATTTCTTAGATTCCATATATGAGTGAAACCACATGAGAATTGTCTTTCTCTTCTTGACTTACTTCATTTCACATAATCCCTTCCAGTTCCATCCATGTTGATGAAAATGGTATGTATTTAGCCTTTTCCATGGCTGAGTAATATTCCATTGTATATATGAACCCCATCTTCTTTATCCATTCATCTGTTGAAAGAAATCTTGGCTCCTTCCACAGCTGAGATATTGTTGACATTGCTGCTATGAACATTGGAATGCAAGTGTCCCATCATTTCACTACATGTGCAACAATATGGGTGGAGGGAGGGACTATTATACTAAACAAAACAAGTCAGCCAGAGAAAGACAAATACCATATGATTTCACTCATATGGTATGGAATCATATGGAATCACTCATATGGTATTTAAGAAGCAAAACTGATAAATATAGGGAGGGGGAAAGAGAGAGGTATACCAGAAAACAGACTCAACTATAGAGATCAAACTGTAGAATCCCGGAAGGAAGTTATTGAAGGAGATGCTTTAAATAGGTGATGGGTATCAGGAAGTTACTGGTTGTGTTGAGCACTTAGTATTCTATGTAAGTGATAAATCACTAAATTCTGTACCTGAAAGTAATATTATTCTGTGTTAAATAACTGGAATTTATTTTTTAAAGATTTTATTTATTGGACAGAAATAGAGAATGAGCACAAGCAGAGGGAGTGAGAGAGGAGAACCAGGATCCTCTTCAGAGAAGCTTTGAGAAATCTATTTGAAGTGCACTGTGGATTCTTCCAAGATCAACTGAAGACTTTTCCCATAAAGTGGATGGTAGCATATCCAAGGAAAACAAGTGATATTTGGTCCCTGATTCAGTTATAGTGTCAGTGATGGAGGAATTACAAACTTTTTGAGGAGCCTCCATACTGTTTTCCAGAGCAGCTGCACCAGGTTACATTCCTACCAACAGTGTAAGAGCATTCTCCTTTATCTGCATCTTTCCCAACATTTGTTGTCCATTTTAGCCACTCTGACTGGTGTAAGGTGGTATCACGTTGTGGTTTTGATTTGTCTTTCCCTGATCTATGTGATATGAAACATTTTCCCAAATGTCTGTTCACCATTTGTATGTCTTTGGAGAAATGTCTGTTCATGATTTCTCTCCATTTCTTCACTGGATTATTTGTTTTTGGGTGTTGAATTTGAGAAGATCTTTATAGATTCTGGATACTAGCCCTTTAACTGATATGTCATATGCAAACATCTTCTCTCATTCTGTAGATTTCCTTTTAGTTTTGTTGACTGTTTTCTTTGCTGTGAAAATCTTTATATCTTGATGAAGTCCCCATAGTTCAATTTTGCATGGTTTCCCTTGACTTTGTAGATATGTCTAGCAAGAAGTTGCTGTGGCTGAGGTCAAAGAAGATGTTGTCTCCCTTCTTCTCTAAGATTTTGATGGATTCCTGTCTCAAATTGAGGTCTTTCATCCATTTTCAGTTTATCTTTGTGTATGGTGTATGAAATGGCCCAGTTTCATTCCTCTCCACATGGCCATTCAATTTTCCCACCAGGAATGGATGTTGTGTTTTGTCAAATGTTTTTTCTGCATTTATTTAAAGGATCTTATATTTCTTATACTTTCTTTTATTAATATGGTGCATTATGTTTATATATTTGTCAATATAAAACCTCCCTTCAAACCCAGGAATAAATCTCACTTGAACATCTTGAATGATTCTTTTAATGTAATGTTACCAATATTCTTTTATTTTGGTGATGCTGATCGCTATTTCTTCTGTCTCATTTGTGACTTTATTTATTTGCATATTTGTTCTCTTTCTTCAATGAGTGTGGGTAAGGAGTTATCAATTTGATTAATTTTTCAGGGAACCAGAACCTGGTTTCATTGAATTTTTATATTTTTTTAAGTTTCATAACAATTTGTTTCTGTTCTAATTTTTATTCTTTCTCATCTTCTTCTGGATTTAGACTTTATTGTACTTATCCTAGTTCCTTTAAATGTAAATAAAGATTGTTTATTTGAGGTTATTTGTGCTTTTTGAGGTAAGCCTGTATTGCTATACAATTCCCTCTTCTGGCCACTTTGGCTGCATCTCAAATTTTTGGACTATTGTTTTCATTTTCATGTGATTCTATGTACTTTTTAAATATATTCTTTGAATTCCTGGTTGATCTATTCTTTGTTTAGTAGCATATTGTTTAACCACCAGGTATTTTTGACCTTTCCAAATTTTGTGGGGTTGCCTTCACATTTCATTGCATTGTGGTTGGAAAATATGCATAGTATGATCCTAACTTTTTTTTTTTAACTTTTTATAGCCTGATTTGTGACCTAGTATTCTTTTCTGGAGAATTTCTCATGCATTTGAAAAGAATGTGTACTCCGCTGCTTGAGGATCTAATGTTCTGCAAATATCTATTAAGTCTATCTGGTCCTGTATGTGTTTCAATGCCATTTTACCTCGTTTATTTTCTGGTTAGCTGATCTGTCCATAAGCAGGGTGTGAATGTCCCTTATTTTGTTATTATCAATTTGTTCCTTTATATTTGTTTATGTTTTATATATTTGGGTGTCCCCATGTTGGGGGTATAAACATGTACAGTTATTAGATCTTCTTCTTGAATAGTTACTTTTATTATGATAGTGTCCTTCTTCATCTCCTGTTATTGTCTTTTGCTTAGAATCTAGTTTGTCTGATATAAGAATTGCAAATGTGGCTTTTTTAAAATATCCGTTACATGATAAATATTTTTTCATCCACTCACATTCAATCCACAGGTGTCTTTAGATTAAAAATGAGCCTTTTGTAGGCAACATATAGATGGATATTTTTGTTTTGATTTGTTTGTTTTATGGACTTTATGAAAAGACACACTGTCTTTTCATTGGTGTGCTTAACCCATTTACATTTAGAGTGGTTATTCATAGATATGTTTTTAATGCCATTTTATTACTTGTTTTGTCATTTTTTTCTGCAAGTTTTCTCCATCTAGTCTTTATCACTTTTGGTCTTGCCTTTCCACTCAGAGGTCTCTGTATTATTTCTTGTAGGACTGGTTTAGTGGTTACAATATCCTTTGGTTTTTGTGTGTCTGGGAGACTCTTTATCACTCCTTCTATTTAATCCAGTCTTCCTGGATAGAGTATTTTTGTCTACAGATTTTTCTCATTCAGCAGGATGAATATATCCTGTTATTTCCTTCTGGCTTGCCAAGTTTCTGTTCAGAGATCCAGAGCTAGTTCGATGTGTCTTCCCTTGTAAGATTGAGATTTATTTTCTTTGTTCTTTTAACACTTTTTTCTTTTTCACTATAGCTCACAAATTTAACTATAGCATGTGTTGGTTTGGTCTGCTTTTCTTGCTTTTGTTGGGGTTCTTTGTGGCTACTGGATCTAGATGTCTGTTTCCTTCATCAAATTAGGAAGTTATCAGCTATACTTTCCTCAGTAAACTTCTGCCCCCTTTTCCGTCTTTTCCTCTGAGACTTCTATATTATGAATGTTGTTATGCTTGATGGAACCATTGAGTTTCCTACGACTATTCTCAAGTTCTATAATTCTTCGCTCTCTCTCTTATTAAGCTTCATTACTTTATAATATTTTATTTTTTATTTCACTTATTCATTCCTCTGCTTCTTCCATCCTTGAGTTCATTGCATTCAGTGTGTTTTGAACCTCAATTATTGCAGTTTTCATTTCTTTCTGTTTTAAAAGAATTATTTATTTTAGAGAGGAAGAACACAAGGAGGGAGAAAGTTAGAGGAAGAGAGAGAAACAAATTCCCCTCTGACTATGAAGAACTTCACGGACTTGATCTCAGGACCCTGAGATGGTGACCTGAGGGAAAATCAAGAGTTGGACATTTAACCAATAATGCCACCCAGGGACTCCAACTTTCATTTTCTTACTTTTTTTTAAACTAATTTATCTCTGTGGTAAGGATCTTCCTTCCATTCTTTTCTCAAGCCCAGTGAGTACCCTTATGGCTGTTACTTTAAATTCTTCATCAGGCCAATTACTTATATCAGTTTCACTCAGGTTTCTCGCAGTGACCTTGTGTTATTTCATTTATGATAAATTTCACTATCTTGGCATTTTGTAAATGTCTCTGTCTTCATCTCCATGTTATAAAATCCTGTTTTATTCCTGCCCCTGAAGTTAATAGCTTTATGATAAAGAAACTATAGTATCCATGGCCTGGTGCTTCAGGGGTGTATTTGTGTGTGCTTCATGCACTCCATTGGAGTGCACTCCATTTTGGCTGCTGTGTACTTTGGGCCAGTCATCTGAAGAGGCTGTCCTTGCCTGAAGTGGACAGTTTGGTCTTTGGTCAGGGTGTGGGGATTTAACTAGGTGTGATCAGGTCTGCTTGTTAAACGAGACCTGGTATTATTACTATTAGAATTGAAGCCTAGGAGAGCTCTATGGTCAGAAGACTTGCTGTGGACAAGTTCTTCTGGTTTTGTGTGGAAGGGGCTTACCACACTGGGACCAAGGGTATTTTGACCAGGAAGGGCTGTATCACCAGCATGCAGAGGTGTGAGACTCTATGTAAACAGGTTAGGTAGCCAGTGTAGTCCTCATGCTTTTTACTCCAGGTAGTCTACCCCAGGAGTTGGGGAAGGAAATTGTTCTAGCCATCTCCTTTTCCTTGGGAGAGGGGTCTCCATGCTCTCAGGGAAGCACCCTTAGAAAAGTAAATAATCTCTCCCTTGTGTGTCCCAGGACTTTTTCAGTCACTGTTTTCATCCTATCTGACTCTGGATTATTTATCTCCCTTCTCTCCATGATTGGCACAGTGCTCTCAGGGCTCTATTTCAGTCAAGCCTGCTGATTTTTCTAAATTTAAATTCAATTAATTAACATATACTATATTATTGGTTTCAGAGGTAGGGGTCAATGATTCATCAGTCTTATATAATACCCAGGACTCATTACATCATGTGCCTCCTCAATGTCCATCACCCAGGCACCCCATCCCTCCACTCACCTCCCCTTCTGCAACCCTCATTTTGTTTCCTATGTTTAAAGTCTATTACAGTTTACCTCTTTCTCTGATTTTATATTGTTATATTTTTCTTCTCTCCCCCATGATCCTCTGTTTTGACTCTTAAATTCCACATATCAGTGAGATCATATAATTATCATTCCCTAATTGACTTTTTTCTCTTAGCATAATACCCTCTAGTTCCATCAACAGCATCATAAATAAAAAGATTTTATTTCTTGATGGCTGAGTAGTATCCCACTATATATATATATATTTTTTTTCACATATATATATATATTCACATCTTCTTTATCCATTCTTTATCCATTCACCAAGCTTGCTGACTTTTAATTTTTTTTTAAGATTTTATTTGACAGAGATCACAAGTAGGCAGAGAGGCAAGCAGAGAGAGAGAAGAAGGGAAGCAGGCTCCCCGCTGAGCAGAGAGCCCAATGTGGGGCTCGATCCCAGGATTCCGAGATCATGACCTGAGCCGAAGGCAGAGGCTTTAACCCACTGAGCCACCCAGGCGCCCTGCATGCTGACTTTTAAAAATGGAGGATTTGTGGGCATCTGGGTGGTTCAAACAATTAATCCTCTGACTCCTAATTTTGGCTAGGGTCATGATCTCCAGATCTTGAGACTGAGCCCTGCATTGAGCTCTCTGCTCAGTGGCTGTTTCTCCCTCTCCCTCTGCCCCTCCCCTTGCATTATCTCTCTCTCTCTTTTTCTCTCCCTCTCTAAATAAAATAAATTAAAACAAAACAAAAGAAAACAAACAAGCAACAAACAAAACTCCAGGCGTTAGGAATAGAATGTGAGTAGAGACCTGCAGTGGTTTTCTGGGAGTGGGTCTCCCTATGTTGGGATTGAGTCAGGTTTGACTTAGAAGTTCAGTTGTGCCAGACAGCAAGGACATGAGATTTGGAGCTAACAGGCTTAGCATCCAGTTTTGGGGTGGAGCTTCCCTGGTCAGGTGACTCTGCATTTATGCTGAGGTTCAGGGAAGGAAAATGGTGCCTACTGGCTCCTTTGTCCCCAGAGTGGTGTCTCTATGAAAGTTACCTTCCATGAACATGGTCCAAGAATGAATAATCTTCCCCAATGTGCCCCATGTGGTCCTCAGATCTTTCTCTCTGCCTCTGACTGTTTGCCTGCCTTCTCTTCATGAATAGGGTAGCACCTGCATGGCTCTATCTCAGAAAAGTTCACAGACCTTTAAACTCTAGTCTTCAAACCCTAACTGGTTGCAAAAACTCAGCTCCTCTCCTTTCCCCAACCAATGGCTTTGAGGAAGTCTTCTCCTTGAATATTTCTCTCTCTCTTTTCTCTCTGACCAGGGCTTCCTCCCTTGCTTAGCACTCATGATTCATTTCTCCCCCAAACCACTGCACTCCCCACTCAATGTGGCCTCTACTTCTATTTGTGGAGTTTGCTCTGTCAGTCCTCAAGTCAATTTCTAGTGTATTCAGAATGATTTGATAGGTACCTAGTTGTGTTCAAAGACTGAGATGACCTTAGGGTCCTCTTACAGTGCCATCTTAGCTCCTCACCCCCTCATTCTTTTAGCATTTTATTCTTAAGTTTGACTGAATTTATTTTTGTTAAAAAATGAATTCACTTTAGTTAAGAACCTTAGATGATTATGTTTCGAATCCCAAATTAATTTAATTATAAAAACTTGCTGGTAAATATTTAATGAGCATTTGGTAACTGAAATTATGCAATGAATATCTTCTTTTTGCAGATATGAAAATTATATTATGAGATAAGACGTTAAGTCTTCCATCTCAAGCAAATACTTACTTTTGAAAATATTACCATATTTTTTAAAGAATTTATTTATTTATTTGACAGAGATCACAAGTAGGCAGAAAGGCAGGCAGAGAGAGAGGAAGAAGCAGGCTCCCTGCTGAGCAGAGAGCCTGATGTGGGTCTCGATCCCAGGACTCTGGGATCATGACCTGAGCCAAAGGCAGAGGTTTAACCCACTGAGCCACCCAGGCACCCAAAATATTACCATATTATCATATAGCTTCTTGTGATGAGAATATTTCCCATTATATATTTTAGGAAAATTCATACTTATGCCATTCCCAAATCAAGCTCATAATTTGTTAATAGTCTATAAATTTTTAAAGGTTCACTTAGTTTTAGTATAAAAATATACAAATTTATATATATGTTATAGAATGTGGATCTTCTATTTTTGAAGAAAAATACTTATTTCCAATTTGATGCATCAGTCATAAATCACCGTAATGCTTGGGATAATACAGGGCTTCTTACATTTTTATTCTAGCTTTCTTGTTTATATCTTCCCTCAGAAAAGGTAGAAATAACAGAATTATTCCTTAAACAGTGGTAGTTATATATAGTACAGAAGACCTCGCCCAAATCAAACCCCCCCAATTCTGGTTAACTAGAGTTATGAGAATGCAAAATGTATAATGAAATATACATAACAGAAATTATCTTATAAAATGTTAACAATGTCTTTGGAGGATGTAAATGTTGAGTGTTTAGAGGAATGCTTTGGAAGTGGCTCTGATTGATTTCTCAAAAGTATATAGTATGTAACCACCATCAATATTTTTATATAATAGTATTTATTCTTTAATAATCCATTTTGCATCACCTCAATCATAATTATTTATACTGTAGTACACCTGTAATAAGTTGTTTTCTTATGATTCATCTAGATTCCCCCGGGGTCCCTCTCATTAAAAAATATAAATTTCCTTTCCTTTCTAATGTGGGAAGACTTCTAAGTTCATGAAGAATTTTATCCTTAATCTCTATGTTTATCATTTTATATCAATCAGGAGAGCCAGTGTCCACTATTTAAGGGTAAACTTCAATAGAAATAAAACAAATAACCATCTATCAATATTGATAAGTAGATACTAGATGTATTATTTTTCTTTATAGAAACCTGGCAATGGTATAACATGTATTGTTCCTTTGATCTCTTTTCAATATTTTGAGGATACATACTGAGTATACTAGAAGTAATACACTGGATAATACCATCAAGCTGGATTGTTTCCATTATAACTTCTACATATTAGCAAAACCTTAATTTTTAAAAGATTTTATTTATTTATTTGTCAGAGAGAGTGAGCACAGGCAGGCAGAGTGGCAGCAGAGGCAGAGTGAGAAGCAGGCTCTCCGCTGAGCAAGCAGCCCGATATGGAACTCAATCCCAGGATGCTGGGATCTTGATCTGAGCCAAAGGCAGCCACTTAAGCAACTGAGCCACCCAGGCGTCCCTTAGCAAAACCTTGTTACCCAAAAGTTAGGAAGAAATAATGACATTTTCCTTAGTTGAAAAATTATCACAAAGGAAACAAAAAGAGTGATGAAGCATATATATTTTATCAAATCTCAATTATTTTAATCTTCTAAATTATTTCGGTCTCTGCCTTCTATCCTGGAATAATATTGTTAAAGAATATACAAGGTGCAAGTAATCTACTTCTGAGGCCACAGGACTAACGAGGACTTACTCGACATTTTTATAGAGCACATCCTCTGAATTAGTCTTCTCAAGGCACCTATCACCTCCTTGTTTCTCAGGCTGTAAATAATGGGGTTGAGCATCGGGGTCAGGATGGTGTAGAAGACAGCCAAGGCCTTGTCTTCTGTTGGAGATCGGAGGGATCTTGGACGTAAATAAGTGTAAGCAAAGGGTGCATAGTAGAAAGTCACCACAGTTAGGTGGGTACTGCAGGTCGAATAAGCCTTCTTCCTCCCTTCTGTTGACTGCATGCAACAGATGGCAAATAGAACACGTCCATAGGAACATGCAATGCCAATGAAAGGAAACACAATCAAGAGTGTGGTGCTTACAAACACTGTGTACTCATAGACCCATGTATCCATGCAGGCCAGAGTCAACATGGCAGGGACATCACAGAAAAAATGGTTGATAGTCCTGGATCGGCAGTAAGGTATATGGAGGGCATATACAGTGTGGGCACAGGAGTTGATTGAGCCCATTATCCAAGATCCTATTATCATCAAAGCACATATTCTTTTACTCATATGAGTGGGATAGTGGAGAGGAAAGCAAATAGCCACATAGCGATCATAGGCCATCGAGGCCAACAATAATCCCTCTCCACCCGCTAAAGTCAAGAAGAAGAAGCTCTGAACCCCACACCCAATGAAAGAAATAGTCTTGTTCCTAAAGAGATAATCAAAAGCCATCTTGGGGACAATAGTGGAGATGTAGTTCAGGTCCATGAGGGAGAGCTGGCTAAGTAGATAATACATTGGTGTGTGGAGATGGGTATCCACAAGGATGAGGATGATCATGGACAGGTTGCCAAAAAGAGCCATTAGGAAAATTAGAACAATGAGAATGAAGAAGAACAATCCAATTCTTGATGGTGGAAACAACCCCGATAAGAAGAAATCTATAGAAGTTTGGTTATTATATTCCATGGGGCATTAATTTAGTTTTCCCTAAAGATAGACACACATAAAGTATAAAAAAACAAGTTCTCATTAATTCACTATCTGTGATATATTCAGGAGACACTGCAACTTAAAATAGTAATAATAATCAGAGTGCTTGGGTAGCTCAATCTGTTAACAGGCTGTGTTGGCTCAGGAAACTTGATCCCAGGTTCCTGGAATCAAGCTTCACACTGATCTCCCTTCTCAGTGGGGAGCCTGCTTCTCTGTCTCTTGCTGACACTCCCTCTGCTCTTGCACTCTCTCTCTCTCAAATGAATACTTTTTAAAAAAATCTAAAATCAATAGTTAATAATTATTTTGAAAAAAACTCATATTTTTTCCTCATAGATAAAGTTTTATGAGGCAAACATCTATGTCCAAATATGTAAAAACTATTTTACAGATATCTTCTAAATTTGTGAGAATTATGTATTTTCGTAATGACTTTATTAAGATATGTGTGGTTTCCTACATAAATATAACTATTAACAAAGTCAAAAATTATATCTTATATGTAGGCATTATAAATCAATATAAATGAATTAAATTACAGACTCATTTGAATATAATTGTATGACTCATAGGAGATGCTTTCTTAATTATTAAGCCCAATATTTCTGGAATTATAGTAGCCTATCAGTTCATATTGTAGATATATATTCATGTCCTTTGATTTCTGCTCAAAAAGCCTGTCAAATCAAGCTTTTTAGCAAGTATCATTTTTCCTTCTTTTTTCTGCAGAAATATACTTTTAATTATTTTGCCATTACTATTTTCATAAAACAATTTTATTCTTCCTTCTCACACAACTTCCAAAAACACTAGTTTAAGTAAACCATTTTCATGAGAACTTACTCTTTAATTTTTCTTGTAGCTTTCATGACTCTGTTCAAGTGCTTTGAAAAAAGATGTGCATTCTGTTCATCTGCTTCCCAGTAGTTACATGATATTATGCACTGTGTTATGACACACTCTTTTACTTATTCCTTTTTGTTTGTTTGTTTTTGTGTATTTAAAATTATTTTCATTCTAAATAAGTATGAGTTCACCAAATATGTGAATTATCCCTCTGTCATAAAATTCAGTTAACATAATATTAAACATGCAGAAGGAGAACTTAACATGTTGGAGAATTAAGGGTACCTTAAACATATCTCACCCCTTGAACACAGCTATATAGTTGTCAAATCATTTTGAACACCGAATAAATCAATTGAAGATGTGAAAGAACAAAAACTGAAGTCTACAAGTAGAAAAATGACCAGAGATATAGCTGTGGATAAGGCAGTGGGGAGGGACCCTGACTATGGAGGCTACAGAAAAGTATTATAAGCAGTGGAGCACAAAATATGAGCTTTTAGAAGGTTACTACAGTGAGATATGTGTCCTGCTTAAGGGTGCTTAGGTGTCAAAGTGACGTGAACCCACAGGTGTGACACTATTGTCTGAGGATCCCCTGGGTTACATGAATGAGCAGCTCCTAAGTGCTGCGATGTTCCCAGAGATAAGAGAGTGGAAGCCAGCTGAGAGCAGTGAATGTTGGTGCTGGATTTCTGTTCTGTTTTGACATAAATGGCAAAACAACAATATAGTGGGAACATTTTTCCTGAGACAACTCAGCAAACAGCAAAAGCATGGTGAGACCTTCTCTTGAATGATCAGCACTGGCCCATGCGATTCCATTCCTTAAAATATGGAGATGTGAAAGTCAGTCACATGCCTGAGATAAAAACCTCAGTCACAGGCAATGTGAGCATAGGATTCTAATACAAACTGAGAACATAGGAGTGATTGATTGTTCTTATGTGAGGCTCCCTGAAGAGGGGGGGCACAAACTTTCATCTCCAAAGCTAGAGAGCAAGGCACCACAATATGCATCCCATCCATCAGTGCTAAACAGGGAAAAAAAACAGCACCACATAGTGGAGACCAGAGCTGCTTACACAAATTCCTGCCCACCTCTGCCCTGGAGGTGCATCTCCACTAAAGCAAATCCACTGGCAATCAGCACAACAGGCCTTTCCTTCTGAAGACCACAATAAACAACTCGCTTACAGGAAGTTTACTTATCATAATGTGCTGCAAATCTTTAGTTCTAGGGTAAAATAGTATCTAGGTGCCATTTTACTTTTACTCTTTATTTGCTATTTTTTTCTTCTATTTTCTTTTTTTCAAATTCATTTTATTTATTTTATTTTTTATTTTTATTTATATATACAGTTTGTATATACATATATATGTAGTTTTTTTTTACTTTATTATTATTACATTATCATCATTATTATTTATGTCGGGATTTATACTTTTTTAACAAGCAGACCAAAACATCCCAAAGATGTAGATTTTTTCCCTTTGTTTTTCTTTTGTTCTTTTTCTTTCTTTCTTTCTTCTTTTCTTTTCCATACCAAATGATGAGATCCCAAAAGAAAGAACAGGAAGCAGAACCCATGGCCAGAGATTGAATCAAAACCAATATTAGTAAGTTGTCTGATCTGGAATTTAAAACAATGACTATAAGTATACTAGTTGGGCTTAGAAAAAACATAGAAGACATTAGAAAATCTCTTACTGCAAATATAAAGGAACTAAAATTTAGTCAAGCTGAAATTAAAGATGCTATAACTGACATGCAATCTGAAGTGGACGCCATAAAAATGATGATGGACAGAAGAGAGGTGACTCAGTAATCTAGAAGAGAAAATTATGGAAAATGATGCTTAAAAAAAGAGGGAAACAAAAGTCATGGAACACAAAGGTAAATATAGGGAAATTGGTGACTTTTAAAAAATGTAATAACATTCACATCTTAGGGTCCCAGAAGATGAAGAAAGAGAAAAAGTAGCAGAAAATTTTTTCAAACAAATTATAGCTGGATACTTCCCTAATCTGGACATAAAAATCTGTGAACTCCCATTAAATTTAACAAAACAACAACAAAAACAAAGGGAAAAATGTCTATATTCTTGGTATGTTTTGGTCTGCTTGTTAAAAACTCTAGATCCCAACATAAATAATAATGATGATGATGATGAAATAACAATAAAGTAAAAATAAACAAAAAGGCACCTCACAAATTCTCAAGATATACAGACAAAGAAAGAATGCTGAAAGCAGCAAAGGAAAAAGTCAGTAACTTTCAAGGGAAAACAGATCAGGTTGGTAACAGATTTGTCCACAGAAATATGGCAGACCTTAAAAATAGTTGAATAAACATACAATATGCTGAATGGGAAAAATATACAGCTAAGAATGATTTATCCAGTAAGGCTGCCATTCATAATAGAAGGAGAGATAATGTTTCCCAAACAAATACTAAAGGAGTTCATGACCACTAAACTACATCTGCAAAAAATTTAAAGGTGACATTTTGAGTTGAGTAGCAGAAAACAAAACAAAACAAAACAAAACAAAAATGAAGATGAGAAAGGACTAAAGAACATCACCAGCAACCCCAACTCTACAGAATGCATAATGAAACTAAATTCATACCCATCCATAATAATTTTGAATGTAAGTGTTCTAAATTATCCAATCAAAAAATATAATGTCAGAATGGATTAAAAATAGTGCATCTATATACTGCCTACAAGAGATTCTTTTTATTTTATTTTTATTATATTTAAATTCAGTTAATGAACATATAGTGAACTATTAGTTTCAGAAGTAGAGTTCAGTTATTCATCTGTTACATATAACACCCAGTGCTCATTACATCATATGCCTTCTTTAATGCCCATCATCCAGTTACCCCATCATCCACCCACCTCCTCTACCTCATACTTCAGTTTGTTTCCTATAGATAGGAATCTCTTATGACTTGTCTCCATCATTGTTTTCATCTTATTTTATTTTTCTTTCCCATCCCCTATGACCCATTATTTTGCTTCTTAATTTCCACATATAAATGAAATCATTGGATAATTCTCTTTCTCTGATTGACTTATTTCACTTAGCATAACATCTTTGACGTTGCAAATGGTAAGATTTCATTTTTGATGGCTGAGTAATAGTTCATGGTATCTGTACACACACACACATATACATACCAACTTCAGATTGAAAGTAAGGGGATGGAGAACAATCTATCATGATGATGGACATCAAAAGAAAGTGGGAGTAACCATACTTACATCAGCCAAAATAAGTTTCAAACAGAACACTGTAACTAGAGATGAAGAAGGGTGTTATATCATAATTAAGAGGTTTATCCAACAAAAAGATCTAATAATTGTAAATATTTATGTGCTCAAATATATAAATAAATTAAATGTAAATAAAAACAAATTCACTAACAGTAATACAATAATATTAGGGTATGTTAACACCCCCTTACAACAATGAGCAGATATCTAAGCAGAAAATCAACAAGAAAACAATGGCTCTCCCGAACCATAAGAGACTATGGACTCTGAAAAACAACCTGAGGGTTTTGAAGGGTCAGGGGTGGGAGGTTGGGGGAACAGGTGGTGGGTGATGGGGAGGGCACGTTTTGCATGGAGCACTGGGTGTTGTGCAAAAAGAATGAATACTGTTACGCTGAAAAAAAATAAATAAATAAAAAGGGAAAAAAAAAAAGAAAACAATGGCTCTGAATGACACAATGGAGCAGATGAATATGAAAGATATATTCCAGTACATCTTATTCTAAAGCAGCAGAATACACATTCTTTTAAGGTCACATGAAACATCCTCTAGAATAGATCACAGATTGGGTCACAAATTAGCCCTCAATATGTACAAAATGTTTGGATCATGCCATGCAATTTTTTTCAGATCAAAACTCTATGAAACCTAAGTCAACCACATGAAAAAACAACTTGCAAAATCACAAATACGTGGAGGTTAAAGAACATTTTACTAAAGAATGAATGGGCTAACCAGGAAATTAATGAAGAATTTTTTTAAAAAAATGGAAGCAAATGAAAATGAAAACACAAAGTCCAAAACTTTTAGGATGCAGCAAAGCAGTTGAAGAAGAAAGTATATTGCAATACAGGCCTACCTCAAGAGTTTAGAAAGGTCTTAAATATATAACCTTACTTTGTAATAAAAGGAATAAGAAAAAAAATAGGCTAATAAAACGTAAATCTAGCAGAAGAAGGAAAATAATAAAGCCAGAGCAGAAATAAATGATACAGAAACAAATAAACAAAACAATACAAAAAATAGAATAGGTTAGCAAAACTAAGAATTGGTTCTTTTGGAGAATTAATAAAATTTATAAACCCCAGTCAGACTTATCAAAAAGAAAACAAAAAAAAAGAATAAAATCACTAATGAAAGAGGATAGATGTCAATCAACACCACAGAAATACAAACAATAATAAGAGGATACCATGACAAATTATATCAACTAACAGGGAAACCAGGGAAAAAAAAACAGACAAACTCCTAGAAATCTACAAACTACAAAAATTGAACCAAGAAGAAATAGAAAATTGGAGCAGACCAATAACAAGCAAATGAACTGAATTCGTGATCAAAAATCTCCTGATAAACAAAAGTCAAGGAATGGATGTCTTCCCAAGGGAATTCTACCAGACCCTTAAATAAGAGTTACATCTTCTTCTCCAACTTCTCCAAGGCATAGAAATGGAAAGAAAACTTCTAAACTCATTCTATTAAGCCAGAATTCCCTTGATTCCAGAACCAGAGAGAGATCCTGTAAAAAAGCGGTACTAAGGTCAATATCACTGATGATCACCACTGTAAAATGTCTCAATAAAATACTAGAAAATCAAATTCAACAATACATTAAAAGAATTATTCACTAGGATGAAGTGGGATTTATTCCTGAGACGAAGGGATAGTTCAATATTCACAAATCGATCAACATCATACACCATATTAAGACAAGAATGGAGAAGAACCATATAATCCTATCAATAGAGGCACAGAAAGCATTGGATGAATTAGAGAATCCTTTCTTAATAAAAACCTTCAACCATGTAAGGATAGATAGACCATACCTCAACATCATAAAGGCTATATATAAATAACTCAAAGGTAAATCATCCTTAATTTGGAAACACTATGATCCTTTCCCATAATGTCAGGAACAAGTTGTTCAGCATACTACTGGAAGTTTTAGCATCAGCAATCAAAGAGCAAAAGAAAGAAGAAACTCCAATTTGACAAGAAAACATAAAACATTCACCATTTAAAGATGACATATTTTTTAATTAATAAAGCCACAGCTATTCTACCAGAAAATTGCTGGAATGAATGCGTGAATTCTGCATAGCCACAGTATATAAAATGAGTTTTCAGAAATCTGTTGCATTTCTATACACTAGTAATAGAGCTGACGAAAAAGAAATCAAGGAATTGATCCCATTTGAATCTGAACCAAAAACAATAAGATGAAAAGGAATGAACCTCTCTAGAAAGGTAAAAGATCTGTACTCAGAAAACCACAGACCAGTTATGAAAGAAATTAAAGAGGACACAAAGAAAGGGAAAAGCATCTCATACTTGTAGATTGGGAAAACAAACATTTTAAAAATGTCTACACTACTCAAAGCAATCTACACATTTAATGTAATCTCTATCAAATATCACCAGCATTTTTCAGAGCTAGAACAAACCATCCTACAATTTGATGGACATGCAAAGACACTGATTAGCCAGCCAAAGCAATCCTGGAAAAGAAAAAAAATATATATAAAATAAAATAAAACTGGAGGTATCATGATAACAGATCTCAAGCTATATTACAAAACTATAGTCATTCAGATAGTATGGTTGTGACACAAAAAATAGACATATAAATCATTGGAACAGAATAGAAAACCAAATAATAGGCCAAAACTATGTAGTCGACTAGTCTTTGACAAAGAAGAAAAGAATATTCAATAGAAAAAAGGCAGTCTATTCAACAAACAGTATTGAGAAAACTGGGCAGCAACATGCAGAACAGTGAAACAGCAAGGACTTTGACTTCAGCATGGACCTAGGCACAACCCCTGAGGACAGGGAAACAAATGCAAAAATGAACTATTGGGACTTAATCAAGATAAAATCTTTCTGTATAACAAAGGAAATAATTAACAAAACTAAAAGCAGCCTACACAATGGGAGATGATATTTGCAAATGACATACCTGATGAAGGGTTAGTATCCAAAATCTATAAGGAACTGATCAAGCTTGATATCCAAAAATAGCAAACTGATTAAGAAATAGACAGAAGACAGATAAACATTTTTCCAAAGTAGACATGCAGATGGCTAACAAACATATGAAAAAATGCGCAACACTCATCATCAGGGAAATGCAAATCAAAACCATGATGAGATACTACCTCACATCAGTCAGTATGGCTGAAATTGACAATGCAAGAAACAACAGGTATTGGTGAGGATGCAGAAAAAGGGAAACACTTTTGCACTGCTAAAGGAAATTCAAACTGGTACAGTCACTCTGGAGAACAATTTGGATGCTCCTCAAGAAGTCAAAAATATAAATTCCCTAGAATCCAACAATTAAATTACTATTTACCCAAAGTATACAAAAATACATATATGAAGATTTACAAGCACCCCCAACGTATATATGAAGAGAGTTCAAATGTTCAATGACTAATTAATGTATAAAGAAGATGTAAGATGTGTACACACACACACACACATATGCATATGTATATATGTATGTATACATACATACAGAGATTTCATTTTTGGTGGCTGAGTATACTCCATTACACACACACACACACATTCCATTATATTATAATAGATATTCCATAATATACAACATATAACATATAATAATATATAATATAACATATACTATTCATATATCTATACATATATATGTATATACACACATACACACACACAATCGTGTATGGGATAAACATCATATATGGAATATACATACACAATCATATGAAATACTCTAAATATACACACAATGTATATTCCATATATATGCATATACACAGAGCAAAATATTATTCAACCATCAACAAATGAAATCTTGCCATTGCAATAATGGGAATGGAGCTAGAGTGTATTACACTATTCAAAATAAGCTGGTCAGAGGAAGACAAATACCATATGATATCATTTATATGTTGAATTTCAGAAAGAAAACAAATGAAGATATGGAAAAGGGAAAAGAAAAAGGAAGAGAGGAAAGCAAGCCATAAAAGACTCTAAATTATAGAGAACAAACTGAGCATTGATAGAGGATTGGGGGTGGGGGATGGGCTAGTTTGGTAATGGGCATTAAAGATGACACTTCTTGTGATGATCACTTGTTTTAGTATGTAAGTCATTTATCCCTGAATTCTATTCCAGAAAACAATATTGTGTTCTATGTCAACTATGCCAAATTGAAAAAAAAGAAGAAAGAAGAAAGAAGCAGAAGGAGGAGGAGGAGGAGGAGGAGGAGGAGGAAGAGAAGGAGAAGGAAAAGAAGGCCAAGGACGTGTAAACAAATTGGGAAAGAGAGCAAAGGGGGAATTCAGAGATGGAAATAAAAAATAAGTTTTTGATAGATAGAAATTTTAAGAAATGATCACTTAAAAGGAAAAGGAAAATTGGCATTTTGAGATTATTCTATATGGGAATAAGTGGTAAGGATATCCAGAAGAAATATCATCAGTGAGTAAGCCCAGCATGCTATGATGAGAAAGGATTGTAGTGCTTCATTTTCTAATAGTCTTTTAGGATCAAAGCCATCAGACTGTTGAGGAAGTCATTACATGAAAAACAGAGATACACACACATACACACACACATCAATATAAAAATGATTGGAACAAATTCATAACAACCTTACAAAAGATATGTTTTCAGATAAATATGAGAAGTTTTGACATCCAAAGTAGAATTATCATGTGTTATATAAAACAAAAATGCCAGATAATAATAAAGGACTTTTAGAAATTAAAAGGATAATAATTATATAATTAATGTAATGGGAGTTTCAAAAGATAAGTTGGAGAAAACTAACCATAAAGAAAACAACAATAGTGAAAATAATTTGAGATTCAGAACAGATGAGAGAATGAGAGGATTAATATAAAATGACCCAGAGTAAGGACCCCTGTTGGCTCACTTGTTTAAGTGGCCAACTCTTGATTTTGGCTCAGGTCATGATTCATCAGTCATGGGATTGAGCCCTTAGTCAGCTTCTACACTCAGTTGGGAGTCTGCTGGAAAAATTCTCCCCCTCTGTGCCTCTCTTTATGAAAGTGTTCCCTTTCTCTCAAATAACTAAACCTTTAAATAATAATAATAATAATAGTAATATTAATAATAAAGATAACCTAATATACACTTCTGGTCAATCCTGAAAATGAATGTGACATGAATATTTTTAATGAATACTACTAAACAAAAACATTTTCTCAGAGCCATTATGTATGAGATATAATATTCAAGTCGAATGCAATAAATATAAGAAATAAATGAGAAATAATCTATTAAATAGTTTATTGAAAATACAAATATCTTCTTGAGAAAAGATTCTTAATAATTCTCAATATCTCCTAAAAAGAGATCTTAAAGTCTTCTTGAGTGAAATTTTAGTAATATGAAAAGAAAGATATATCATCATGTAAATAAATTAGCATCAGTAGTTATATATTACACATGCAACCAATAGGTCCTAAAGAGAAACAATGCTGTCAATGCATGTCCCTGAATATAAAATGGAATGTAACTATGTTAAATGAGGGGAGGTAAAGGAGAATGAAAAGGTGGTAACATAGGGAGGTGGCAGCACACAAAACATTGTGGCCTGAGGGACAAATTATGTTCCTGTATTTGAGTTTAGGAATCAACCATTAGAAGGTAAGCATATTGTTTAACAATATCAAAACAAGGAAAATATTAAAATAATTTAAAGTTTTTGTCTTTAGGGTCTGGAGGAATTGGTAATGGGACCATAATTTTACCTGTAGTGTGTTGTTGCCCTATCCATGCATTATTTGAATAAAATATTAAAGTGATATTAAAGTTTCAGTTAATAACTTGCATATACTCAAATTACTGCATATGTGAATTCTCCAAATACATTGTGGAAAACCTAGAACATTATCTTGTTGTATACAGAGCAACTAAATTTCAGTTACTATGCAGTCACAGTCAAATTTCAGAGGAAGAGTTATTTCGGTGTATCAGTTCACATTTGGATAATAATGGGGTCAGCATATTGGACTGATATCATAGGGCATAATTTCTGTTATTAGTTTCAATTATTGTCAGGATTAAAATTGAATTATTTGTAGTTACCAATGAAATTCACTTTGTTAGTATTACTACCATTTGTATTTTCTACAGGACCAGGTAAAACAAAGATTTCATGAAGTACAACTAATGAATCATTGATCATTGTATCAAAAATTATGATGTACTATACCTTGGCTAATTGAATTTAGATTAGAAAAAGATTACATGAGGTAGTTGGAATTATCTCTGCTTAATCATGAGAAAAAAACAAAACAGAAATCATGAGTGGCAAAAAAAATTCTTTGATGTCACATGACTATTAATACAGCATAATTTTGATTATCTAGGTCTCTTTATTCTTACATGCTAATCACTTGCCATGTGATGTCACTTAAAGAATTATTGCATCTGACATGCAAACCCAGTATGGTATTGAATATCTGTTTCAAAGTGTAAAGTGAAGAGAACTATTTTTTGTATGTAAAAATAAATTAGGGGTGCTTGGGTGGCTCATTGGGTTAAGCCTCTGCATTCTGCTCAGGTCATGATCTCAGGGTCCTGAGATTGAGCCTGGCCATCAGGTTCTGTGCTCAGCAGGAAGCCTACTTCCTCCTCTCTTTCTGCCTGCATCTCTGCCTACTTGTGATCTCTCTGTGTTGAATAAATAAAATCTTTAAAAAAATAAAAATAGATTGTTTCCCTTTTATTTTGATTTTACCTAAAGAAATAGTGATCTATTCAAAACCACTTACATAGTGATCTATTCAAAACCACTTACAAAAGATCTTTACCTGTCTTGATCTTTTAAATTTAAAGACCAATTAAATTTGGTTTTAAAATCAACATTATTGGGGCGTCTGGGTTGCTCAGTGGGTTAAAGCTTCTGCCTTCAGCTCAGGTAATGATTCCCAGGGTCCTGGGATCGGGCCCTGCATCGGGCTCTCTGCCCTGCAGGGAGCCTGCTTCCTCCTCTCTCTCTCTGCCTGTCTCTCCACCTACTTGTGATCTCTGTCTGTCAAATAAATAAATAAAATCTTTAAAATCAACATTATTGACAATATAGAGAGGAGAAAAAGAAAGAAATCATTTCTTAGTGAATTGGAGAACTAAGCCTTAAGCCTGAACGAAGTCCATTAATGGAAGAGAAGATAGAACTACACGTTTACTGACCATCTCCACTGGGTGGAACCCAATATCTGTTAAGATTTGTGCCAGGAATACATTTTATTTAAAATTTGAGGTTGGTATAACTACCCATTTGGTTTGGAAATATGGGCAAATGATAAATCAAGATTCAGAGATGTAAGTTACTTTCCCTGTTTTTCTGCTTGAAAATTGGATGCCCGATATAGAGATATTTCTATATTAAATTTGTATTTAAACTTAATCTTATTTTTTGCTTTAATAATGATTCTGAAATTAAAGCAATTATTTTTAAGAGCTCAAAATTTTTAAAAAAGCAAAGAAAAGAAAAAAATAAAAGCTATTAAAATTCAACATATATGAGAGTTAAGAATGTGTACATGTTCCTCTACACCCAAATAAATTGGTTTAATGTTTATATTTTGCTCACTTCAAGATCCTGTCTGTTTCCTCTTATTTGATGTTTTAATCATAATGTGACTTCATCACTGCAACTTTAGTAAATTGTTTAGAGAATACACACACAACTCCTAGATCCTCTAAATGAACTCCAGTTCATGTTTTGCCCCAATACCAATGTGTCCCTGGGTGAGTTTGTTTAGAAAGAAACACTCCCCTCTCTATTATCCTCTCTGTATTGTAGGTTGTAAATATATATATGTATGTGTGTGTGTGTGTGTGTGTGTGTGTGTGTGTGTGTACATATTTATATGTATATTCAGTTCATTCCTATATCATAATGAGGAAAAAGGCATTAACTGAAGTCCAGGTCATGAATAAATGGCATGTTACCATTACATGCATTTATTAAGCATTATTTTTCTTAATTTTTTTCTATGTATCCATGTTACTGTTCAATTGCAAACAAAAACTGAAAAAAATCACATTAGGGATTCATTTGTATACATAAGAAATAGATTTGTCACCTATATGTTCATTATTATAAGGATGACAAACTGATTCCCAGTGATTGGAAGTAAATTATTTAAAACTAAAAAGTGGTCTAGCAGCAGATCTGGAGAGATGTCCACTACATACTCGATGATATAGAAATTCGTTCTGAAGGCAGCTAATCTCAAATATATATCTTTCTGATCACTGAGTAAGTCTGGTCACAAATTTGGTATGAGCATTTGCATAGTTGCAGCAATAATGTGCATTTACAAATCATGAGAGAGTCTGGACTCCAAAAAACAAACTGAAGGTTACGAAGGCAAGGTGGAGGGATAGGGTAATCAGACGATGGGTATTAAGGAGGGAACATGTTGTGATGAGCATTTGGGTATTATACACAGCTAATGACTCATTGAACACTACATCAAAAACTAATGATGTGTTATATATTGGCTAACTGAACACAAATAATTTTAAAAATCTAAAAAAAAGATGATTCATGATACATGAAAATAAAGTTCGTGAAAATAAAGTTCAAATGAATTTCCCATAAATAAATATTACAGAAACAGAGACAAACCCATAAAAATGTGAATTTACCAAAGAAAACTTACATTGCTTTCCTGAAAGTTTTATAAGAAATATCATCAAACTTTTCAAAAGAATCTGAATGGGGATGTCTGGGTAACTCTGTTGTTAAGCTTCTGCCTTTGGCTCAGGTCATCATCCCAGGGTCCTGGAATTGAGCCCCATATTGGTCTCCCTGCCCAGCAGGAAGCCTGCTTCTCCCTCTTCCACTCCCCCTGCTTGTGTTCACTCTCATGCTGTGTCTTTCCCTATCAAATAAAGAAGGAAAATCTTAAAAAAAAAGACTCTGAATGTTAAAAAATGTTTTTTCTACAAGTTTTCACATAAATTTGGATTGCATCCTCTCTTTTCAAGAACTGACATAGTTTAGAGTGCTGAACTTTAACAAAAGTGAATTTCTTACTCAGTATAAGGGAGGAATCCTATAAAAGATCTATCAGATCATATTTTCCAGGACAAACCTGAGCCTATTGTCTACACACAGTCTTAGTTTTTGAAATGTTTGGTCATACTTGTATCTCCATGTTGATAGATGTAATCGTTTCACATTGCTATCAGTTATCTAGAATTTACGTCACTGTCAAATGGCTTTCAGGGTCTCTGAATGAGATGATTTTGAGGAAAATCCTATATAAGCATACTTCTTTACAGTATCTACATGGAGTCATATATGATTTTTTTCATCCCTTCACATGTGACCACAACAGATTCTTCTATAAAGGGACAAAGAATATATGGCTCATAATACTGTAGTGAATTAATAACTAATAATCTTATTAAATATCTAAACAATGTGTGCTTTTAGTTGTTTAGTAGGTTATAGTGTTTGTGAACTGTATAAATTGTATAAAGAGATCTAAAATGTGAAGTATTAAAAAAATAAAATAAAAAAATAAAATGTGAAGTATTTATGTGTGCATATATCCCTGTGTTTCTTAATATAACTTCATCAAATTCTAAAATGTGATTCAGCATTGATACATAAATAGGAAAGTAGGCAGACATATTTTGAGAGATATCTAATTTATCAGTATATACTTTGAGTTTGGGTTCAGGTGATTAAAGATATATCTATTTTACTTAATTACACAAACATGTTGCAGAAAATCTAGAGTCAATACTAGATCTAATTCTAGTTCTGCCACTTCCTGTTCTTCCTGCAAACTTGGATTAGTGAATTCAACTCTGTGAGACTGTGTGTGATAAGTAGAGCAAATCAAAGTCACAATGAAATATAATCTCATGCTTGTTAGAATGTCTATTACCAAAACTAAACTAAACAAAACAAAAAACAAGGGGCGCCTGGGTGGCTCAACCGGTTAAAGCCTCTGCCTTTGGCTCAGGTCCTGATCCCAGGGCCCTAGGATCCAGCCCCACATTAGGCTCTCTGCTCCGCAGGGAGCCTGCTTCCTCCCCTCTCTCTCTGCCTGCTTCTCTGCCTACTTGTGATCTATCTCTGTCAAATAAATATATAAAATCTTAAAAACAAAGACAAAAAACAAGTGTTGGAGAGTATGTGAAGGAGAAGACACACTTGAGCACTATTGATAGGAATGTAAATTAGTACAGCCATAATGGAAAATAGTATAGAGGATCCTCAAGAAGTGAAAAATAAAACTATGATCCAAAAATTCCACCTCTGTGAATATACCTAAATAAAATGAAATCAGTTACATGAAGAGACACTTGCACTCCTATAATCATTGTTGCACTATTATTCATAATAGCTAAAATATGGAAATTACCTTACATGCCCATTGACAAATGAATGGGTAAATGAAATATATCACAACCACCACACCATGGATGAACCTAGAGGACATTAAGCTATGTAAAAAAAAAAAAAAATCAGACACAGAAAGACATACAGTACCTAATTACATTGTTATGTGTAATCTAAAACAGTCAAAGTTTAGAAATAAAGAGTAGAATGGTGGTCATTGGGTAAAGGGAGGAAGAAATCAGAAGATGTAGGTCAAAGGTCACAGTTTACATTATGCAAGATAAATAAGTTCTGTAGATCTAGTAATGTAGAGTTATGTAAACATAGTTAATACTGTGTATTTGAAATTTGATGGGAGATTAGATCTCACCGTTCAACTCACTATGTGAGTTGGCAGATATGGTAACTAGCAGTGATTATTTTAATGTGTAAGTATATTAAATCACCAAGTTGTGCAACCTAAATATACATGATTTCTGTTAGTTATATTCAATAAATCTGAAAAAATAAACAAGAATTATTACAAGATTGAATGAGATAATTTATATTGGATATGTCACATATGAGTTATATGAGGGACCAGTGAACAGTAGTTGGGATATTTTTTTACCATTTCATCATCCTCATTGCCCCTAAAATCAACATATTTGACACTGCATTATTTTTAACCATACACCTGTCATCCTTAGATTTCTCAGTGACATTTTCCCCAAATTATTTCAATGCACTATTTGATTTTCAGAAAAAATCCTATGTTGCTAACACGAATGTAATTATTATTTCACTAGAAAGTAAGTGGTATGCACAGAAAATGTTAAAGATATAATGCAAGAGTTAAGCACAGAATGTAGCACAGTTGTGTAAGATTTATATTGAAAAAATAACAATAACATATCCACTATCTCTATGAATGTCTGAATTATTTCCAGAAGGTGTAATTTACAATGAGAAAATATATTACTGCCTTCATAGGCAGAAATGTTTAGTCATTTCTATTTGACATTTATTATAAATTCCCTTTGATACTTTTGAATAAAATCTAGGCAAGAAATTCTTTCATTTAGAAAGAGAAGATTCATATGAAGTGTGAATAAGCAATTTTACCTGGTAGCTTTATTCATTGAATTTCATATGAGCCCATTTAAAGCTTATCCTAATAGGACTCAACATTTTCTCTTACAAATACCCTCATTTTCTTCCCATCAGGGGCACAGTTATGAAGTAGCTTCAAAATCACTTTTTTATTGTAAAAAATGTAGTTAGTCCTACCCAAACTCCACCTAAAATATTCTGACTCAAAACTTGACCAATTCTTCCATAGATTATGTAACTCATTTCCTAAACTGCTCATCTTAAATCTGGAATGATTTCAATTGACTCAATAATATACAGCGTCAAAATAATTAACTCTATAAGATCACCAGCTATGTGATCACATCACATGCTTGCATGAAAAAACAGCTGTACTTCTGTAGAGTAAAAACACATGTTACATATATCATATTAAAACATTCTTTAATTACCTGTGATATTCCTAACCTCTGGAGGTTCCATTACAAGTTCTGGATACTAAGTTTCCATTCTCAATGGATTATATGTATCTCTCAATTTCAGTTATTTTTCTAAAAGTCTCTTTATTCAAAAAAATAAAATTTCACATTTGAAGGTCTATTGGCCATCATATATTTAATATATACTTTGTCACAGAGAATTATCATTTTAAAGTGATCATATTATTATTTTAAAGTGATCAAGAGTATGGTATCATTTAGTGTAGACCTTAGTTTTATTCAGCAGAAATCTGGAAAAGATGTTCATAGATGTTCATAGATTATATCAGCCATTGATTATATTCTCAAACTCACCATGTTTTGCTGTCATTAAAAATACATTATTAAGAATAACACCATTTATTTCCAGAATTATTTATTGATTAATATTCTAGGTTTCAACAGAACTTCGTTTTCTAAGTATACTGTGTTTAAGTATCTGATTATTTTAAAAATTTTAATTCTATATAGATATATAATATGTATTACATATATATTTTACTTTTTATAGTTAATATCTTTTAAACTCACTTTTTCATGTACAGTTTTGTTTTAAAGTTCTATCATTAATGAGATATCTGGATATAGCAATTGCTTATTTTACTAGTTTATAAAAGGTAGTTCTTAATTAGTTCTAAACAAAATTATCTTAAAGCACTTGCAGAAGTATCTCCACTTTTAAATGAGAAATAAAATACAATTAGGACATGCACCTTCTATTATCTCCCACTTTTACAAACTTACTGGTTTGAATAGCTGACATTGGTCCTCAAGTCATTATACGAAGAGTCATTTTTCTGACTAGACTTCTTTCAGTGTATTCAAACCAATGTATATACTCCTCTCTGATCCCTGCCGTTGACATTTTAGATAATTCCATAAAGATTAAACAACAATAATGATTTCAGGACATCTTTGGAGATTAAGGAAAACACTTGGTGTTTTTTGCATGTGTTCATTTGGGAATGTCCACTGAGACTTGAATAACATAGGTTAAATCAACATGGCCTTAGGCCAAAGTTGGCAAATAAATTATGAAAATTTGTTGAGATGTTTTCACAGATGTAGTAAAGGTCAATTCAGTGGGGAAACAAATATATTTATTCAGACATTTTGAATATTAGATCTCTAAAATTTTATGGAGTCATATATTATATATATATGTATATACATATATACATATATGTAAGTACATAAAAGTAATCAGTCTAAATATTAATTTTTTAGAGTTTGGAGTATATTCCTATAAAATTTCATACAGTGAAATGAGATGTGATATGTGGAACATAAACACATGAAAAGAAAATTTTTTAATATCACACAATTTGCATGTAATCTTTAAAGTTTAGACACTATTTTAATTATTAGCACTATGCTAGAAATTACCATCAAATTATAAAACTTCTTTTTAATTTTTAAATAATAATTATTATTATTGATGTTGTTATATTATTACTTTCTTCGTTGGTACACTATTTAGATAATATTCAGTAATGATGTCTTATGCAAGAAATGCTTAAATATTTTTAGATTTCCTATACTCTTCATTATTTGCTTTCACTATATGGGTTTTTTTGTGTGTCTTATTTTTAAGGACAGGGTACTCTCAAACTAGTATAGATGCTTTTTAGAAAACTTTTTCCTGTGATAAAAATATGTGTAACATCAAATTTGCTATTTTCAAATGTACAATTCGGCATATTAAGTACATTCACATTTTTGTGGAATCATCAACAAAATCCATCTCTAGAAGATTTTCATCATTCCAAACCACATCTTTTCATCCTATAAACAATAAATTCCTTTTCAAAGTCCTGCTATCTATGATTCTATTTTCTGCTGCAATGAACTTGCCTATTCTAAGTACCTCATAAAAATAGAATCATGGCATTCATCATTTTCTGTCTTATTTCACTTAGAAAAATTGAGGCACGTGGGTGGCTTGGTTGTTAAGTGTCTGCCTTCTGATCAGGTCATGATCCCAGGGTCCTGAAATTAAGCCCTCCATAGAGGCTCCCATCGGGCTCCCTGCTCCGTGGAAAACCTGCTTCTCCCTCTTCCACTGTCCTGGCTTATGTTCCCTCTCTTGCTGTCTTTCTCTCTGTCAAATAAAATAAAATCTTAAAATGAAAGAAAAAATATTGTCAAGGTTCATCAAAGTGTCGCTTGTATAAGAATGTCATTCATTTATTTTTCAATTTTTATTTAAATTCAAGTTAATTTACATATAGTGTAATATTTTTTTAGGTATAGAGTTTAGTGATTTATCACTTACATGTAACACCAAGGGCTCATCATAAGTGCCTTCCTTAATTCTCATCACCCATCCAACCCATCCCCCAACAAACTCCCTCCACAAATCCTCAGTGTGTTTTCTACAGTTAAGAGTCTCTTATGGTTGGCTTCCCTCTTTTTTCCCCTTCCCCTATATTTATTTGTTTTCTTTCTTAAATTCCACCTACGAGTGAAATCTTTTTTTTTTTAAGATTTTATTTATTTATTTGACAGAGATTACAAGTAGGCAGAGAGGCAGTCAGAGAGAGAGGAGGAAACAGGCTTCCTGCTGAGCAGAGAGCCCGATGTGGGTCTCCATCCCAGGACCCTGGGATCATGACCTGAGCTGAAGGCAGAGTTGTAACCCACTGAGCCACCCACGTGCCCCCATATGAGTGAAATCTTATGTTAGTTGTCTTTATCTGTCTTATTTCACTTAGTGTAATATATTCTAGTTCCATCCATGTCATCACAAATGGAAAGGTTTTTTTTTAAGACCAAATAATAATCCATTGTAAGTGTATATCACACTATGTTTATCCATTCATACTTCTATGAGGATTTGTGTGGATTACCTTTTTTTATGTTATTGTGAATAATGTTATGAACACTGGTGTACAGATATCTGTTCAATTCCCCAATTTCAATTCTTGTATATATGTGTCTTGAAGTGAAATTGTTGGATCATATGGTAATTTTATGTTAAACATTGAGGAATTTGCATACTATTTTCTCAGAATCTCACAATTTTACCTTCCTAGCAGGAATGCACAGTAATTCTAATTCCCTCACATCCTTTCTAATGATTGATATTTTTCTTACTTTCTTTCCTTTTTTGTTTTTATTTCCTAATGGATTTGAAAATTTATTTCACTGTGGCTTTGATGTGATTTTAACCATCTTATCATTTGCTTGTTTGTCATTGTATATCTTTCTTGGAGAAATGTGCATTTTACTTCTTTACCTCCATTTTAATTTGGTTGCTTGTTATTACAGCTATTGAGTTGTAGGTGTTATTTATGCGTTCTATATATTTAGTCCTTATATATTTTCTACAATTGTGTGGGCTCTATTTTCAGTCGATTTAATGTGTCAAGTGATGCATAAAATTTGTTTTTGTTTTAATAAAGTCCTTTTTTTCCTACTTTTTTTGTCCTATGCTTTTGGTGTTATATTTAAGAAATAATTGTTGAAGCTATGCAATGAAGATTTTTTCACTGTGTTTCTTCAAACAGTTTTCAACTTTTAGCTCTTATTTTTGTTGTTTTACCCATTTTGGCTTATTTGTGTATTATATAGGTAATGGTCCACCTTTAGTCTTTTGCTGTGGATGTTCACTGTTCTCAGCACAATTTGTTTTCCTTACCTCCCAAGAATGCATGGGTATTCTTGTTGAATACCATTTAATCATACATGTGAGAGTTTGATTCTCACTTTTCCTGCAAAGCTGCGATCACTAAGATAGCATTGTACTGGCACAAAAAGACACATAGAGCAGTGGAATAGAGTAGAGATTCCACATATGGACCCACAGCTTATGGTCAAATAATCTTAGACAAATCAGGAAAATATATGCAGTGGAAAAAATACAGTCTCTTCAATAAGAGGTGCTTGGAAAATTGGACAGCTATGTGTAGAATAATGAAACTGGACCATTCTCTTACACCATACACAAAAATAAACTAAAAATGGATAAAAGACCTCAATGTGAGACAAGGATATATCAAGATCCTAGAGAAGAACATAGACAGTAACCTCTTTGACATTGGTCACAGCAATGTCTTTCAAGATACATCTCCAAAAATGAAGGATACAAAAGCAAAAATGAACTTTTGGGACTTCATCAAGATCAAAACCTTCTGCATAGCAAAGGAAACATTCAACAAAAGAAGGAGACAATCCACAGAATGGGAGAAGATATTCACAAATGAAACTAAATAAAAGGGCTTATATCCAAGATCTATAAAGAAGTCTTCAAACCCAACACTCAAAAAACAGATAATCCCTTAAAAAAATCAGCAGAAGACATGAAAAGACACTTCTCCAAAGAAGACATACAAGTGGCTAACAGACACATGAAAAAATGTTCTTCATCATTAGCCATTAGGGAGATTAAATCAAAACTATATTGGGATACCATCTTACACCAGTTAGAATGGTCAAAATTAACAAGACAGGAAACAAGTGCTGGAGAGGATGTGGAAAAAGACAACCTCTTACACTGTTGGTGGGAATGCAAGTGCGTACAGCCACTTTGGAAAAGAGTGTGGAGATTCATTTAGTCTCTTTTTCTTTTTGTAATTACCACATTTTAAATTTTTTATTTATTTATTTTTTAATATTTACTCAGAGTATAATTAATGTGTAGTGTTACAGCATATTCAAATGTAAAATGTAATAATTCAACAAATCTATACATAACTCAGTGCTCATCAAGATAAGTTTGCTATTAATCTTTTTTATCTCTTCATCCATCATCTTGCCTACCTATCCTCTTTTTGGCTTGTCAATTTTCTTTCTTCATTTTGTTCATTTTCTTTGTTTCTTAAATTCCATTTACGTGAAGTCATATGGTATTTGTCCTTCACTAACTTATTTCACTTAGCATCATTTTCTCTAGACTCACCCATGTTGTTACTGATAGCAAGATCTCATTTTTGTTTATTGATAAGTAATATTCATATATATATATGTATACACCTAAACATATAAACATACATATACATATATACATCCATATATACACACACACAACATATTTTCATTCATTCATCTGTGGATGGACACTTGTGTAGTTTCCATATCTTGGCTATTGCAAATAATTCTGTAATAAACATATGGATGAATATATCCTTTTGAGTTAGGATTTTGTTTTCTTGGATTAATCATGGAATTATCAGATCATATAGTCATTCTATTTTTAATATTTTGAGGAAACTCCATGATATTTTTCACAGTGGTTGTACTGACTTACATTGCCACCAGCAGTGAGAAAAAGGGCTTTTGTTCTCTACATCCTTGCCAACACTTGTTATTTATTATATTTTTCAGGTTTGCCATTCTGACAAGTGTAAGGTAATATCTCATTGTAGCTTTGGTTTTCATTTCCCTGATTATTAATGAGGTTGATCATTTTTTCATGTCTGTTGGCCATTTGTACATCCTCTGGAAAGCTACCTACTCAGGTACTCTGCTGATTTTTTAAAAATTAGCTTATTGTCTTTTTTGATGTTGAGTTGTATATTTTTTAGATTTATTTATTTTAAAGAGTGTGGGGAGTGACAGAGGAGGAGGGAGAGAGAATTTCAAGCAAACTTCTCACTGAGCATGGACCCCAATGTGGGCTTGATCCCACAACCCTGAGATCATGACCTGAGCTGAAATCAAGAGTTGGATGCTGAAGTGACTGAGCCATTAAGCAAGTTCTCTTTTGTATTGTTGATTGTTTATTTCCCTGTATTTCTGTTTATTTGTCTGTTTTTGTTTTTGTTTTTTTGTATAGTGCCAGTAGTTTAATTTTGATTGTTTATTCCTTGCCAAAAGAGACCTACATAGAAAAAGGTTTCTTTGGCTGATGTCAAAGTAATTACTGCCTATGTTTTCTTCAAGAGATTTATGATTTTGGATCACATGTTTAGGCCTTTAAGCCACTTTGAGTTTTTATTTGTGTATTGTGTAAAAAAGTGGTCCAGGTTCATTCTTTTCCCATGAAGCTATATAGTTTTCCTTGCATCACTTATTGAAAAGACAGTCATTTTCCCCATTGTATATTCCTTCCATCTTTATCATAGATTATTAGACTATGTAAGTGTAGGTTTGCTTATGGGTTTTCAATTTTGTTCCATTGATCTATGTGCCTGTATTTGTGCCAATACCATATTTTTTATTATTACATCTTTTTAAAAATATATTTTTAAGGATTTCATTTATTTTTCAAATGGGAGAGAGAGAGAGAGAGAGAGCAAGCAGAGGGAGCAGCAGGGAGAGGGAGAAACAGACTCCCTGCTGTGAGCAAGAAGGCTGATGCAGAACTTGATCCCAGGACCCTCAGATTAGAACCTGTGCCAAAGGGAGATGCTTAAATGACTGAGCCACCTATGTACCCCACAACTTATAGTAGCAGATAATACAGTACTGTGCTAGCTACAGATTTATTTTTCTCTCTTAAGGTGACCTTGGATGTTTTGATTACTGTATCTTCACATTTAACTTTCAAATCAGGAAATAAGTTATTTCCCAATTTGTTCATTTCAAAAGTGTTTTGGCACATGAATGTTCCTTTATTCTATTAATGTGGTATGCTAACTATATTTACTTTTATACAATGAACAATGACTGCATTCCAGGATTAAATCTAACTAGGTCATAGTGCTTAATCCTTTTAACATATTGATGCATTATTTCCCACTATTTTACGATATATATATGTACATATATATCATATAATTTATATGAATATTAATGAGGTATGCTACATCAAGATCAGTACCTTTTATTTTGTTGTGTATTTCTTATTTTTAGTACTTTTTCCTGGATTTGGTATTAGGACGATGCTGGACTCAGAATGAGTGAATGTTCCTTTTCTTTAGGTTATTAGAAGAGTTTGAGAAGAGCTGGAATTACTCATATTTATATTTTTGGAAAAAAATTAAGTAGTGAACTTACCTGGTCCAAGTCTTTTCTTAACTGAGAGGTTTTAATTACTTATTTAATTTCCTTACTAATTATTGGTCTATTCAAATTTTATATTTTTCCATGACTCAGCCTTGAGAGTTTCTAGAAATTTGTCCATTTGACATTGATTTTCCAATTTTAAAAATATGTTGGGAGGAGTCAAGATGGCGGAGAAGTAGCAGGCTGAGACTACATCAGGTAGCAGGAGATCAGCTCGATAGCTTATCTAAAAATTGCAAACACCTACAAATCCAATGGGAGAGCGAAGAGAAGAAAAACAGAAACTCTAGAAACAGAAAATCAACCACTCTCTGAAAGGTAGGACTGGCGGAGAAGTGAATCTAAAACGACGGGGAGATAGACCGCGGGGGGAGGGGCCGGATCCTGGCAAGCGATGAAGGAACAGAGCACAAAATCAGGACTTTTAAAAGTCTGTTCCACTGAGGGACATTGCTCCAGAGGCTAAACCAGGGTAAAGCCCACGCGGGGTCAGCGTGGCCCCAGGTCCTGCAGGGTCACAGAAGGATTGGGGGTGTCAGAGTGTCAGAGAGCTCACAGGTATTAGAACGGAGAAGCTGGCTGCAGAGACAGAGCCGAGGACTGAACTCTCAGCTCGGGTTTACCTTGAACTGGTCGCGGGCTGGGTGAGCTCGGAGCGCGGCTAGAGGCTGGGGATATGGGAGTGATTGGGTGCTGTCTTCTGGGGGCGCACTGAGGAGTGGGGCCCCAGGCTCTCTGCTCCTCTGGGCCAGAGACTAGGATGCTGCCATTTTCATTCCCGTCCTCTGGAACTCTACAGAAAGCGTTCAGGGAACAGAAGCACCCAAAAGCGAACCCGAGCCGATTACTTAGTCCAGCTGCCAGTAAGGGCGGTGCAATCCCGCCTCAGGCAAAGACAATTGAGAGTCACTACAACAGGCCCCTCCCCCAGAAGATCAACAAAATATCCAGCCAGGACGAAGTTCATCTATCAAGGAAAGTAGGTTCAATTCCTAAGACAGCAGCGCAATTCCAGAGTAGGAGAAAGCAAAGCACGGAACTCATGGCTTTCTCCCCATGATTCTTTAGTCTTGTGGCTACTTCAATTTTTTTTTCTTTTTTCAATTTTTTTTCTTTTTTCTTTTTTCTTCTTCTGCTAAATTTTTTAAAATTTTTACGCTTTTCTTTTTTAACTTTTTTTTTGACTGGTTTATCTAAATATATATATTTCTTCTTTCTTTTTTATATTTTTTCTTTATTTGTTTTATTTTTTAAATTTTTCTTTTTTTTTTTGAACCTCTTTTTATCCCCATTCTCCCCCCCACAATTTGGGGTCTCTTCTCATTTGGTAACAGCGCATTTTTCTGGGGTCTTTGCCACCCTTTTAGTATTTTATTTGCTCCTTCATATCCTCTTATCTGGACAAAATGACAAGGCGGAAAAAATCACCACAAACAAAAGAACAAGAGACAATACCGAAGGCGAGGGACCTAATCAACACAGACATTGGTAATATGTCAGATCAAAAGTTCAGAATGTTGATTCTGAACATTCTAGCCGGCTCGAAAAAGGCATGGAAGATATTAGAGAAACCCTCTCTGGAGATATTAAAGCCCTTTTTGGAGAAATTAAAGAACTAAAATCTAAACAAGTTGAAATCAAAAAAGGTATTAATAAGGTGCAATCAAAAATGGAGGCTCTCACTGCTAGGATAAATGAGGCAGAAGAAAGAATTAGTGATACAGAAGACCAAATGACAGAGAATAAAGAAGCCGAACAAAAGAGGGACAAACAGCTACTGGACAATGAGGGGAGAATTCAAGAGATAAGTGACACCATAAAATGAAACAACATTAGAATAATTGGAATTCCCGAAGAAGAAGAAAGAGAGAGGGGAGCAGAAGGTCTATTGGAGAGGATTATTGGAGAGAATTTCCCTAATATGGCAAATGGAACAAGCATCAAAATTCAGGAGATGCAGAGAACCCCCCTCAAAGTCAACGAGAATAGGTCCACACCCCGTCACCTAATAGTAAAATTTACAAGTCTTAGTGACAAAGAGAAAATCCTGAAAGCAGCCCGAGAAAAGAAGTCTGTAACACACAATGGTAAAAATATTAGATTGGCAGCAGACTTATCCACAGAGACCTGGCAGGCCAGGAAGAGCTGGCATGATATATTCAGAGCACTCAATGAGAAAAACATGCAGCCAAGAATACTCTATCCAGCTAGGCTATCATTGAAAATAGAAGGAGAGATCAAAAGCTTCCAGGACAAACAAAAACTGAAAGAATTTGCAAACACCAAACCAGCTCTCCAGGAAATATTGAAAGGGGTCCTCTAAGCAAAGAGAGAGCCTAAAAGGAGTAGATCAGAAAGGTACAGAGACAATATACAGTAACAGTCACCTTACAGGCTAATAATGGCACTAAATTCATATCTCTCAATAGTTATGCTGAATGTTAATGGGCTAAATGTGCCAATCAAAAGACACAGGGTATCAGAATGGATAAAAAAACAAAACCCATCAGTATGTTGCCTACAAGAAACTCATTTTAGACGCGAAGACACCTCCAGATTTAAAGTGAGGGGGTGGAAAACAATTTACCATGCTAATGGGCATCAGAAGAAAGCTGGGGTGGCAATCCTTATATCAGATCAATTAGATTTTAAGCCAAAGACTATAATAAGAGATGAGGAAGGACACTATATCCTACTCAAAGGGTCTGTCCAACAAGAAGATCTAACAATTTTAAATATCTATGCCCCTAACGTGGGAGCAGCCAACTATATCAACCAATTAATAACAAAATCAAAGAAACACATCAATAATAATACAATAATAGTAGGGGACTTTAACACTCCCCTCACGTAAACGGACAGGTCATTCAAGCAAAAGATCAACAAGGAAATAAAGGCCTTAAATGACACACTGGACCAGATGGACATCACAGATATATTCAGAACATTTCATCCCAAAGCAACAGAATACACATTCTTCTCTAGTTCACATGAAACCTTCTCCAGAATAGATCACATCCTGGGTCACAAATCAGGTCTCAACCGGTATCAAAAGATTAGGATCATTCCCTGCATATTTTCAGACCACAATGCTCTGAAGCTAGAACTCAATCACAAGAGGAAAGCTGGACAGAACCCAAATACATGGAGACTAAACAGCATCCTTCTAAAGAATGAATGGGTCAACCAGGAAATTAAACAAGAACTGAAAAAATTCATGGAAACAAATTATAATGAAAACACAACGGTTCCAAATCTGTGGCACGCAACTAAGGCAGTCCTGAGCGGAAAATATATAGTGGTACAAGCCTTTCTCAAGAAACAAGAAAGGTCTCAAGTACACAACCTAACCCTACACGTAAAGGAGCTGGAGAAAGAACAAGAAAGAAACCCTAAACCCAGCAGGAGAAGAGAAATCATAAAGATCAGAGCAGAAATCAAAGAAATAGAAACCAAAAAAACAATAGAAAAAAATCAATGAAACTAGGAGCTGGTTCTTTGAAAGAATCAATAAGATTGATAAACCCCTGGCCAGACTCATCAGAAAGAAAAGAGAAAGGACCCAAATCAATAAAATCATGAATGAAAGAGGAGAGATCACAACTAACACCAAAGAAATACAGACAATTAGAAGAACATACTATGAGCAACTCTACGCCAACAAATTGGACAATCTGGAAGAAATGGATGCATTCCTAGAGACATATAAACTACCACAACTGAACCAGGAAGAAATAGAAAACCTGAACAGGCCCATAACCAGTAAGGAGATTGAAACAGTCATCCAAAATCTCCAAACAAACAAAAGCCCAGGGCCAGACGGCTTCCCAGGGGAATTCTACAAAACATTTAAAGAAGAACGAATTCCTATTCTCCTGAAACTGTTCCAAAAAATAGAAATGGAAGGAAAACTTCCAAACTCATTTCATGAGGCCAGCATCACCTTGATCCCAAAACCAGAGAAGGATCCCACCAAAAAAGAGAACACAGACCAATATCCTTGATGAACACAGACGCAAAAATTCTCGCCAAAATACTAGCCAATAGGATTCAACAGTACATTAAAAGGATTATCCACCACGATCAAGTGGGATTTATTCCAGGGCTGCAGGGTTGGTTCAACATCCGCAAATCAATGTGATAGAACACATTAAGAAAGAAAGAAAGAACAAGAACCATATTATACTCTCAATAGATGCTGAAAAACATTTGACAAAGTACAGCATCCCTTCCTGATCAAAACTCTTCAAAGTGTAGGGATAGAGGGCACATACCTCAATATTATCAAAGCCATCTATGAAAAACCCACCGCAAATATCATTCTCCATGGAGAAAAATTGAAAGCTTTTCTGCTAAGGTCAGGAACACGGCAGGGATGTCCATTATCACCACTGCTATTCAACATAGTACTAGAAGTCCTAGCCTCAGCAATCAGACATCAAAAACAAATTAAAGGCATCCAGATTGGCAAAGAAGAAGTCAAACTATCATTCTTGGCAGATGATATGATACTATATGTGGAAAACCCAAAAGACTCCACTCCAAAACTGCTAGAACTTGTACAGGAATTCAGTAAAGTGTCAGAATATAAAATCAATGCACAGAAATCATTTGCATTTCTGTACACCAACAACAAGACAGAAGAAAGAAATTATGGAGTCAATCCCATTTACAATTGCACCCAAAACTATAAGATACCTAGGAATAAACCTAACCAAAGAGGTTAAGAATCTATATACAGAAAATTATAAAGTACTCATGAAAGAAATTGAGGAAGACACAAAGAAATGGAAAAATGTTCCATGCTCCTGGATTGGAAGAATAAATATTGTGAAAATGTCCATGCTACCTAATGCAATCTACACATTTAATGCAATCCCTATCAAAATACCATCCATTTTTTTCAAGGAAATGGAACAAATAATCCTAAAATTTATATGGAACCAGAAAAGACCTCGAATAGCCAAAGGTATATTGAAAAAGAAAGCCAAAGTGGGTGGCATCACAATTCCGGACGTCAAGCTCTATTACAAAGCTGTCATCATCAAGACAGCATGGTACTGGCACAAAAACAGACACATAGATCAGTGGAACAGAATAGAGAGCCCAGAAATCGACCCTCAACTCTATGGTCAACTAATCTTCGACAAAGCAGGAAAGAATGTCCAATGGAAAAAAGACAGCCTCTTCAATAAATGGTGCTGGGAAAATTGGACAGCCACATGCAGAAAAATGAAATTGGACCACTTCCTTACACCACACATGAAAATAGACTCCAAATGGATGAAGGACCTCAATGTGAGAAAGGAATCCATCAAAATCCTTGAGGAGAACGCAGGCAGCAACCTCTTTGACCTCAGCCATAGCAATATCTTCCTAGGAACAACGACAAAGGCAAGGGAAGCAAGGGCAAAAATGAACTATTGGGATTTCATCAAGATCAAAAGCTTTTGCACAGCAAAGGAAACAGTTAACAAAACCAAAAGACAACTGACAGAATGGGAGAAGATATTTGCAAATGACACATCAGATAAAGGGCTAGTATCCAAAATCTATAAGGAACTTAGCAAACTCAACACCCAAAGAACAAACAATCCAATCAAGAAATGGGCAGAGGACATGAACAGACATTTCTGCAAAGAAGACATCCGGATGGCCAACAGACACATGAAAAAGTGCTCCACGTCACTCGGCATCAGGGAAATACAAATCAAAACCACAATGAGATATCACCTCACACCAGTCAGAATGTCTAAAATGAACAAGTCAGGAAATGACAGATGCTGGAGAGGATGTGGAGAAAGGGGAACCCTCCTCCACTGTTGGTGGGAATGCAAGCTGGTGCAACCACTCTGGAAAACAGCATGGAGGTTCCTCAAAATGTTGAAAATAGAGCTACCCTATGACCCAGCAATTGCACTACTGGGTATTTACCCTAAAGATAGAAACATAGTGATCCGAAGGGGCACGTGTACCCTAACGTTTATAGCAGCAATGTCTACAATAGCCAAACTATGGAAAGAACCTAGATGTCCATCAACAGATCAATGGATAAAGAAGAAGTGGTATATATACACAATGGAATACTATGCAGCCATCAAAAGAAATGAAATCTTGCCATTTGCGACGATGTGGATGGAACTAGAGGGTATCATGCTTAGTGAAATAAGTCAATCGGAGAAAGACAACTATCATATGATCTCCCTGATATGAGGCCATGGAGAAGCAACATGGGGGGGTAGGGGGATAGGAGAAGAATAAATGAAACAAGATGGGATTGGGAGGGAGACAAACCATAAATGACTCTTAATCTCACAAAACAAACTGGGGGTTGCTGGGGGGAGGTGGGATTGGGAGAGGGGGAGGGGGCTATGGACATTGGGGAGGGTATGTGCTATCGTGAGTGCTGTGAAGTGTGTAAACCTGGCGATTCACAGACCTGTACCCCTGGGGATAAAAATACATTATATGTTTATTAAAAAAAAAATTTGGAAGGGAGGCCAACCATAAGAGACTATGGACTCTGAAAAACAACCTGAGGGTTTTGAAGGGTCAGGGGTGGGAGGTTGGGGGAACAGGTGGTGGGTAATGGGGAGGGCACGTTTTGCATGGAGCACTGGGTGTTGTGCAAAAGCAATGATTACTGTTACGCTGAAAAAATAAAATGAAAAATGAAAAAAAATATGTTATTATTCATAGGCCATTCAAGAAAGTCGCATATTCAGATGGTGTTTAGAGTACAGTTTTATATGTATCTGCTAAGTCTAATTAGTTTATAATATTACAAATCCTCTATTTTAATTGACTTGTCTCTTTATTCTATACATTATTGAAATAGACATACTGAAGTATCCAACTATCATTGTAGAACTATTTTACAATTCATTTATTTCAATGTATGCTTCATGTATTTTGTGTATCTGGTGTTTGGTGTGTATATTTTTATAATTTATCATAATTAAATTGTAAATCATATATGATGTCCTTGTTTATCTCTGATAGATAACGTTTTGACTTACAATACATTTTATTTGATAGTGGTATAGTTCTATCTTTATTTTTTCTCCATCCATATCTGGCTGCAATTTTCATAGGATTTTTTTTTACATTCTTTCAGTTTAAACATATTAAGTTATATATTCTATACAGCATGGCAAAGATGAGATATTTAATCCGATTTTATTTGCTGTAATTTCTATTGAGGATGGACTTTTATTTCTATTTTGTCATGTTTTCTATATGTCTCAGAGATTATTTATTTTTCATTTCCACATAGTACTGCCATTTTTAATCTTTAGGTGATTTCATTTTGTTCTGGCATATTTTGCTTCCCTGTTATTTTTTTTTAGAGTATAATCTACAGAGATTTTCTTTGTGGTTACCATGGGGATTACATATACTATTTTAGATGTCTAAAAATTTAATTTGAATTGACACTTATTTATTTATAAAAATCTCTTGGGATTTTTTAAAAATGATTTTATTCATTTATTTGAGAGAGACAGAGAGAAATAGTGAGAGGAGCAGGAGGAGTGCCAGAGGGAGATGGAGAATCAGACTCCCTGCTTATCAGGGAGCCTGATACAGGGCTCAGTCCCAGGAACAGGATCATAACCTGAGTTGAAGGCAGAAGCCTAACCAACTGAGACACCCAGTTGTTCCATGTAGTTACTTAACTTTAATAATATAATATAATATAATATAATATAATATAATATAATATACATGTGTATGTACATATATGTATAGTATATATAATTTTATTTAACATTATTTAATTAATATTAATGTAGTATTTTTAATTAATCAACTATTTCTATTTTGTGAACAAAATAGTGTTATTTTTACTTCTTAAAATTTTTAAAAGATTTGGAGGAGTCAAGATGGTTTAGAAGTAGCAGGCTGAGACTACATCAGGTAGCAGGAGATCAACTAGATAGCTTATCTAAACATTGCAAACACCTACAAATCCAACGGGAGATCTAAGAGAAGAAGAACAGCAATTCTAGAAACAGAAAATCAACCACTTTCTGAAAGGTAGGACTGGCAGAGAAGTGAATCCAAAACAACGGGAAGATAGACCATGGGGGGAGGGGCCGGCTCCTGGCAAGCGGTGGAGCAAAGGAGCACAAGATCAGGACTTTTAAAAGTCTGTTCCAGGGCGCCTGGGTGGCTCAGTGTGTGAAAGCCTCTACCTTCAGCTCAGGTCATGATCCCAGGGTCCTGGGATCTAGCCCCACATCCGGCTCTCTGCTCCGCAGGGAGTCTGCTTCCTCCTCTCTCTCTGCCTGCCTCTCTGCCTAGTTGTGATTTCTCTCTGTCAAAAAAAAAAATGTCTGTTCCACTGAGGGACATTGCTCCAGAGGCTAAACCAGGGTGAAGCCCATGCGGGGTCAGCATAGCCCCAGATCCCACAGGGTCACAGAAGGATCAGGGGTGTTGGAGTGTTGCAGAGCTTGCAGGTATTAGAAGAGGGAAGCTGGCTACAGAGACAGAGACGAGGACTGAGCTCTTAGCTCGGGGTTACCTTGAATGGGTCACAGCCTGGGTGAGTTCAGAGCACAGCTGGAGGACAGGGATATGGGAGTGATTGGGCACTGTTCTCTGGAGGCGAGCTGGGGAGTGTTGACCTGGGCTCTTGGCTCCTCCAGGCCAGAGACTGGGAGGCCACCATTTTCATTCCCATCCTCCAGAACTCTACGGAAAGCATTCAGGGAAGAAAAGCTCCAAAAGCAAAAGTGAGCAGATTACTTAGTCTGGCTCCTGGTAAGGGTGGTGCAATTCGGCCTCGGGCAAATACACTTGAGAGTCACTACAACAGGCCCCTCCCTCAAAAGATCAACAAAAAATCCAGCCAGGATGAAGTTAATCTACCAAGGAAAGCAAGTTCAATAACTAGGACAGCAGCAGAATTCCAGAGGAGGAGAAAGCAAAGCACGGAACTCATGGCTTTCTCCCCATGATTCTTTAGTCTTGCGGTTAATTTAATTTTCTTTTCAATTTTTTTTCATTCTTTTTTCTTCTTCTGCTAAATTTTTTAAAACCTTTCCCCTTTTCTTTTTTAACATTTCTTAACTAGTTTATCATATATATATATATATATATATATATATAATTTTTCTTATTTTTTTATATTTTTCTTTATTTGTTTTTTTTTTTAAATTTTTCCCCTTTTTTTTTCTGAACCTATTTTTATCCCCTTTATCCCCCCCACGATTTGGGGTCTCTTCTGATTTGGTTAAAGCGAATTTTTCTGGGGTCTTTGCCACCCATTTAGTATTTTACTTGCTCCTTCATATACTCTTATCTGGACAAAACAACAAGGTGGGAAAATTCACAACAAAAAAAGAGCAAGAGGCAGTACTGAAGGCTAGGGACCTAATCAATACAGACATTGGTAATATGTCAGATCTAGATTTCAAAATGACAATTCTGAAGGTTCTAGCTGGGCTCGAGAAAGGCATGGAAGATATTAGAGAAACCCTCTCTGGAGATATAAAAGCCCTTTCTGGAGAAAAAAGAACAAAAATCTAACCAAGTTTAAATAAAAAAAAAGCTATTAATGAACTTCAATCAAAAATGGAGACTCTCCCTGCTAGGATAAATGAGTCAGAAGAATAATTAGTGATATAGAAGACCAAATGACAGAGAATAAAGAAGCTGAGCAAAAGAGGGACAAACAGCTACTGGACCATGAGGGGAGAATTCGAGAGATAAGCGACACCATAAGACAAAACAACATTAGAATAATTGGGATTCCAGAAGAAGAAGAAAGAGAGAGGGGAGAAGAAGGTCTATTGGAGAGAATTATTGGAAAGAATTTCCCTACTATGGCAAAGGGAACAAGCATCAAAATCCAGGAGGTGCAGAGAATCCCCCCTCAAAATCAACAAGAATAGGTCCACATCCTGTTACCTAATAGTAAAATTGACAATTCATAGTGACAAAGAGAAAATCCTGAAAGCAGGCCGGGAAAAGAAGTCTGTAACATACAATGATAAAAATATTAGATTGGCAGCAGACTTATCCACAGAGACCTGGCAGGCCAGAAAGAACTGGCATGATATATTCAGAGCACTCAACGAGAAAAACATGCATCCAAGAATACTCTATCCAGCTAGGCTATCATTGAAAATAGAAGGAGAGATCAAAAGCTTCCAGGACAAACAAAAACTGAAAGAATTTGCAAACACCAAACCAGCTCTACAGGAAATATTGAAAGGGTCCTCAAAGCAAAGAGAGAGCCTAAAAGTAGAAGATCAGAAAGGTACAGATACAATATACAGTAACAGTCACCTTACAGGCAATATAATGGCACTAAATTCATATCTCTCAATAGTTATGCTGAATGTTAATGGGCTAAATGTGCCTATCAAAAGACACAGGGTATCAGAATGGATAAAAAAACCAAAATCCATCGATATGATGCCTACAAGAAACTCATTTCAGATGCTAAGATTCCTCCAGATTTAAAGTGAGGGGGTGGAAAACAATTTACCATGATAAGGGCCATCAAAAGAAAGCTGGGGTGGCAATCCTTATATCAGATCAATTAGATTTTATGCAAAAAACTATAATAAGACATGAGGAAGGACACTATATCATACTCAAAGGATCAGTCCAACAAGAAAATCTAACAATTTTAAATATCTATGCCCCTAACGTGGTAGAAGCCAACTATATAAACCAATTAATAACAAAATCAAAGAAACACATCAATAATAATACAATAATAGTATTTATTGTATTAATCAGTGTATTAACACTCCCCTCACTGAAATGCACAGATCATCCAAGCAAAGATCAACAAGGAAATAAAGGCCTTAAATGACACACTGGACCTGATGGACATCACAGATATAATCAGAACATTTCATCCCAAAGCAACAGAATACACATTCTTTTCAAGTGCACATGGAACATTCTCCAGAATAGATCACATCCTGGGTCCCACACCAGGTCTCAACCGGTATCAAAAGATTGGGATCATTCCCTGCATGTTTTCAGACCACAATGCTATTAAGCTAGAACTCAATCACAAGAGGAAATTTGGAAAGAACCCAAATACATGGAGACTAAACAGCATCCTCCTAAAGAATGAATGGGTCAACCAGGAAATTAAAGTAGAATTGAAAATGTTCATGGAAACAAATGATAATGAAAACACAACGTTTCAAAATCTGTGGGACACAGCAAAGGCAGTCCTGAGAGGAAAATATATAGTGGTACAAGCCTTTCTCAAGAAACAAGAAAGGTCTCAAGTACACAACCTAACCCTACATGTAAAGGAGCTGGAGAAAGAACAAGAAAGAAACCCTAAACCCAGCAGGAGAAGAGAAATCATAAAGATCAGAGCAGAAATCAATGAAATAGAAACCAAAAAAAAAAAAAAAAAAAAAAAACAGTAGAACAAATCAATGAAACAAGGAGCCAATTCTTGGAAAGAATTAATAAGATTGATAAACCCCTGTCCAGACTCATCAAAAAGAAAAGAGAAAGGACCCAAATAATTAAAATCATGAATGAAAGAGGACAGAACACAACTAACACCAAAGAAATACAGACATTTTTAAGAACATACTATGAACAACTCTACGCCAACAAATTGGACAATCTGGAAGAAACGGATGCATTCCTAGAGACATAAAAACTACCACAACTGAACCAGGAAGAAATAGAAAACCTGAACAGACCCATGACCAGTAAGGAGATTGAAACAGTCATCAAAAATCTACAAACAAACAAAAGCCGAGGGCCAGACGGCTTCCCAGGGGAATTCCACCAAACGTTTAAAGAAGAACTAATTCCTATTCTCCTGAAACTATTCCAAAAAATAGAAATGGAAGGAAAACTTCCAAACTCATTTTATGAGGCCAGCTTCACCTTGTTCCCAAAACTATACAAGGATCCCATCTAAAAAGAGAACTACAGACCAATATCCTTGTTGAACACAGATGCAAAAATGCTCACTAAACTACTAGCCAATAGGATTCAACAGTACATTAAAATGATTATTCACCATGACCAAGTGGGATTTTTTCCAGTGCTCTAAGTTTGGTTCAACATCTGCAAATCAATCAATGTGATAGAACACATTAATAAAAGAAAGAACAAGAACCATATGATACTCTCAATAGATGCTGAAAAAGCATTTGACAGAGTACAGCATCCCTTCCTCATCAAAACTCTTCAAAGTGTAGGGATAGAGGGCACACACCTCAATATTATCAAAGTCATCTATGAAAAACAAACCGCAAATATCATTCTCCATGGAGAAATACTGAAAGCTTTTCTGTTAAGGTCAGGAACATGGCAGGGATGTCCATTATCACCACTGCTATTCAACATAGTACTAGAAGTCCTAGCCTCAGCAATCAGACAACAAAAAGAAATTAAAGGCATCCAAATCAGCAAAGAAGAAGTCAAACTATCACTCGTCCCAGATGATATGATACTACATGTGGAAAACCCAAAAGACTCCACTCCAAAACTGCTAGAACTTGTACAGGAATTCAGTAAAGTGTCAGAATATAAAATCAATGCACAGAAATCAGTTGCACTTCTCTACACCAACAGCAAGACAGAAGAAAGAGAAATTAAGGAGTCAATCCCATTTACAATTGCACCCAAAACTATAAGATACCTAGGAATAAACCTAATCAAAGGGGTTAAGAATCTATATGCAGAAACTATAAAGTACTCATGAAAGATATTGAGGAAGACTCAAAGAAATGGAAAAATGCTCCATGCTCCTGGATTGGAAGAATAAATGTTGTGAAACTGTCTATGCTACCTAAAACAATCTACACATTTAATGCAATCCTTATCAAAATACCATCCATTTTTTTTTCAAAGAAATAGAACAAATAATCCTCAAATTTATATGGAACCAGAAAAGACCTCGAATAGCCAAAGGAATATTGAAAAAGAAAGCCAAAGTTGGTGGCATCACAATTCCAGACTTCAAGCTCTATTACAAAGGTGTCATCATCAAGACAACATGATACTGGCACAAAAACAGACTCACAGATCAATGGAATGGAATAAAGAGCCCAAAAATAGACCCTCAACTCTATGGTCAACTAATCTTCGACAAAGCAGGAAAGAATGTCCAATGGAAAAAAGACAGCCTCTTCAATAAATGGTGCTAGGAAAATTGGACAGCCACATGCAGAAAAACTAAATTGGACCACTTCCTTACACCACACACAAAAATAGACTCAAAATGGATGAAGGACCTCAATGTGAGAAAGGAATCCATCAAAATCCTTGAGGAGAACACAGGCAGCAAACTCTTTGACCTCAGCCGCAGCAACATCTTCCTAGGAAAATCACCAAAGGCAAGGGAAGCAGGGGCAAAAAGGAACTATTGGGATTTCATCAAGATCAAAAGCTTTTGCACAGCAAAGGAAACAGTTAACAAAACCAAAAGACAACTGACAGAATGGGAGAAAATATTTGCAAACAACATATCAGATAAAGGGCTAGTTTCCAAAATCTACAAGGAACTTAGCAAACTCAACACCCAAAGAACAAACAATCCAATCAAGAAATGGGCATAGGTCATGAACAGACATTTCTTCAAAGAAGACATCCAGATGGCCAACAGACACATGAAAACGTGCTCCACATCACCTGGCATCAGGGAAATAAAAATCACAACCACAATGAAATATCACCTCACACCAGTCAGAATGGCTAAAATGAACAAGCCAGGAAATGAGAGATGCTGGTGAGGATGCGGAGAAAGGGGAACCCTCCTCCACTGTTGGTGGGAATGCAAGCTGGTGCAACCACTCTGGAAAACAGCATGAAAGTTCCTCAAAATGTTGAAAATAGAGCTACCCTATGACCCAGCAATTGCACTACTGTGTGTTTACCCTAAAGATACAAACATAGTGATCTGAAGGGGCATGTGCACCCGAGTGTTTATAGCAGCAATGTCTACAATAGCCAAACTATGGAAAGAACCTAGATGTCCATCAACAGATGACTGGATAAAGAAGAAGTGGTATATATACACAATGGAATCCTATGCAGCCATCAAAAGAAATGAAATCTTGCTATTTGCGATGACGTGGATGGAACTAGAGGGTATCATGCTTAGTGAAATAAGTCAATCGGAGAAAGACAACTATCATATGATCTCCCTGATATGAGGATATGGAGATGCAACATAGGGGGTTAGGGGTTAGGAGAAGAATAAAGGAAACAAGAAACAAGATGGGATTGGGAGGGAGACAAACCATAAGTGACTCTTAATTTCACAAAACAAACTGAGGGTTGCTGGGGGGAGGGTGGTTTGGGAGACGGGGAGGAGATTTATGGTTATTGGGGAGGGTATGTGCCATGGAGAGTGCTGTGAAGTGTGTAAACCTGGCGCTTAACAGACCTGTACCCCGGGGGATAAAAATACATTATATGTTTATAAAAAAATAAGAAATAAATGAAAAATTTAAAAAATATTACAAGATTTTGTTTCTTTGAGAGAGAGAGAGCATGAGTGAGGTGCAGTACAGAGGGAGAGACAGACTTCCTGTTGAGCAGGGAGCACAATGGAGGGCTTGATCTTAGGAATACAGGATCATGACCTGAACTGAAGACAAATGCTTAACCAGGTGAGCCACCGAGATTTCCCTTAATGTTATTTTTAAACGTCTTGTAAATTCTGTCAAAAATTCAAATAAAGTTTATAAAACAATATGACAGTAACATTGATTTTCATATTTCTCATAAAATTAACCTACTAGAGAACTATAAAATTTCATATGACTCCAAGTTACAGTCTAGCATCATTCCATTTCAATCTGAAGAATTCCCTCTGACGTTTCTTATAGGACAGGTCTAAAAGTAAAAAAATCCCTACTGCTTTTGTCTGTCAAAAATGTCTTAGTTTCTTTCTCTTTTTTGAAGAAAAATTATCCAGATATAAAATATTAAGATGGCAGATTTCATTCTATAATTTTGAATATATTATCTCACTATGACCAATTCTTTTTTTTCCCCCATTTTATTTATTTTTTCAGCGTAACAGTATTCATTCTTTTTGCACAACACCCAGTGCTCCATGCAAAACGTGCCCTCCCCATTACCCACCACCTGTTCCCCCAACCTCCCACCCCTGACCCTTCAAAACCCTCAGGTTGTTTTTCAGAGTCCATAGTCTCTTATGGTTCGCCTCCCCTTAGTTAAGAACTCAGCAGATAATCTTATTAAAACTCTTTTTTCTTTCTTTCAATTTTTATTTATTTTTTAAATTTCTTTTCAGTATTGCAGAATTCATTGTTTATGCGACACACCCAGTGCTCCATGCAATATATGCCCTCCACAATACCTATAACCAAGCTCACCAAAACTCGCACCCCCCATCCCTTCCAAAATCCTCAGTTAATTCCTCAGAGTCCACAGTCTCTCATGATTCATCTCCCACTCCAATTCCTCCCCCAATCCCTTCTCCACTCAATCTGCTCATGTCCTCCATTTTATACTTTATGCTCCACAAATAAGTGAAACCATGTGATAATTGATTCTCTCAGCTTGACTTATTTTACTCAGCATAATCTCTTCAGCCCCATCCATGTTGATACAAAAGTTGGGTATTCATCCTTTCTGATGGAGGCATAATACTCCATAGTATTTATGGACTATGACTTCCTTATCCATTTGTCCATTGAAGGGCATCTTGGTTCTTTCCACACTTTGGTGACTGTGGCCATTGCTGCTATGAACACTGGGGTACAGAGGGCCCTTCTTTTCACTACATCTGTATCTTTGTGGTAAATACCCAGTAGTGAAATTGCAGGGTCATAGGGAAGCTCTATTTTTACTTTCTTAAGGAACCTCCATATTGTTTTCCATAGTGGCTGCACTAACTTGCATTCCACCAACAGTATAAGAGAGTTCCCTTTTCTCCGCATCCTCTCCAACACACGTTGTTTACTGTTTTGTTAATTTTGGCTGCTCTAAGTGGTGTAAGGTGGTATTTCAATGTGGTTTTGATTTGAATCTCCCTGATGGCTAGTAATGATGAACATATTTTCACGTGTCTGTTAGCCATTTTTATGTCTTCCTTGAAGAAGTGTCTCTTCATGTCTTCTGCCCATTTTTTGACATGATTATCTCTTTTGCATATATTGAGTTTGAGGACTTCTTTATAGATCCTGGATATTAGCCCTTTGTCTGTACTGTCATTTGTGAATATCTTTTCTCATTTTGTGGGTTGCCTCTATGATTTGTTGACTATTTCCTTTGCTGCGTGGAAGCTTTTGATCATGATGAAGTCCCAAAAGTTCATTTTCACTTTTGTTTCCTTTGCCTTTGGCGATATGTCTTGAATGAAGTTGCTGTGGCTGATGTTGAAGAGGATAATACCTATGTTTTCCTCCAGGACTCTGAGGGATTCTTGATTCACATTGAGGTCTTTTATCCATTTCAAATTTATCTTTCTGTATGTTGTAAGAGAAAGATCGAGGTTCATTCTTCTACACATAGCTGTCCAATTTTTCCTGCACCAATTATTGAAGAGACTGTCTTTTTTCCACTGTATATTTTTTCCTACTTTGTCAAAACTATTTGACCATAGAGTTGAAGGTCTGTATCTGGGCTCTCTACTCTGTTCCACTGGTCTATATGTATGTTTTTATGCCAGTGCCATGCTGCCTTGGTGATCACAGCTTTTTAGTAAAGCTTGAAATCAGGCAATGAGATGCCCCCAGTTTTATTTTTCTTTTACAACATTTCCTTAGCAATTTGGGGTCTCTTCTGATTCCATACAAATTTTAGGATTGTTTTCTCCAGCTCTTTGAAAAATGCCCGTGGAATTTTGATCAGAATGACATTGAAAGTGTAGATTTCTCTGGGCAGTGTAGACATTTTAGCAATGCTTATTCTCCTGATCCATATGCATGAAATGGTTTTCCATCATTCTGTGTCTTCTTCAGTTTCTTTCATGAGTGTTCTGTAGTTCCTTGAATACAGATACTTTCCCTATTTGGTTAGGTTTATTCCCAGGTATCTCATCATTCTTGGTGCTATAGGAAATGGAATACATTCTCTAATTTCCCTCCCTCCATTATCACTCTTAGTGTATAAGAAAGCAACTGATTTTGTACATTGTTTTTTATCCTGCCACATTACTGAATTGCTGTATGACTTCTAGTAGTTTGAGGGTGGAGTCCTCTGGGTTTTCCATATAATGTGTCATGTCATCTACAATGAGAGAGAGTTCAACTTATTCATTCCCAATTTGAATTTCTTTTATTTCTCTTTGTTGTTTGATTGCTGTTGCTAGGACTTCTACTATTATGTTGAACTAGAGTGGTGAGAGTGGGCATCCTTTTGTTTTCCTGATCTCAAAGGGAAGCCTGTCAGATATTTCCCATTAAGGATAATATTTGCTGTGGGTTTTTCAAAGATAGATTTTATGAAGTTCAGGAATGTTCCCTCTATCCCTATACTTTGAAGCGTTTAATCAGGAATGGAAACTGTATTTTGTCAATTTTATTTTCTGCATCAATAGAGAGGACCATGTGGTTCTTCTGTATTCTCTTATTTATTTGTTCTATCACATTGATTGATTTGTGAATGTTGAACCACCCGGCAACTCAGGGATCAATCCCAACAGGTCATGGTGGAAAATCTTTTAATGTACTGTTAGATCCTATTAGCTAGGATCTTGGAGAGAATCTTTGCTTCTGTATTCATTAGGGATATTGGTCTGAAATTCTTTTTTTTTTTTTTTTTTTTTTTTTTTTTTTTTTTTGCTGTTTGCCTGGATTGGGGATCAGTTTGCTGGCTTCATAAAAGGAGTCTGGATGTTGTCCTTCTGCTTCAGTTTTTTTAAACAGATTCAGGAAAATAGATATTATTTCTTCTTTGGAAGTTTGGTACAATTCCCCAGGGAATCCATCAGGTGCTGGGCTCTTTTTTGAGGAGGAGATTTTTGATCACAGCTTCAATCTCGTTAATGATAATTGGTCTATTCAGGTTGACAATTTCTTCATGGTTCAGTTTTGGCAGTTTACAATTTTCTAGGAATACATCCATTTCATCTATGTTGGTTAAATTATTGGCATATGACTTTTCATAATAATTTCTGGTGATTGTTTCTATTTACTTTGTGTTCATTGTGATCTCCCTTTTCATTCATAATTTTATTAATTTGGGCCTTCTCTCATTTCTTTTGGATTAGTTTGGCTAATGATTTATCAATCTTATTGATTCTTTCAAAAAACCAGCTTCTAGTTTTTTTTTTTTTTAGATTTTTATTTATTTATTTGACAGACAGAGATCACGAATAGACAGAGAGGTAGGCAGAGAGAGAGAGAGAGAGAGGAGGAAGCAGTCTCCCTGCTTGAGCAGAGAGCCTGATGTGGGGCTTGATCCCAGGACCCTGAGATCATGACCTGAGCAGAAGGCAGAGGCTCTAACAAACTGAGCCACCCAGGCGCCCCCAGCTTCTAGTTTCATTGATGTGTTCTACTATACCTCTAGTTTCTATCTCATTGATCTGTGCTCTAATCTTGTTTATTTCCTATGTGTTTGTGGTGTTGACTTAATTTGTTGTTGATTCTGCAGTTGTTTAAGATGTGAAGACAGCTGGTGTATTCTGGATTTTTCAGGATTTTTGAGGGAGTCTTGGATGGCTATATATTTCTGCCTTAGAATACCTTTGCTGTATCCCATACGTTTGAGACCAAAGTGCCTTCTTCTCATTGGTTTCCATGAATTGTTTAAGTTCTTCATTAATCTCCTGGTTGATCCAAGCATTCTTAAGCAAGGTGGTCTTTAGCTTCCAGGTGTTTGAATTCCTCCCAAACTTTTCCTTTTGTTTGAGCTCAAGTTTCAAAGTATTGTGATCTGAGAATACGCAGGGAACAATATCAATCTTTTGGTATCAATTGAGCCCTGATTTGTGACCTAGTGTGTGGTCTATTCTGGAGAAGGTTCTGTGTGCACTTGAGCAGAATGAGTATTCTGTTATTTTAGGTTGGAATGTTCTGTATCTATCTTTGAGGTCCATCTGGTCCAATATGTCATTCAATGCTCTTGTTTCTTTATTGGTTTTCTGTTTGGATGATCTGTCTATTACTGAGTGTGCTGTGTTAAGATCTCCTAATATTAATGTTTTCCTATCAATATGACTCTTTATCTTGATCAATGGTTTTCTTATGTAATTGCTGTTCCCATGTTGGGGAGACATAAATATTTATATTTGTTAGATCTTCTTCGTGGATAGGCCCTTTAAGAATGATGTAGTTTCCTTCTGTATCTATGACTACAGTCTTTAGTTTAAAATCTAATTTATCTGATATGAGAATCGCTATCCAAGCCTTCTTTTAAGGCCCATTGGCATGAAAGATGCTTCTCCATCCCTTCACTTTCAGTCTGTGTGTATCCTTAGATTTAAAAATGTGTCTCTTGTAGACAACATATGGATGGGTCCTGTTGTTTTTCCAATCTGCAACCTTGTGCCGTTTTATGGGCCCACTTAGGTTTTCACGTTGAGTGATTATGAGAGAGATGTTTTTATTGACATCTAGTTACCTGTGAGGTCTTTGTTTCTATAGATTGTCTCCAAAAATTTCTGTTCAATGATATTCCTGGTTTTCTTCCTCTGTTATAGAAACCCCCTTAATATTTAGTGTAGTACCAGCTTGGTGATCACATATTCTTTAAATCCTTGCTGGTCTTGGAAGCTCTTTATCTCTCCATCCATTTTGAATGTCATTCTTTCTGAATAAAGTATTCTTGACTGCATGTTCTTCTCATTTAGTGCCCTGAATACATCTTGCCAGACTTTTCTGGCTTGACAGATTTCTGTGGGCAGGTCTGATGATATTCTGATGGCCTTTCTCTGTATGTAAGGAATCTCTTTCCCCTAGCTGCTTTCAAGTGCTCCTGTATAAAATTATGATTCATCATTTTCACAATCAGGTGTCTCGGCGTCTTTCTAGATTCTATGCTCTTTGGGGGGAGACCATTCTGCCTCTAGGACATGACTGCTGGTTCCATTCACCAATTCAGAAAACTTTCATGGAGAATTTATTCAACTATATCCTCTGGTCTTCTTTCTTTCTCCTCCCCCTCAAGGATTTCAATAATTCTGACATTGGAACGTTTCATGGCATCATTTATCTCCCTAATTCTGTTTTCATGACTTCTAAGTTGTTTGTCCCAGGCCTCCTCCTAATCCTTTTTCTCTATCAGTTTGTCCTCTAGATCACTAAGTCTATCTTATGCCTCAGTTACACTAGCTATTAGAGAGTTTAGATTAGATTGGAACTCACTGAGAGCATTGTGAACATCTTCCCTGGTGCCTTTCACTTCTGCCCTAATTAATTCCATTTTGTCATTAAAGGTTTTCTCCAACCTAGCCATTGCCTGCATAATTATTAGCCTGAATTCCCTTTCTGACATAGTGTTTATGTCCATATCCAATAGCTCTGATGGAGAGGACATAGTTTCTGAATTTTACATCTGTAGGGCATTCCTCTTCCTAGTCATTTTGGTGAGAGATGGATGAGGGGATGTGTAGCTAAATGTATCAACCAGAGTGCATACAAGGTGCACCCTGGAACAGTTCTGAGCAATCAGGGTCCCCGCCAAAAAGAAAGAAAAAAAGAGAGAGAGAGAGAGGAAAATAAATAAAAAAAGAAAAAAGAACACCCTGCTTGAATGGGCCCCAAAGGTAAGATTTATAAATTATAGGAAAAAAAAAAAACAACAACAGATAAACAAAAAGACTGACAAAAGTTAATGAAAAGAAAAAAAAAAAAGAACCCAGCCAAAATGAACCCCATGTATAAGATTTATATACTACCAGAACAGAAACAAATACCAGAAACACTGACAGAAGAAAAAGATGGGAGGGTGATTATAAAGTCTCAGTGAGGGCATGAAGATTATTTTGAGTCTTCCTGGTTGTTGTATCTTGATATCTTTTTTTTTTAAGATTTAATTAATTTATTTATTTGACAGCAAGAGAGAGAGAGATCACAAGTAGGCAGAGAGGCAGGCAGAGAGAGAGAGAAAGAGAGAGGGAAGCAGGCTCCCTGCCGAGCAGAGAGCCCAATGTGGGACTCGATCCCAGGACCCTGAGATCATGACCTGAGCCGAAGGCAGTGGCTTAACCCACTGAGCCACCCACGCGCCCGTATCTTGATATCTTTGTTAAAGGACTCAACTTTCCACAGATAAAGGGGGATTAAAACTGGTAGTATTGACTATGGAAAGAGAATTACCTTGAAGCTTATATCTACATGAATATTAAAAAAATCGAAAAGCAAAGAAAAACAAAGGTATGCATCAAAAAATTCAAGTTAAAAGGTTATTATGGAATTTGTCCTGAACATCTCATTGTGATGGTGAATAGGTTAAAAAATTATTAAAATATCGAAAATAATGAGAATAATGGGAATGAATTAAAAAAAAAAGTTGTATCTCTGAAGTAGTGGTGGTTGTCTTCTTTTTTTTGTTTGTTTGTTTTTGTTCTTGTTTTTGTTTTCCCATCTGGCTTTCTGGGGGAGGACCCTGCCACATGGTTTTTCAGGCAGTCTTGCTAGAATTGAGTCCTCCTGCCCTCTATCTAGTGTCTAGGACTTTGAGGAAACAGGTTTTTCAGGATTTTGTTCTCTGAACTTGCTTGTAGTCATGGACTCTTAAGATCTGATTGGCCAGTCATTCTGGAGAATCCACAAACCTATTACTCTTTTTAAATCATAATTGTTTCTAATTAAAATTTTTGTTAATAAATAAATATGCTTCAGCTTAGAACTTTAGCTAATCGTATTCTAAATCATATTTTAAGTAAGTGATAAAACAGTAAATGCTTAGAAGTATTTGGTTATTGATACTAAGTCATAAATATCATCTTTTCTCCGTATTTGAGATTTAAATTTTGTGGTATGAGGCAATCATTTCAAAATCATGAAACTGTTTGTTTTAAGTATTGCTATAATATCATGCAATTCCTTATAATGAAAAAAATTTCTATGATATATTAGACGATAAGCAGTCATACCTATGTCATTCCAAAGTAAAGCTTTTAATCAGTTAATAGTCAAGAACTTTCTAAATGTTAAATTATTTTTTGTATAAAAACCTACAATTCATATCATGTTTTCTAAAATATGGATCACCTATTTCGGGAAAGAGTGATAATTTTCAAGTCTAATACGTGACTCATCCACCATTTTTGTCATTGGGATAACCCATGGCTTCTTAGATGATAATTCTAGTTTCCTTCTTCCCACATATCCTTAGAAAATAAAGAGTATAGTAGAGTCTCTCCTGATAGTAATGGACCTTTATCCATTATTAAGTTAAAGTGGTATTAATGACAGGAATTTTGTAGGGAAATGACCGAGCAAGTATAGCTGTTCAAAATACTGAAGTGCAAATGTTGATGCCAAACAAACCCCCAAAGCTAATCTTCTAGAATTATGAGACTAGCAAATGGAACATAACATTTTCATTGCAAGTATTATGTTATAAATTTATAACAGTGGTTATATGAGATATACAATTTTAGCATATATTAAGGAATCATTCAAGAGTTTTTTGATTTATTAATTTGCACAGATTAATTTTTTAAATAATTTTAAAGTAGCTACCATTCTTCTACAGCCCATTTTGTATTTCTCCAACTCTAATTATATATCCTTTAGATTTCTCCCTTAAGAATTAGGGGTGACTGAGTGAATCAGTCATTAAGTGCCAGCCTTCAGCTCATGTCATGATCCCAGGGTACTGGGATCTAGGCCTGTGTTGGGATCTCTGCTTGGCAGGAAGCCTGCTTCTCCTTTTTCCAGCCCCCCCCTGCTCATTTTCCCTCTCTTGTTGTGTCTCTCTCTGTCAAATGAATAATAAAACCTTTTTAAAAAAAGAATTAGATTAGGTGTACCTGAGTGGCTCAGTTGGTTAAACATCTGCCTTCAGGATAGGTCGTGAAACTGGGGTCCCGGGATTAAACCCAGCAACAGGCTTCCTGCCCAACTGGGAGGGTCTGCTTCTCCCTCCCCACTCCCTTTTCATGCTGTCTTTCTCTTCCTCACTCTATCTCAAATAACTAAAATCTTAAAAAGAAAAGAACCACCTAGATTGGGGTTCCTGGGGTGGCATGGTTAGTTAGGTATTTGACTCCTGGTTTTGGCTCAAGTCAATATCTCAGGGTAGGAAAATCCAGCCCCCATGTTGGGCTCCACACTCAACACGGAGTCTGCTTGTGTTTTTCTCCCCTCCCTTTTGTACCCTGTCCCTGATCTCTCTCCTTCTCTTTCACTCTCTTTCTAAAATACATAAAACTTAAAAGATAATCACCCAAACTATCTCAGAGATCCTCTCATAAAAGATAGAAATTTTTTCCGAGGATTTTATTTTATTTATTTTATTTTATTAATTTATTTTATCTTATTTTTTGACACAGAGAGAGCACATGCATGGGAAACATCAGAGGGAGAGGGAGAAGCAGGACCTTGAGCTCAGGATCCTGGAAACATTACCTGAGCTTAAGGCAGACACTTAAATTACTGAGCCATCCAGACACCCCAAAATGATGCAAACTTTTTTATATTTCCTCCCTAGTGATGTAAGAAATTCTAATTTATGAGAAGTCTCTGACAAACCTCTATGTCTATCACCTGTCCTGAAAACTTGGAGATAAAACAAATGACATGCATCAGTTAAGAATACACTATAATAGAAATAAAACAATATTTTGGTTATCAATAAAATGACCAAGGTGATGGCATTTATTGTTCTTTGCATTATTTTAGTCACTTTGGGATATAAAGTACAGTAGAACTATGATATTGAATGATATCATCAAGTTGGGCAATCCCTATTATAATTTCTACATATTAGAAAAACCTGCAAACAAGATAGAGGAAATACTATGTCCTTTATATTTACTAAAAATTACCATAACAAAAACAGAACAAGTGTTTAGAAATATATAACTATCTGGTCAGATCTCAATTATTTTAATCTTCTAGATTGTTTTAGTCCTTCTCTTCAATCTTGGAGTATCAGTGTTCTTAAGGAGTATACAAGGTAGAAGTGATCTACTTCTGAGGCTAAAGGACTAATGAGAACTTACTCTACGTTTTTATAGAGCACATCCTCTGAATTAGTCTTCTCAAGGCACCTATCACCTCCTTGTTTCTCAGGCTGTAGATGATGGGATTAAGCATGGGGGTGAGGATGGTGTAGAAGACAGCCAGAGCCTTGTCCTCTGTTGGAGATCAGAGGGATCTTGGGCATAAATAAGTGTAAGCAAAGGGTGCATAGTAGAAAGTTACCACAGTTAGGTGGGTGCTGCAGGTCGAATAAGCCTTCTTCCTCCCCTCTGTTGACTGCATGCGACAGATGGCAAAGAGAACCCGGCCATAGGAACATACAATGCCAATGAAGGGAAACACAATCAAGAGTGTGGTGCTTACAAACACTGTGTACTCATAGACCCAGGCGTCCATGCAGGCCAGAGTCAACATGGCAGGGACATCACAGAAAAAGTGGTTGATGGCTCTGGATTGGCAATAAGGGATTTGGAGGGCATATACAGTGTGAGCACAGGAGTTGATAGACCCTATTGTCCATGATCCTATTATCATTAGCACACAGACTTTTTTGTTCATGTGAACAGGATAGTGAAGAGGAAGACAAATGGCCACATCACAGTCATAGGCCATAGATGTCAAGAGTAGTGCTTCTGCAAAGGCTAAAGTCAAGAAGAAGAAGCTCTGAACCCCACAACCAATAAGTGAGATAGACTTGTTTCCAGAGAGATAATTGGAAGCCATCTTGGGGACAATGGTGGAGATGTAGTTCAGGTCCATGAGGGAGAGCTGACTAAGTAGAAAATACATGGGTGTGTGGAGATGGGTATCCAAGAGAATAAGGATGATCATGAATAGATTGCCAAAAAGAGCCATTAAGAAAATAAGTGCAATGAGAATAAAAAGAAAGAGGCCAATACTTGACGGTGGAAACAACCCCAATAAAAGGAAATTGGTTAAAGTTTGGTTGTAATTTTCCATATTCTATTTGGTTTCCCTAGAAAAAGAGAAAAACACTTGCAATACATAAAAAATATGCTTTTTACTTTTTTTTCCAAAAAAATTAGTGCAATTGTGAAGTTTTCAGGAAGTACCCTATTTCTTACGTAAATAAAGTTTCCTATTTGGAGAAAGAAGTTCTATGTTGTTTCATAAAGCTATAGGCTATGGTGGTAGGCATTTACATTCAAAATATTCTGTAATGAATTAATGAAATAACAAAAAGAAAATATCTATATCTATGTGAGTAGGATATGAATAATTCTATGCCCTTCATAAATTCTCATATTAAACATACTATTTTAATTAAATGTAAACAAAGTTCTTTTGCAAAGACTGAACAAAAATTTATGTCAGTTCAAATATTCATTTGGTTCATAATATGAATAAATTTAGTAATACATGGAAAGTGTTTATGTTTTCATTCAAAGTTACATTATCCTTTCAGAAATATATAAATAACTGTAACTTTTTTTTTTTCTCCCATGTTGTTAAGCTGGATTTCCTTCTTGTCACTGTGTCCTACTTTGCTGAATAAACCTTCCTGAAAATCAGTTATCAGTTCATGGTGTGGACTTAGAAAAGTACAAGTGTTTATTGCCTAATTACATCAGGTATAAATAGATAGTATTAATTATTACATTCCTCCATTATCATTACTTTCAAACTTCCATTTTAATTTCTTATGAGAGCAGACTCTTCTCCAGATCTTCTATAAACAATGTATATTGCAACCCTCACTATTTTGCTCAAGCATCCCCAAGTGGAAGAATAAAAGTTTAAAATGCCTTAGGGAGACTGGGAAGATGACAAAGTAAAAAGGCCATTAACTGACTTCATCCCATGGATGCAACTAGGTAACACTCCCAACAGCATAAATAACCGAGAGAAGGACCCATAGAATGACAGAGGAAACTCCACAAATAAAGTTAGAGAAGAGGTCACTTTGAAGAATATAGCAAAGCCAGGAAGATGTTTGATGAGCAAAACAAACCATGACCACTCTTCCCCAAGATAGTAGGGGAAGAGTGATTAACAGGTTATCCCACTGGGATCTCACATGGGAAGACAACTTGTCATAACATTTGACTTTGAAAGAAAGAGGGGCTGACTCATGAGTTCTTTAAGTTAGTAGAAATTAAAGTCTGGGATTTTAAAAATAAAGCTCAGCTCTGTGAGAGCCCCAATGGCATTAGTAAGGTGAGTCCCTGTTCTTAAAGACATAGCATTACAATTAGCCCATGCAGTTACAGCATAGAAGCAGTAGTTTGAAAAATACCTGAACATATGGGAGTGAATTATTTACTCATCTTGAAATCTTTTATCTTTTCTTTTCCTTTCTTTTTAAGATTTTATTTATTTATTTGACACACAGAGAGAGACAGCAAAAGAGGGAACACAAGCAGGGGGAGTGAGAAATGGAGAAGCAGGTTTCCTGCTGAGCAGGAAGCCCATCCTGGGGCTCAGTCCCAGGTCCTTGGGATCATGACCTGAGCCAAAGGCAGATGCTTAATGACTGAGCCACCCCTGAGCCTAAGGCAGATGCTTAACAACTAAGCCACCCAGGTGCATCATCATCTTTAAATGCTTTCTAGAGAGACAGGGGTAGCAGAAAGATGTATCCATGAACAAAGGAGCCAATAGGTAACATTTCGTTCTCTTGCTCCTCCATAGCATAACCATAGGTCCACCTGCAGGAATGACAACTGTGCAGACACTCATTACCCCACTTGATTACAACAAACCTCACCCTTGCCTACATTTTTTTGGTTCCATCTTCTCCAGTCAAGTTTCCTCAGTCTTATATTACTGGTACTCTCCAAAAGACCAGCACAAATCCCTACCTATACTGAGTCTCTACTCCTATGAGTTTTTCAGAGCCTCACTTCCAATGGCCCTGGTGGCAGGTTGCATTTTGTAAGCAGACCACTGCACACATGGTAAACATAAACTCCATCCTGAACAGAGACAAGACAGGGCCTACAACAGTAAAAGAGAGCTTCTACAGACAAGTGGACTGAAAGAAAAAAAAAAAGTGGCCAGACACAATGGCAAAGCACACACTCATTGGAGACACTTTGTCAAGTGTCAGGCTCTGGAGAACAGGGGACACTGCACTACATGATACTACAGGAACTTTTCATCATAAGGCCATCACCTATGAGAGCAAGAGACATAGCTGACTTATCTAACACAAAGTAATAGAGTCTGAGAGTTAAACAAAATTAAGAGAAAAAAGAATATATCCCGAATGAAAGAAAAGGACAAAGACCCTTCAAAACACCAAAGCAAAATGAATATAAGTAAAATGACTACTAGAGAATTTAGAGTAATGATCATAAAGACAATCACTGGATTTGAGAAAAGAGGAGAGGGCATCAGTGAAACCCTTAATAAAGAGATAAAAGGGAACCAATCAGAAATGAAGAACATAACAAATGAAATAAAAAATGTAATTGATAGAAAAATATCAGACTAGAGAAATCATAGGAATGAACTAACAACCTGGAAGACAGACTAATGGAAAATAATCATGTTGAGCAAATAAGAGCTAAAAATAAGAATAGACAAAAGTAACTCTGTGACTTTCTCTATCAAGTGTAGTAACAGCAACGTGATAGAAACCTCAGAAGAAGAAAGGAGGGCAGAAATTTATCTGAACAAATAATTCTTTTTTTAAAGATTTTATTTATTTATGTATTTGTCAGAGAGAGAGAGAGAAAGCAGAAGCAGGCAGAGGCAGAGAGAGAAGCAGGCTCTCTGCTGAGCAAGGAGCCTGATGTGGGACTTGATCCCAGGACCCCGAGATCACGACCTGAGTAGATGGGAGTGGCTTAACCAACTGAGCCACTCTGGCATCCCTGAACAAATAATTCTTAATCTGATGAAGGAAGCAGATATCCAGATCCAGAAAGAAATGAGAACCCTGAAAAAAAATTAACCTAAGGATATCCATACCAAAACACATAATAATTAAAATGGGGGAAAAATCCTAATCTTTTGATACCGGTTGAGACCTGATTTGTGACCCAGGATGTGATCTATTCTGGAGAAGGTTCCATGTGCACTAGAGAAGAATGTGTATTCTGTTGCTTTGGGATGAAATGTTCTGAATATATCTGCGATGTCCATCTGGTCCAGTGTGTCATTTAAAGTCTTTATTTCCTTGTTGGTCTTTTGCTTGGATGATCTGTCCATTTAAGTGAGGGGAGTGTTCAAGTCCCCTACTATTATTGTATTATTATTGATGTGTTTCTTTGATTTTGTTATTAATTGGTTGATATAGTTGGCTGCTCCCACGTTAGGGGCATAGATATTTAAAATTGTTAGATCTTCTTGTTGGACGGACCCTTTGAGTAGGATATAGTGTCCTTCCTCATCTCTTATTATAGTCTTTGGCTTAAAATCTAATTGATCTGATATAAGGATTGCCACCCCAGCTTTCTTCTGATGCCCATTAGCATGGTAAATTGTTTTCCACCCCCTCACTTTAAATCAGGAGGTGTCTTCGCGTCTAAAATGAGTTTCTTGTAGGCAACATACTGATGGGTTTTGTTTTTTTATCCATTCTGATACCCTGTGTCTTTTGATTGGGGCATTTAGCCCATTAACATTCAGGGTAAATATTGAAAAACAGCATGGAGGTTCCTCAAAATGTTGAAAATAGAACTACCCTATGACCCAGCAATTGCACTACTGGGTATTTACCCTAAAGATACAAACATAGTGATCCGAAGGGGCACGTGTACCCGAATGTTTATAGCAGCAATGTCTACAATAGCCAGACTATGGAAAGAACCTAGATGTCCATCAACAGATGAATGGATAAAGAAGATGTGGTATATATACACAATGGAATACTATGCAGCCATCAAAAGAAATGAAATCTTGCCATTTGCGACGACGTGGATGGAACTAGAGCGTATCATGCTTAGTGAAATAAGTCAATCGGAGAAAGACAACTATCATATGATCTCCCTGATATGAGGCCATGGAGAAGCAACATGGGGGGGTAGGGGGATAGGAGAAGAATAAATGAAACAAGATGGGATTGGGAGGGAGACAAACCATAAATGACTCTTAATCTCACAAAACAAACTGGGGGTTGCTGGGGGGAGGTGGGATTGGGAGAGGGGGAGCGGGCTATGGACATTGGGGAGGGGAGGCGAACCATAAGAGACTATGGACTCTGAAAAACAACCTGAGGGTTTTGAAGGGTCAGGGGTGGGAGGTTGGGGGAACAGGTGGTGGGTAATGGGGATGGCACGTTTTGCATGGAGCACTGGGTGTTGTGCAAAAAGAATGAATACTGTTACGCTGAAAAAATAAATAAAATGGAAAAAAAATAAAAATAAATATAAAAATTCAAAAAAAATGGGGGAAAAAGGGAGTAATAAAAAAGATAAAATAAGAGAAAATAATACCATTACATACAAGGTAACCCACACAACGCTGTTGGGATTTTTCAGCAGAAACTTTCCAAGTCAGAAGAGAGTTCCATAACATACTCAAAGTGCAAAAATGGAAGTATCTGCAGCCAGGTAAACTCCATCCAGCAAAGCCATCATTCAGCATAGAAGGAGAGATAAAGAGTCCTTCAGACAAATACTAAAAGAGTTCATGACCACCAGACCAACCCTACACAAATATTAAAGGGAATTCTTTGAGTGGAAATAAAAGACCATACATGACAGTATGAAAGTGGGAAGCATGCGTGCGCGCACACACACACACACACACATACACACACACGATGAAAATTAAGTATTTCTGTAAAAATCAGTCAAGGGTTTCAGAAAAAAGAAAGTGGTGAAATATTACACAATATACCTAAGTATGCCAAGGATAGGAGTAAAGAATGTGTTCAAACTTAAGTGATCATCAACTTAATATAGACTGCTACATCAGAAAATTCTATATACAAGCATAATGGTAACCACAAATAAAAGCCACCATCAGATATATAAAGAACGAAGAGAAAGACATTCAACTAGATCATTACAAAAAAACACCAAACCATGAAAAACAGAAAAGACAAGAAAGAATCAGAAAAAAAAAACTACAAATACAATCACAAAATAAGTAAAAAAATGGGAATAAATAATTGTCTATCAATAATTACTTTTTAAACTTTATTATGTAATGCTAGTCACCATACCTCATTAGTTTTTGATGCAGTGTCCCATGATTCATTGTTTGCATATAACACCCAGTGCTCCATGCAATACATGCCTTCCTTAATACCCATCACTGGGTAGACCATCATTCCACACCCTCCCCTCTGAAACACGTGCTTTGTTTCCCAGAGTCCATAGTCTTTCATGGTTTGTTGTCCCTTCTGGTTCTTCCCATTCATTTTCCCCTTCATTTTCCTAATGTCTTCCATGCTATTCCTTATGTTCCACATATGAGTGAAACCATATGATGATTTGTTGTCATTCTCTGCTTACCTTATTTCTCTTAGCATAATCCCCTCCAGATCCATCCATGTATGTACAAGTGGATGGCTGAGTAATAGTGCATTGTGTATATGCATGACAACTTTATTTATTCATCTGTTGAAGGGCATCATGGCTTCTTCTACAGTTTGGCTTTTGTGGACATTGCTACTCTGAACATGGGGGAGCATGTTCCCTTTCTTTTCACTACAACTGTATTTTTGGAGTAAATACCCAGTAATGCAATTGTCAGGTCATAGTGTAGCTCTATTTTTAACTTTTGAGGAACCTCTGTACTGTTTTCCAAAGTGGCTTTACCAACATGCATTCCCACCAACAGTGTAAGAGTGTTCCCTTTCTCCACATCATCACCAACAATTGTTGCTTACTCCCATGTCAATTTTTGTCATTCTAACTGGTGTAAGGTGGTATCTCAGTGTGGTTTTGATTTGAATTTTCCTGATGGCTAATGATGATGAGCAGTTTTTCATGTCTTTCTTAGCCATTTGTATGTCTTCTTTGAAGAAATGTCTGTTCATGTCTTCTGCCCATTTTTGACTTGGTTATTTGTTTTTGGGTGTTGAGTTTGAGAAGTTCTTTACAGATCTTGGATTTCAGCCCTGTATCTGAAAAGTCTTTTGCTAATATCTTCTCCCATTCTATAGGTTACTTCTTAGTTTTTATGACTGTTTCTTTTGCTGTGCAAAAGCTATTTAACTTGAAGTTCCTAAAGCTCACTTTCACTTTTGTTTCCCTTGCCTTTGGAGACGTGTCTTGAAAGAAGTTTCTATGGTCGATGTGAAGGAGGTCCCTGCCTTTGTTCGCCTCTAGGATTTTGATGGATTCCTGCCTCACATTGAGGTCTTTCATCCATTTTGAGTTTATTTTTGTGTATGGTGTAAGAGAATTGTTGAGATTCACTTTTCTGTATATAGCTGTCCCATTTTCCCAGCACCATTTATCATTCTCAAAGGGCAAAATTTGATTTTCTCTTACAATAAGGAACATGACAAGGATGTCCATTCTCGCCAGTGTTGTTCAACACAGTACTAGAAGTCCTAGCATCAGCAATCAAATGTCACACACAAAAAAATCAAATTCTCAAAGAAAAAGTCAAACTGTCCCTTTGCAGCCAAAATGATACTTTACATGGAAAACCTGAAAGACTCTACCCTCAAGTTACTAGAACTCATACAGCAAATTCATAATGTGACAGGATACAAAATCAATGCACAAAAATTAATTGATTTCCTATACACTGACAATGTAATTGTAGAAAAAAAGATTAGGAAATCAATTTCACTTAAAATAGCACCAAAACCCAAAAGATACCATGGAATAAACCTAACTGAAGAGGTGAAGGATCTATACTCTAGAGACTACAGAACACTTATGAAATAATTGAAGAAGACACAAAAAGATGAAAGGGAAAAAAAAATTCCATGCTCATGGATTGGGAGAATAAATAGTATTAAAATGTCTATGCTGCCCAGAGTAATCTATACTTTTAATGACACCCTGACCAAAATACCAATGGCATTATCAAAGTGCTGGAACAAACAATTTGTTTGGAACCAGAAAAGACCCTGAAACGTCAAGGAAATATTGAAAAGAAAAACAAGGCTGGGGCCATGATATTCTCTGATTTCAAGTTTTATCACAAAGCTGTTATCACCAAGACAGCATGGTACTAGCACAAAAATGGACACATAGATCAAAGGAACAGAAAGAGACTCTGGAAATGGACCCTCAAATACATGGTCATCTAATATTTGACAAACAGGAAAAAATATCCAATGGAAAAAAAAAAAGACAGTCTATTCAATAATTACTTTGAATGTAAATGGATGACACACTACACTCAAAAGACAGGGTGACAGTATATTAAAATATATATATATTTCATATTTTATATATCAAATAAGAGAGAGAGAGAGAGAGAGATCACAAGTAGGCAGAGAGGCAGGCAGAGAGAGAAGGGGAAGCAGGCTCCCTGCTGACCAGAGCCCAATGTGGGGCTTGATCCCAGGATCCTGAGATATGTCCTGAGCCGAAGGCAGAGGCTTAACCCACTGAGCCACCCAGGCGCCCCAAATAAAATCTTTGAAAAAATCTATAAACTGGGTACAAGAGACACATATCACACCCAAATTTACCTTAAGATTAAGTGTGAGGGTATAGAGAAACATTTAGCATGCAAATATATGTCAAAAGAAAGCTAGTGTAGCAATATTATATTGAACAAAACAGGTATTTTAAAAAAGATTTTATTGATTGATTATAGAGAAAGAGACAAAGCACAAACACGTGTGCACACACAGTGTAGGGTAAAGGGAGAGGGACAAGCAGACTCTTTACTGAGCCCAGCGCCTGATGCAGGGCTTGTTCTTAAGTCCCAAAGATCATGACCTGAGCTGAAGTCAGGATTGCAACATTCAACTGAATGAACCATCCTGGTTCCCCAAACTAAACAAAATTTCCCATAAGACAAAAACTATAACAGGAGACAAAGAAAAATACTATATAACCATAAAGGGAACAACCCAACAAGATGATATAACAATTGTAAATATACATACACCCACTATCAGAACATAGAAATACATACAAATGTTACTTTTAAAAATAAGGGAATTAATTCCTAATAACAAAATAATAGTAAGGGATTTTAATTCCTGACTTACATCAATGGACTGATCATCCATATAGAAAATCAAGAAAGAAGAATTTTCTTTGAATAACAAACTGAACCTGATTGATTTAACACATATATTCAGAACAATCCACCCTAAAACAGCAGAATACAAATTCTTTTCAAATCACCTTCTCCAGATTACACCATGTATTAGGCCATGAAACAAGTTTCAACAAAGTAAGAAAAAAAAATCTAAGTCATACAATTTCTCTTTTCTGACCACAAAATTAGAAAATAGAAATAAAAAGGATGGAAAGATCATAAGTATATGAAGGTTAAAACATACACTACTAAACAATGAATCCATCAACCAAGAAATCAAAGAAGAAATAAAAATCTGCAAGGGATGAAATGAAAATTAATATGACAGTCCTAAAATCTTTATGATGCAGCTAAAGCAGTTCTAAAATGGAAGTTTACCATAATCCTGGCTTATTTTAAAAAGCAAGAATAATCTCAAATAAATACCCTAACATAACACCTAAATGAGCTAGAAAAAGAACAATAAACAAAACCATTTAAAACCAGTAGAATGTCTTCTTTGGAGGAGATTATGCTGAGTGAGAAAGTCAAGCAGATAGAATCAATTATCATATGGTTTCACTTACTTATGGAGCATAAGGAATAACAAGGAGGACATTGGGAGAAGGAGAGAAGTGAGTTGGGGGAAATCATAAGGGGAGATGAAGCATGAGATACTGTGGACTCTGAGAATCAAACTGAGGGTTTGAGGGGAGTGGGTGGGGGGGTTGGGCGAGCCTGATTGTGTGTATTAAGGAAGGTATATATTGCATGGAGCACTGGGTGTGGTGCATAAAAATGAATCTTGGAACACTGAAAAAAATAAAATAAAATTTTAAGAAATTAAATTAAAAAACAGTAGAATGAAGAAAATACTAAATATTAGTGCAGAAATATATGATATATAATCTAAAGAAACCCATAATACAAAAAAGAAAAAAAAAACAGATCAATGAAAACGGAATAGTTTTTTGAAAAGAACAACAAAGTGGCGCCTGGGTGGCTCAGTGGTTTAAAGCCTCTGCCTTTGGCTCAGGTCATGATCCCAGGGTCCTGGGATCGAGCCCCGCATCAGACTCTGTTCAGCAGGGAGCCTGCTTCCCTTCCTCTCTCTCTGCCTGCCTTTCTGCCTTCTTGTGATCTCTGTATGTCAAGTAAATAAATAAAATCTTAAAAAAAAAGAAAAGAGCAACAAAATTGATAAACATCTGGCCAGTCTCATTAAAATAGAGAGAGAGACAGGGAGACAGAGATAAAGTTAAAATAAGCAAAATTACAATTGAAACAGAATAAATAACAGCCAACACTATTTAAATACAAACACTTATAAGGGAATATTATGAAAAATTATATGCCACGAATCTAGACAACCTAGAGGAAATACATAAATTTCTAGGAACATTACATCTAGCAAAATTGAAGCAGGAAGAATTAGAAAATTTCAACAGTCTGATTACCAGCAATGAACTTGAAACACTAATCAGACATGTCCCACTAAAGTTCAGAACCAGACATCTTCACAGGTGAATTGTATCAAACATTTAAATAAAAGTTAATGCCTATTCTCTTACTGTTCTAAACAATAGAAGAGAAAGAAGTTATTCCAAATTCATTTTACGAGGACAATATGACCCTTATACAAAAACAAGATTAAAATTTGTATGGAACCACAAGATTTAGAATAGCCATAGAAATCTTAAAAAATTAAAAAAAAGAAATTGCATATCTAGTTTTAGACTTAAAGTTATATTACAAAGATATTGTAATCAAAAGAAGGTGGTGCTGGTACAAAAATGGACAAATAAATGAAAGGAACACAATAGAAAACTCAGAAATAAACCCATAATTATATGGTCAATTAATTTCTACAAAGGAAGGGCACCTGGGTGTCTCAGTGGGTTAAGCCTCTGCCTTTGGCTCAGGTCATACTCTCAGGGTCCTGAGATTGAGCCTGGCCATCAGGTTCTGTGTTCAGCAGGGAGTCTACTTCTCCCTCTCCCTCTGCCTGCCTTTCTGCCTACTTGTGATCTCTCTTTCTCTCTCTCTCTCAGTCAAAAAATTAAATATATTCTTTTAAATAATCTTCTGCAAAGATAGGATATACAATGGGAAAAAGACAATTTCTTCAACAAATGGTGGTGGGACAACTGACAGCAACATACAAAATGATTGGATCACTTTTAAACATCATACACAAAATAAACTCAAAATAGATTAAATAGCTATATGTGAAACCTGAAACCATAAAAATCCTATAGGAGAGCACAGACATTGATTTATCCGACATCAGTCATAGCTGCATTTTTCTAGATATTTCTCCTGAGGCAAGGGAAATAAAAGTAAAAATAGATCATTGGTACTACATCGAAAGCTTCTGCACCGCAAAGGAAATGATCAACAAAACCATTACATTTCTGTAACTACTCTCCTTACATTAGTTTTATTTCCCTCTTTCTTCAGAAATCTGGAAGTAAAATATTGAGAAAAAGTGACTCAATTTTAGAATTTATGTATTTATTATTGGTACATATACTTAAAATGTGCTCTCATTGTTACACAGAGTAGACATTTAAGACACAAATATTCATAGTCATTTATTTAATAATACACCAACCTGTTTAGAGCTAAGTCTAGAATTTATGTTTTCTGATTCTCTATTCAGGGATTTATCCCCAAGTCCAAACTATTTCAAAATTCTGCTTTCCTTCTTTCCTGCAGTGACTTTTCAGACCAGCAAAAATACTTACCAGAAATTAGCCTGCTGTAGAAATATATGTTTTATGTAGAAATCATTTTTGGTTTAAGGAATGCTTCAAGGGGGGCACCTGAATGGCTCAGTGGGTTAAAGCCTCTGCCTTCAGCTCAGGTCCTGGGATTGAGCCCCACATCGGGCTTTCTGCTCAGCAAGGAGCCTGCTTCCCCTCCTCTCTCTCTGCTGCTTCTCTGCGTACTTGTGATCTCTGTCTGCCAATAAATAAATAAAATCTTAAAAAAATGCTTCAAGGAACCAGCCTGAGCAAGTCCATGTAGGGAAGTACCCTACTTTTGTTACAGTATCTAATTCTGCATCCATATATGGAATGAATTCCCTCCTATATGAACTCCCTCTTTCCACTAAAGCCTAACTCAACCAATCCCAAGGCAGGAGATACAAAAGAACTTAATGCTTTCATGTTGTGTATTCCTTGAATATTTTAAACATTTAAGTATCTAATTTAATATTTACACAAATTAATTTGTCAATAAGCAATATACACATTGTTAATTTGTATTTGTGTGTGTGTTTCCATAAAATTTCATGAATTGAAATCAATTAGAGTCAAAGTTATACACATACATGTGAACTTGCACACAGATTACTAAAGTATGCTTCTTTTTGTTGTGTTTCATGGTGGGTTAATACTGCTATATTTCACAAGCAAAATGCTTAGAATTTTGTGTTAAACCTTCAATTGACTTGAGTTTATTTTATGGTCATTAGTGTTAACCTAGTACCCATCTGAATGTGCTTCTAATTGAAATTATTTACAAAGTCAACTATATGTACTCTTACAATGTTTATAATTACACATATGCATGTTCCTTCACACACACACACACACACACACACAATCACTCCAACATGAATCTTGCAATGTAAATGAACTACTTTCTTTTTTTTTTTGTAAGTGAACTATCTTTTAAGAAACCAATATTTTCCCATTTTTTCTGTCTCCTGGAGTTTAGGAAAGTAGGTGAAAGTCACATAGAAAATTTCATTTTGTAATTGGTTATTTGGAAATGGCACACATCCATCAAGAATTCTTAGAAAGGTAAAGCCAATGCCTTCTGGAATCTGGAGAAGAAGATGTGTGTCATAGCTCTGAATCTTAGTAACTGTGTGATCTTACAATACCATTTTCAATGTCCAATTGTTGATATAAGAATGAATGTACTTTCAGGATTATGTGACATAATAAAATAAGTTAAATCTTTTTTTTCAACGCTAAATTCAACTATAAATAAAATTTACTGTTTTGATCTCAGAACAAAACCATGTAAGTCTCAATAACACACCCATCACAGTTTCTATGCACAGATAATTTAGATCAGAGCCCAGAACAGACAGGATAAGAGAAAGATCTACAGGAACCCAGAGAGGGCTTTGACTCTGTTCTCACTGAGCCCTTTGGGAAAAGGAAACATAGAAAGAGCAGATGATAATCCGTTCCATTGTAGAAAACTGCACAAAAAGGAGTGATCCCATTATCTGGTTGAAATACAAAACCAGGGAGAACTTTTTTTTTGTTGTTGTTTATTTACAGCATAACAGTGTTCATTGTTTTGGCATCACACCCAGTGCTCCATGCAGTACTTGCCCTCCCTATTACCCACCACCTGGTTTCTCAACCTCCCAACCACCCCGCCCTTTCAAAACCCTCTGGTTGTTTTTAAGAGTCCATAGTCTTTCATGGTTCCTCTCCCCTCCCAGTTTCCCTCAACTCCCTCTCCTCTCGATATCCCTATGTCCTCCATGTTATTTGTTATGCTCCACAAATAAGTGAGACCATATGATACTTGACTCTCTCTGCTTGACTTATTTCACTCAGCATAATCTCTTCTAGTCCCGTCCATGTTGCTATGAAAGTTGGGTATTCATCCTTTCTGATGGAGGCATAATACTCCATTGTGTATATGGACCACATCTTCCTTATCCATTCATCCGTTGAAGGGCATCTTGGTTCTGTCCACAGTTTGGTGACCATAGCCATTGCTGCAATAAACATTGGGGTACAGATGGCCCTTCTTTTCACTACATCTTTATCTTTGGGGTAAATACCCAGCAGTGCAATTGCAGGGTCATAGGGAAGCTCTATTCTTAACTACTTGAGGACTCTCCACACTGTTCTCCAAAGTGGCTGCACCAACTTGCATTCCCATCAACAGTGGAAGAGGGTTCCCCTTTCTCCACATCCTCTCCAACACACATTGTTTCCTGTCTTATTAATTTTGGCTATTCTAACTTTTGTAAGTTGGTATCTTAATGTGGTTTTAATTTGAATCTCCCTGATGACTAGCGATGATGAATATTTTTTCATGTGTCTGACAGCAATTTGTATGTCTTCATTGGATAAGTGTCTGTTCATGACTTATGCCCACTTTTGGACATGGTTATCTGTTTTGTGTGTGTTGAGTTTGAGAAGTTCTTTATAGATCCTGGATATCAACCTTCGTCTGTACTGTCATTTGCAAATATCTGCTCCCATTCCATGGGCTCCTCTTTGTTTTGTTGACTGTTTCCTTTGCTGTGCAGAATCTTTTGATCTTGATGAGGTCCCAAAATTTCATTCTAGCTTTACACCTTTGCCTTTGGAGACATACCTTGAAAAAAATTTGTTCTGGCTGACATCAGAGTGGTTATTGCCTATGTTTTCCTCTATGATATCTGATGGATTCCTGCCTCACATTGAGGTCTTTTATCCATTTCGATTTTATTTTTGCTTATGGTGTAGGTGAATGGTCAAGTTTCATTCTTCTGCACATAGCTGTCCAATTTTTCCCAGCACCATTTATTGAAGAAACTGTCTTTTTTCCACTATTAATAAAAATGAATTTTAATTTCCTTGATCTCTGGGAAGTTTTTTCCTTTAAGAAAGATATCAAGATACATCCAGGAAAATGAGAAAAAAATCCTAATAATATCATTGAACAGAAATATAGAGACAATCTACAGACAGAAAGACTTCAAAGGTAACACGATGTCAATCAAAACCTATCTCTCAACAATCACTCTCAATGTGAATGGCCTAAATGCGCCCATAAAATGACACAGGGTTGCATATTGGATAAAACGACAGGACCCATCCATATGTTGTCTACAAGAGACCCATTTTGAACCTAAGGATACACACAGACTGTAAGGGAAGTGATGGAGAAGCATCTTTCATGCCAATGGGCCTCAGAAGAAGGCCGGGGTAGTGATTCTAATATCAGATAAATTAGATTTTAAACTAAAGACTGTAGTCAGAGATACAGAAAGACACTACATAATTCTTAAAGGGACTATCCACCAAGATGATCTAACAATTGTAAATACGTCCCCAATATGGGAGCAGCCAATTACATAAGAAAACTATAAACCAAGATAAAGAGTCATATTGATATGAATACATTGACAGTAGGAGATCTTAATATGCCTCTCTCAGTAATAGACAGATCATCGAAGCAAAAAATTAATAAAGAAATAAGAGCATTGAATGAATCATTGGACCAGATGGACCTCATAGACATATATAGAACATTCCACCCTAAAAGAACAGAATACCCATTCTTCTCAAGTGCACATGGAACCTTCTCCAGAATATACCACATACTGGGTCACAAATCAGGGCTTAACCTAATACCAAAAGACTGACAATATTCCCTGCATTTTCTCAGATCACAGTGCTTTGAAACTGGAGCTCAATCACAAGGAAAAGTTTGGAAGGAACTCAAACATCTGGAATCTAAAGACCACCTTGCTTAAGAATGCTTGCCTGAGGGTTTTGAAGGGTCAAGGGTGGGAGGTTGGGGGAACAGGTGGTGGGTAATGGGGAGGGCACATTTTGCATGGAGCACTGGGTGTTGTGCAAAAAGAATGAATACTGTTACGCTGAAAAAATAAATAAAATGGAAAAAAAAAAAGAATGCTTGGATCAACCAGGATATCAAAGAAGAACTGAAACAATTCATAGAAACCAATGAGAATGAAGACACTTTGGTCCAAAACCTATGGGATACAGCAAAGGCTGTTCTAAGGGGGAAATACATAGCCATCCAAGCCTCCATCAAAAAAATTGAAAAATCCAAGATCCATCCAGGAAGAACCCAAATAACCTTCCTCACTAACATCAAGGATTATAACTACCCTTCCATCTTATTCTTCTGTCAGTGTTTATGTGTATTTGTTTTTATTCTGGTATTATATAAATCTTATTCTTGGGGTTAATTTTTGTTGGGTTCTTCTTTTTTTATTGTCATTTACCCTTCTTGGTCTTTTTGTTAGTTCGTTTTTGTTTATATAACTTATAAATCTTCCTTTTGGGGCTCATTGTTGTTGGGTTTTCTATTTTCTACCTTTCATTGTTTTTCATTTTCTTTCCTTTTTGGTGGTGACTTCTGATTGCTCCTAAACTTTCCAAGGTGCACCTTGCCTGGATTGTGGTTGATATATTCAGCTATACATCACCTCAACTACCTTTCACCAAAATGACTAGGAGGAGGAACAACCAAGAGAGGAAAAATTCAGAGACTGTGCCTTCTCCCAAGGAACTATTGGAAATGGACAGAACAGATATGTTGGGAAAAAAATCAGAGTAACAATCATCTAGGCAATGGCTAGATGCAGAAAACCTTTAGTAACAACATAGAATCTAAGGGCACTAGTGAGAGTCCATCTGGCAGAACTTAAAAATGATATCAATGAGATCGAATCTATTCTAAATACTCTAACATCTAGGGTAGCTGAGGCAGAAGATAGAATTAGTGATCTAGAGGACAAACTGATATAGAAGAAAGATCAGGAGTAGGTCTGGAACAAATAGCTTAGAAGTCATACAGAATTAGGGAAATAAATGATGCCATGAAATGTTCCAACATCAGAATTACTGGGATCCCCAAGGGGGTGGAGAAAGAGATAAGACTGGAGGATATAGTTGAATAAATTCTGAATGAAAGTTTCCTCCATCTGGGGAATGGAACAAGTGTTCATGTCCTAGAGATGGAAAGAATGACCCCCAAGATCAGTGAATTTAAGAAGACCTCCAGAACATGACTGTAAAATTCACGAATCATAATTTTAGACAAAAGGTCCTAAGGGCAGCCAGGGGAAGAGATTCCTGACATACAGAGGAGGGTCAATAAGACCTATCTTGGATAACATCATACCTGTCCACAGAAATCTCGCAAGCCAGAAAATGCTTGCATGACATATTCAGGGCACTAAATGAGAGAATATGCAGCCAAGAATACTTTATCCAGCAAGGCTGACATTCAAGATGGATGGAGAGATAAAGAACTTCAAAGACCAGCAAGGTTTAAAAGGGTATGTGAACACCAAGCTGGCATAACAAGAAATATTAAGGGGCGATTCACTAAAATAAGAAAGAACCCAAGAGTAACATAAAATAGAAATCAACAGACACAATCTGTAAAAACTAGGAATTCACAGGCAACATAATGTCAAGAAAAACTTATCTTTCAATAATCACTCTAAATATGAATGGCCTAAATGCTCTTATAAAATGACACAGGGATGCAGATTGAATAAAATGACAAGACCCATCCATACGCTCTCTAGAAGAGACATAGTTGGAATATAAAGATACATCCAGATTGAAAGTGAAGGGATGGAGAAGAATCTTTCATGCCAACGGTTCTCAAAAGAAAGGTGGGGGAGAGATTATCATATCAGATATATTCTATTTTAAGCCAAAGACTGTAGTCAGAGATACAGAAGGACACTACATAATTCTTTTATTTATTTATTTTTTATTATTTATTTGACAGACAGAGATCACAAGCAGGCAGAGAGGCAGACAGAGAGAGAGGAGGAAGAATGCTCCTTGCCGAGCAGAGAGCCCCATGCAGGGCTCGATCCCAGGATATTGGGATCATGACCTGAGCTGAAGGCAGAGGCTTTAACCCACTGAGCACCCAGGTGCCCCAAGGACACTACATAATTCTTAAAGGGACTATCCTCCAAGATGATTTAACAATCGTAAATATTTGTACCCCCAATGAGAGCAGTCAACTACAGAAGACAATTGTTAATCAAAATAAAAGTCATATTTATATGAATATATTAATAGTAGGGGATCTTAAAACACCACTCTTCACAATAGACAGATCATCTAAGCATAAAATCAACAAAGAAACAAGAGCTTTGAATGACACATTGCACCATATGGACCTCATAGATAGGTACAGAACATTCCACCCTAAAACAACAGAATACTCATTCTTCTCAAGTGCACATGGAACTTTCTCCATAATAGACCACACACTGGGTCATAAATCAGGGCTCAACTGATAGCAAAAGATTAAAAATTTTCCCTGCATATTTTCAGACCACAATGTTTGAAACTGGAACTCAACCAGAAGAAAGATCTTCGAAGGAATCCAAACACTTGTAAGCTAAAGATTAACCTGCTCAACAATATTTGAGTCAACCAGGAAATCAAAGAAGAATTTAAACAATTCATGGAAAATAATGAGAATGTAGACACATCAGACAAAAACCTATGGGAAATGGAAAAAGCAGTCCTAAGGGGGAAATACATAGCTTATCTGAGCCTCATTCAAGGAAAAAAGAAAAGAAAAAAAGAAAAAAAAAAGAAAAATCCAGAATACACCAGCTCCCTTACACCTTACAGAACTGGAAAATCAACAAATTAAGCCATGTCCACACACAAGAATGGAAATAATTAAGATTAGAGCAGAGATCAATGAGTTAGAAACTAGAGATACAATAGAACACATTAATGAAATTATAAGTTGCTTCTTTGAAAGAAACAATAAGATCGATAAACTACTGGCAAAAGTAATTGAGAAGAGAGAGGACCCAAATTAATAAAATTATGAACGAAAGGAGAGAGATCACGACTAACACCAAGGAAATAGAAATAACCCACTGAGCCACCAGGCGCCCCTCTCAATGTGGTTTTAATTTGAATCTCCCTGATGACTAGTGACGATGAACATTTTTTCACGTGTCTGATAGCCATTTGTATGTCTTCATTGGAGAAGTGTCTGTTCATATATTCTGCCGATTTTTTGATATGATTATCTATTTTGTGTGTGTTGAGTTTGAGAAGTTCCTTGTAGATCCTGGATATCGACCTTTTGTCTGTACCGTCATTTGCAAATATCTTCTCCCATTCTTTGGGTTGCCTCTTTGTTTTGTTGACTGTTTCCTTTGCTGTGCAGAAGCTTTTGATCTTGATGAAGTCCCAAAAGTTCACTTTCACTCTTGTTTCCTGTGCCTTGGAGACATATCTTGAAAGAAGCTGATGTGGCTGATATTGAAGTGGTTACTGCCTATGTTCTCCTCTGGGATTCTGATGGATTCCTGTCTCACGTTGAGGTCTTTTATCCATTTTGAGTTTATCTTAGTGTATATTGTAAGAGAATGGTCGAGTTTCATTCTTCTGCATATAGTTGTCCAGTTTTCCCAGCATCATTTATTGAAGAGACTGTCTTTTTTCCACTCTATATTTTTTCCTGCTTTGTTGGAGATTATTTGATCATAGAGTTGAGGGTCCATATCTGGGTTCTCTACTCTGTTACACTGGTCTATGTGATTGTGTTTATGCCAGTACCATGCTGTCTTGGTGATCACACCTTTGTAGTAAAGCTTGAAATCAGGCAACCAGATCACCCCAATTTTGTTTTTCTTTTTCAACATTTCCTTACAAATTTAGAGTCTCTTCTGATTCCATACAAATTTTAGGATTATATGCTCCAGGGCTTTGAAAATTACCAGTGGAATTTTGATTGGAATGGCATTAAAAGTATAGATTGCTCTGGGCTTTATAGGCAATTTAACAATGTTTATTCTTCCGATCAAAGAGCATGGAATAGTTTTCCAGCGTTTCTTGTCTTCTTCATTTCTTTCATAAAGACCCAGATTGCTCTGTATTTCCTAGTGTACAGATCCTTTTCTTCTTTGGTTGGGTTCCTTCCCAGGTATGTTAGGGTTCTTGGTGTTATAGTAAATGGAATCAATTCTCTAATATCCTTTTCTGTATTTTCCTTGCTAGTGTATAATAAAGCAACTGATTTCTGTACATTGACTTTGTATCCTGCACATTACTGAATTGCTGTATGAGTTCTAGTAGTTTGGGGGTGGAGTCTTTTGGGTTTCCTATATAACGTATCATGTCATCAGCAAAGAGAGAGTTTGACTACTTCATTGCCAATTTGGATACCTTTTATTTCTCTTTGCTGTTGCTAGGACTTCTAATACTATTTTGAATAAGAGTGTTGAGAGTGGGCATCCTTGTCATGTTCCTGATCACAAAGGGAAGCCTGTCAGCTATTTCCCATTGAGAATGATGTTTGCTGTGTTTTTTTCACAGATAGATTTTATGAAGTTCAGGAAATTTCCCTCTCTCCCTATACTTTGAAGCATTTTAATCAGGAACAGATACTGGATTTTTTCAAATGCCTTTTCTCCATTAATGAGAGGACTATGTGGTTCTTCTCTCTTCTCTCTTCTCTTATTGATTTGTTCTATCACATTGATTGATTTGCGAATGTTGAACAATCCTTGTATCCCAGGGAAGAATCCCACCTGGTCATGGTAGATAATCTCTTTAATGTGCTGTTGGATCCTGTTTGCTAGGATCTTGTTGAAAATCTTAGCATCCATATTCATCAGGGATATTGCATTGAAATTCTCCTTTTTGATGTGGTCTTTGCCTGGTTTGGGGATCAGGGTAATGCTTGCTTCATAAAAAGAGCCTGGAAGTTTTCCTTCTGCTTCCATTTTTTTGAAACAGCTTCAGGAGAATAGGTGTTTTTTTTTTTTTTTTTTGAAAGTTTGGTAGAATTCCCCAGGGAATCTGTCAGGTCCTGGGCTCTTGTTTTTTGGGAGGTTTTTGATCACTGCTTCAATCTCCTACTAGATATTTGTCTATTCAGGTTGTCAATTTCTTCCTGGTTCAACTTTGGGAGTTTATAGTTTTCCAGGAGTGCATCCATTTCATCTAGGTTGTTTAAGTTATTAGCATATAACTGCTGATAATAACTTCTGGTGATTGTTTCTGCTTCTTCGTGTTAGTTGTGATCTTTTCCTTTTCATTCATAATTTTATTAATTTGACCTTTCTCTCTTTTCTTTTGGATTAGTGTGATCTTATTGATTCTTTGAAAGAACCAGCTTCTAGTTTCATTGATGTGTTCTAGTGTATCTCTAGTTTCTGCCTCATTGATCTCTGCTCTAATCTTGATGATTTCCCTTATTGTGTGTGGATTTGGCTTAATTTCTTGTGGATTCTCCAGTTCTTTAAGGTTTAGAGACAGCTGGTGTATTCTGGATTTTTTAATGTTTTTGAGGGAGGCTTGGATGGCTATGTATTTCCCCCTTAGGAACGCCTTTGATGTATCTCATAGATTTTAGGCCATCTCATTGGTTTCCATGAATTGTTTAAGTTATTCTTTGATCTCCTGGTTGATCCAAGCATTCTTTAGCAAGGTGGTCTTTAGCTTCCAGGTGTTTGAGTTCCTTTCAAACTTTTCCTTGTGATTGCACCCCAGTTTCAAAGAATTTTGATCTGAGAATATGCAGGGAATCATCTGTCTTTTCTATCGGTTGAGCCCTGGTTTGTGACCCAGTATGTGGTCTATTCTGGAAAAAGTTCCATGTGCACTTGAGAAGAATGTGTATTCTGTTGTTTTAGGGTGGAATGTTCTGTATATACCTATAAGGTCTATCTGGTCCAATGTGTCATTCAATACTCTTGTTTCTTTTTTTTTAAGATTTTATTTATTTATTTGACAGACAGAGATCACAAGTAGGCAGAGAGACAGGCAGAGAGAGGAGGAAGCAGACTCCCCGCTGAGTAGAGAGCCTGATGCAGGGCTCGATCCCAGGACCCTGGGATCATGACCTGAGCCAAAGGCAGAGGCTTTAACCTACTGAGCCACTCAGAAGCCTCAATACTCTTGTTTCTTTATTGATTTTCTGATTGGATGATCTGTCTATTAATGAGAGTGGCGTGTTATGATCTCCTACTATTAATGTATTCATATCAATATGACTCTTTATCTTGATTAATAGCTTTCTATGTAATTGGCTGCTCCCATATTGGCAACATAGATATTTACAATTGTTAGATCATCTTGGTGTATAGTAGCTTTAAAAATTATGTAGTATCCTTCTGTATCTCTTACTATAGTCTGTAGTTTAAAATCTCCTTTATCTGATATGAAAATCACTACCCCGTCCTTGTGAGGACCATTACAATGAAAGATGCTTATCCCTCCCCTCACTTTAAGTCTAGATGTATCCTTAGGTTTAAAATAGGTCTCTTGTAGACAACATATGGATGGATCCTGTCATTTTATCCTATCTGTCACTCTGTGTCATTTAATGGGCACATTTAGGACATTCACATTGAGAGTGATTATTGATAGATACTTTTTTATTGACGTCATGTTACCTTTGAAGTCTCTCTTTCTTTAGATTTTCTCCATATTTCTGTTCAATGATATTTTTAGGAATTTTCCTCTTTTATAAAACCCCTCTTAATATTTTCTGCAGTTTTTCCTTAGTGGTCCCATACTCTATTAAGTCTTGCCAGTCTTGGAAACTCTTTATCTCTCCATCCATTTTGAATATCAGTCTTACTGGATAAAGTATTCTTGGCTGCAAGTTCTTCTCATTTATTGCCCTGAATGTGTCTTGCCAGCCCTTTCTGGCTTGCTAGGTTTCTGCAGACAGGTCTGACATTATTCTGATGGGCTTTCCTCTGTATGTAAGGAGCTTCTTTTTCCTAGTTGCTTTCAAGAGAGCTTATTTAGGGGTGGGAGGTTGGGGGAACAGGTGGTGGGTAATGGGGAGGGCACGTTTTGCATGGAGCACTGGGTGTTGTGCAAAAAGAATGAATACTGTTACGCTGAAAAAATAAATAAAATGAAAAAAAAAAAAGAACCTCATACTTTAAGGGTGAAGGAGAAAAGGGCATACCTAGGGCATATTTTACATATATACATGGGCATATTTTTAAATTGTTGTGAGGTGTGTTTCCATATTTTAAATATTAATTATAATCCATCATTATAACCACACAAAAAGTATGAACAGAGTCTAAAAAATTTTGGAATTGCCTTAATTCTACATTTTTAAAATTGAAGATAATTTTGTATTCAAAAGAATAAATGAATTGTTATACTAAAAAAAAAAGAGAGCTTATTTACAATTTTGATTTTTCATTCTTACTATCAGGTGTCTTGAGGTGTTTCGAGATTCTATAATCTTGGGGGGAGACCGTTCTGCCTCTGCCACAAATGGAACGCTGGTTCCTTTTGTGAGATTGTGAAAATTTTCATACAGAACTTGTTCCACTATATTTTCTAGACTTCTTTCTTTCTCCTTCCCTTCAGGGATTCTAATAATTCTGACATTGGGACATTTCATGGCGTCATTTATTTCCTTAATTCTGTTTTCCTGACTTCTAAGCTGTTTGTTCCAAACTTTTCCTGATCTTTTCTCTCTATATGTTTGTCCTCCAGATCACTAATTTTATCTTCTGTCTTAGTTACCCTATCTTTTAGAGAATTTAGATTACATTGCAACTCATTGAGAACATTGTGAACATAATCCCTGGTGGCTTTCAGTTCTGCCCTGGTCAATTCCATTTTGTCATCAAGGTCTTTCTGCAAACCACCTATTGCCTGGATAATTGTTAGACTGAATTCCCTTTCCAGCATATTGTCTACGTCAATTGCCATTAGCTCTATTGCAGAAGGCCCAGGCTCTGAATTTTTCTTCTGTTGGGAATTCCTCCTCCTAGTCATTTTGGTGAAGATGGCTGAATGGATGTAAATAATATGTCGACCGTTGTGCAGGCAAGGTGCACCCTGGAATGCTTCTGAGCAATCAAGGGTCCTGACCCAAATGAAAGAAAAAAAATAGAGAAAAAAGTAAAAATAAATAAATAAATAAAGAGAGAGAGAGAGAGGGACAGAGAGAGGGACAGAGACAGAGACAGATAGACACACACAGAGAGACAGGGAAAAAAAACAGAAAGATAAAATAAAAGAAATGGCCCTCCCCATTTGGACCCCAAGGTAAGATTTGTGAAGTATACAAACAAAAACAGACAAACAAAAAGACTGATAAAACTTGATGACAATGTTTATATACATATATATGCAAAACAAAAAAAGAACCTTGTCAAATAGAACCCCAGGTGTAAGATTTATATACTACCAGGACAAACACAAATACACAGAAACACTGGCAGAAGAAAAGGATGGGAGAGTGGTTATAAATTCTCAGTGCGGGTATGGAAAGTTATTTTGATTCTTCCTGGATATATCTTGATATCTCTGTTAAAGGACTCAACTTTCCTAAGGTGATGGGGGATTAAAAATTGGTTTACCTCTAGGGGTAGCATCGATTGGCGAAAGGGGAATACCATGAAGTTTAACTCTATATGAATATTAAAAAATAAAAATAAAAGAAGAATAAACTGAGCTAAACTAAAATTAAAAAAAATTAAAAATAGAAAAGCAAAAGAAAAATACGGGAGTATGTATCAAAATGTTCAGGTTAAAGGTTATTATGGAATTTGGGTTTTTTTTGTTTGTTTTTTTAAAGATTTTATTTATTTATTTGACAGACAGAGATCACAAGGAGGCAGAGAGGCAGACAGAGAGAGAGAGGAGGAAGCAGGCTCCCTGCTGAGCAGAGAGCCTGATTCGGGGCTCGATCCCAGGACCCTGAGATCATGACCTGAGCCGAAGGCAGAGGCTTTAACCCACTGAGCCACCCAGGTGCCCCGGTTATTATGGAATTTTATGTACTGGCCATCTCACTGTGATGGTAAATAGGTTAAAAATTATCTATATAAAAAAAATTGAACCAGAATAGTGGGAACAAATTATAAATAAATGTTGTATCTATGAAGTAGTGGTGTTTGTGCTCTTTTTTTTCCTTTTTCTTTTTCCCTGTTGGCTTTCTGGGGGAGGTGTCTGCCACATGGGTTTTCAGGCAGTGTTTCCTGAGTTAAGTCCTCCTGCCCCCCTCAAGGGGGTGGGCTCTGAGGAAACTGGCTTTTCAGGCTTTTGTTCTTTGGAGGTTTTTTCGTTAGTTTATTCATTTGCTTTCTCTTTCCTTGACAGCTTTTGATGGTTTTTGGAGGTTTAGAGGAAAGTAAACTGCACCCGCACCTCCCTCTCAGAGCAAAGCCTCAGTCTTTACCCCTCTGGGTGCTCCAGAGCACATAAATTCCCCCTTGGACCCTGGGAGATCACGTTCCCAGTCGCGTTCCCTGGGGATGCAGGAACTCCTGCTTATACCCAAATCCATGACCGTGGTGGCTGTTTGGGCAGCTCCAGACCCCCAGAGAGGTCCCAAGCAGTGATAGCACACTGAGATTTTCCCACTGGCCCGGGCTGGGAGTGCTCAGACTTCCTGAGTCTCAGACCGTCTGGCTGGCGCCTGGGTGCACTTCTCTCAGTGGGAGGTGTGGGGCGTGAATCAGACTGATAGCAGGGCATGTTGTGTGCATCGAGTGTGCAAAAAGGCTGTGTTTCTGATGGCTGGCAAGGCTTCCAGCCCCTCACCAGAGCCGCCACCCAGGTACTCTCAGGTGCACTCATGGCTCAGGGACCAAGACTTGGTTTCTTTGCCACACTCTCTCTGGCTCAGCGCCAGGGGTGGCTGTCCTCGGTCTAGGGACTTAAGCCCCGTCCCTAACCACACCAATTCCCACAATTCCCCCCCATGATCCTTTGCTCTTTTTGAATGCTTTCAACCAGACTCCAAGTTAATGCTAATCCCCAGTTGCAAGGCACTCTCATATTGGGGTATTACTTTTGAATGGGTCACTTCTGGTGGTTCCTGACCCCTTTACTTTATCTTCCAATATCAGTCTGATGTTCCAACTCAACTTACCTGCCCACTGGGATCTTTTGCCCTCATAGAGATCCAGATGTGTATAATTCTAATCTCAGACTAATTTCATGGGTGATCGGAGTTCTTTGGTAAGTAATCAGCTCACTTTATGATACAGGTTGAAATGGCCCTTCCTCCTAGATCCCCGCCATCTTGTCTCCCATGACAAAGTAATTTTCGATGAAGAATTCCTTAAACACAACACTCAAAAAACAGATAATCACTCAAAAAATGGGCAGATGACATGCACAGACACTTCTTGAAAGAATACATACAAAAGACCAACAGACACATGAAAAAAAATGCTCATCGTTATTAGCCATCAGGGAGATGGTTAATCTCCCAGGGGGCTGAGGGTTTAGGTGAGCCAGGTATTGGATATTAATGAGAACATGTATTGCATGGAGCACTGGGTTTGGTGCATAAAGAGTGAATTTTGGAACACTGAAAATATAGAATATAATTTTTAAAAATCCTTGTGAAAACATACAGTGAAAAAAAGATCAGCAGGCACAAGTGGATGATCCATTAAGATCTGAACTTGTGGTCTAGCTGGTGACAGTAGCACAAACCAAACCAGACTAATTTGACAAATTTACGTCTACTGGATTCACTATGGTTTTTTTCCAGAATTCATTGGGCAATACAAACATTTTCTCTTTGGTTAACTTCTATATAGTACACTATTAATACTGAAATATTTTTCCTACTATAAGCTTTTCCTTTTACCTCTACAAAGATTGTAAGAATGAACAATTGGAGAATGATACTATCATTGAATTTATTCTTCTGGGTCTGTTGCTATACAACCCAACTCACTCTGCATCTTTGTACTTATCACCACGATAAGTGGAAATATTGTGCTTATCACAGTAACTGGAAAAAGCCTCCTAATTCTGCTGATCCTGATACATAGTCATTTTTGTACACCTATGTATTTATTCCTTTGGCAGCTCAACCTCACTGACTTCCTCCTTACACTGGCGATCACCTCCCAGATGATGATGAACTAACTTCTTCATAGGAGGTCATCTCATTTCAATGTCCCTGGATAAGACAGTTGTCCCTGGATAAGACAGAGTGTATCCTCTTGAGACTCATGTCCTATTACCAATATGTTGCCATCTGCAAACTTTTACATTATCCACTTCTCCTGAACTGGCCCCTCAGTAGACTGATGGCTTTTAGCTTATGGACCATTGACATTTTCAATGCCTTGATACATACTGTCTACACCATGAGATTGCCATTTTCTGGATCCAAATAAACCAATCATTTCTACTGTGAACTTCCTGGGAGTCTTGCATCTCTCCTGCTAAGGTATCTTGACCTATGAGACTGCAATTTTGATCAGAACCACCATTCTGCTCCTGATTCCATTTTCAGTCATCCTTGCCTCCTACACACTCATCCTGGTCACTTATGTTCAAATATTCTTCTGAGCACCAAAAAAAAAAAAAAAAAAAAAAAAAAAAGTCTCAACCTGCTTCATGTCACCTGACAGTGGTCACTTTAAAATATGGAGCCATCATTTTCATGTACATGCAGCCAATCATTTCCCATACTTCAGACCAAGATAAATTTGTGTTTGCCCTCTACACTATTCTGACACCCATGCTCAACCCCATGATTTAGAGTCTTTGGAATAAAGGCATGATGGAAGCCCTGGAAAAAAATATATATTTTCAAGTTTTCACTATATTTTAAAATGTGAATATAAAGCCTCAGTGGATATCATTTTATTGAGTGTAAATGTTGTTTACACTATATGGATGCAATTTGAACTGGCTGATAAAAATCATGTATTAGTCTAGGAGAGGACATATTTCATTCAAATTTTTAACATCAACCAAAACTATTATCAAAAAGATCTAAAAAAAGTGACTTAGTAAAAATAGTCTTGGTAATCACACTGAAAATATAATTCAAAATAATCAATTGTAAAATTAGAGCAACAGTAAGGGGAGAAATCTGTAAGCCATATTAACTCACCAGACAATGATCAGAAGCATGAATCCTGGATTCTTGTGAGAAGGAACTGGAAACAAGGTAGATAGGATAGGAGGATAAGCCCACTGTCTTAAGCTCCAGCTTGGTGTCCTATAGAATCTTACCCTTCCATTAAAAATTAACACTTTGAGGATTCCACATTAGAAATCAGGTGCTTCTCAGCAATTTTATTTTGGTGGCTTAGAAATCAGTCCATTGAGAATCTATTAATAGGAATAGACTCCAGGAGACTTCGTGTTTCTTCCTTAAGTGAATCAGAGTCCTGTGTAACTTTCCCATTGTTGGTATCATTAATTCTTGTTGTTCGCTTCCTTGTTAGCAAGGGAATGAAATAATAGTATGAATAGAAAAATGGGTAACAGTTGACCTAGTAATTGCTTGATTGAAAATTTTGGGAAAACCCAACACTCATCCACTTTCTGTTTTAGTTTAATGTGACTTTAGTGTGTAAAAATGAATAAAGAAATTCTGAAGAGTCATGTATTTAAGGGAACCAAGAAACTGACATGGAATACCATATTAATTCTTTGACCTTTAAGAGGGGAATGCAAGGTTTCAAATATGTATTACCTAGTCTCAAGGATATTCTGACTATAGAGCAATCAGCTAGTTTAAATAGAAAAACTATCCTGAAGAGCCATGACTTTAACTCTGCATTCCTTATCTCAGAATTCACAGTTAATGACATGACGCTTTCATCATAACAAGTCAAACAGGGGCTGGAATACTAATGTCAATATTTTAAATCTCTGCTGTCACTGACTATAACATCTGCTACAAGATCGATTAATAAACAATCTATGAAGTAGCAAGTTCAAAGAGATGTTAGTAGTGTAAAACCTTCGTACAGTGTCACAATGGTATTATCAAGAGTTGGTAATCAATAAAGCTGCCTGTGATCTATCTAGATTAGCTTAGCAATGAAGTATGGCAGGGATCAATTTAACAAATTAACAAATTGTCAATCTAATCAGATTAGATTGGCAATTTGTTTAATCTTAGTGTGTAATTTTCCCTAGTTGTAGTTTATTACAAAACAATGCTATTCTCACAGTTATATCATGAGAATTTAAAAAATAGCTTCTTCTAAAAGTGGTCATTTGTGACTTTATAACTTGATTTTTTTTAATTTAATTTTATTTTTTCAGTGATCCAAGAGTCATTGTTTATGCATCACACCCAGTGCTCCATACAATACGTGTCCTCCTTAATACCCACCACCAGGCTCACCTATCTGGCCACGCCCTCCCCCACAAAATGCTCAGTTTGTTTCTCAGAGTCAACAGTCTCTCATGCTTCATATCCCCATCCAATTTCCCCCAATTCACTTTTCCTTTCCTTCTCCTGATGTTCTCTGTGTTATTACTTATGCTCCACAAGTAAGTGAAAACATATGATAATTGACTCTATTTGCTTGACTTATTTCCCTCAATATAATCCCCTCCAGTCCTGTATATGTTAAAACAAAAGTTTAGTATTCATCATTTCTGATTGATGCATAATATAACTGTGGCCATTGCTGCTATGAACATTGGGGTACAGATGGCTCTTCTTTTCACTACATCTGTATCTTTGGGGTAAATACCCAGTAGTGCAATTACAGGGTCATAGGGTAGCTCTATGTTTAATTTCTTAAGGAATCTCAACACCATTTTCCATAGTGGCTAAACCAACTTGCATTCCCACCAACAGTGGAAGAGGGTTCCCCTTTCTCCACATCTTCTCCAACAGTTGTTTCCTGTATTGTTAATTTTGGTCATTCTGACTGGGGTAAGTTAGTATCTCAATGTAGTTTTGATTTGAATCTCCCTGATGGCTAATGATAATGAACATTTTTTCATGTGTCTGTTAGCCATTTGTATGTCTTCTTTGGAAAAGTGTCTGTTCATGTCTTCTGCCCATTTTTTGACGTGATTATCTGTTTTTTGAGTGTTGTGTTTGAAGAGTTCTTTATAGATATTTGATATCAGCCCTTTTTTTGTAGTATCATTTGTGAATATCCTCTCCCATTCCTTGTGTTGCCTCTTTGTTTTGTTGACTGTTTCCTTTGTTGTGTGGAAGCTCTGAATCTTTTTATGTACATGTATTCATCTGTTCTATCACACAAGTGAGATATTTTAAAATCTCACTTGGAGTCAAATTTTCTACACCTGTAAAAAGGAACAAAATTGAATAAAAGAAATACCTAGATTTATCACCTACTTCATTTAATGAGATAGAAGATCTTTCTTCATTAATAATAACTCTGTTCACTTAATTCATTTATTTTATATTATATGCAACAATGTACCAAAGACAGTGCTTAACAAATATCGAGATGATCTCCCATATTTTCCAGTTTCTGTGAAATTTAAGTCATAGACATGTGATTACATTTGTGCAAAAGAGGTTGAACATGAATAAAATGTATGATTTCTAGCCATCCATCTCTGACTTCTCCATGGAGACATTGGCAATCACATGATCCAGAACGACACAGCTGCAAAAGAATGATAACAATTTCATTTATGTGATCATATCTCATTGTGACAAGAAAACTTTGCTATCTTAAAACACTGAAGTTGCTTATTGTAATAGTTAACTCTGAATGCCTTAATATAGAATAACATATTATCAGGATTTCTCATAATATTTTTCCAACTTGTTACAGGAACAATTCACCATAATGTCATATTTTTGATGAGCTTAAGGAAAATACAAGGTGAAGTGAATGATTGATTTTTTTTCTCTTTCTAAAAATTATATGTGCAGCATCCTCTGTATATTTTAGAAGAATGAGAAGTCATAGATTTAATGAAGTTATTTGAACAATATGCATAATTTACTGAGTAATTTTAATTTCTTTCATAATTAATATTTTGAGATTGGTTGTCCCAATATTCCTATAACAATATAAACTGTAATTTAAACATTATATAATAATAGTTAAAATCCCTCATGTGCAGGGGTGCCTGGGTGGCTCAGTGGGTTAAAGCCTCTGCCTTTGGCTCAGGTCATGATCCCAGGGTCCTTGGATCTAGCCACACATCGGTCTCTCTGAAATGTGGGGAGCATGCTTCCTCCTCTATCTCTGCCTGTCTCTCTACCTACTTGTGATCTCTGTCTGTAAAATAAATAAATAAAAAAAACCATGTGCAAAGAAACACAGGATTTTTATATTTAAGTCTACTTTTTAGAAATAACAGGTATTTATAGCTTTTGTGGATGTGTTAAAATTGCCCAAGTGTCAGTTTGCCTTATGTTCATTCTTTTTTTTTTTTTTTTAAAGATTTTATTTATTTATTTGAGAGAGAGATCACAGGTAGATAGAGAGGCAGGCAGAGAGAGAGAGAGGGAAGCAGGCTCCCCGCAGAGCAGAGAGCCCGATGCGGGACTCGATCCCAGGACCTGAGATCATGACCTGAGCCGAAGGCAGCGGCTTAACCCACTGAGCCACCCAGGTGCCCTGCCTTATGTTCATTCTGATTTCATTTAAATTTTGCCCCCTGTATTTTACCATTGTTACATCCTGAAATGCTAGTTTACTTCTCTGAAATGAACCCATCTTATTTTATGAGACTATTTTTATTCACAGGAAAAAGAGTCTTAAAACAATAATATTGTCCTTTCAAGGGATTGAAGCATGCCTGTATTAACAATTAGTCAGTCTGAAGTTTAAATTCTGCTAAATCAAGTGTCTCCTGCCTTCCTCCCCCACCAACATCTTCCTGCAACTCACTAAAGCTAGAAGAGTGGTTATGTGAAGGGTCCTATGATTAAAACTAGAATTGGAGAACTTTCTGGTTTGGGATAGTTCCCTAGTTCTCAGCAGCTTCCTTGGGTGTATTGACACTAAATGTGATCATGAGTCTGACTATCATGCACCCCTGTCTTTTCCACCTCACTGTTAGCTATTCATTCACAGGCTATGTACTAGGTGAAATAAGGTAGAAGGTCTTTCCATTTCCTCCCACATGTTGGATTAGCCTTCACTGGCATCAATGTCATCCAAACTCTGCCTTATCCTCCATCCACTGGCTTCTCCAGCTACCATTCAGGCCTGTAAAATAGTCCCAAGCTGTTCACCAGGCTATACTGGTATATAGCAACAAAAGACATTCTGATCTGCCCAATCTTCTGTAGCCATCCCATGCACTGAAAACTATGTTTCTTGGGGGATGATTCTGCACTCTGATGCAGACGACAAACATCACAAGGTAAGTATTTGCAATTCTTCTAAATGCTGCTGCTTATTAGATCTCCAACACCTATTCTTATGACAATCTGGGGTCATGTTAAAGCAGAACATTAAATGTCTTTCTTTTTGCAGAATTTTTTTGTAACTTCCTTCTATAGGTCAAATAAAAGGTTTTTTTTTTAGATTTTATTTATTTATTTGACAGAGAGAGATCACAAGTAGGCAGAGAGGCAGGTAGAGAGGGAGAGAGAGGGAAGCAGGCTCGCTGCTGAGCAGAGAGCCCGATGCGGGACTCGATCCCAGGACCCTGAGATCATGACCTGAGCCGAAGGCAGCGGCTTAACCCACTGAGCCACCCAGGTGCCCCAAACAAAAGGTTTTGTAAACTGTCATTACATGTATTTTTTGTCCTCTAAGAAAGAGAAAAAAAATACTATCTTTGGGGTACTGTGGTGGTTCAGTCAGTTGAGTGTCTGACTTTGACTTGGGTCATGATCTCAGGGTCATGGAATCAAGCCCCGTGTCTCTGGTTGCACACTCAGAAAGAAGCATGCTTATCTCTCTCCTTCTGCACCTCCCTCACTAGTTCTCTCTCTCTCTCTTTCTCAAATGAATGAATGAATGAATGAATGAATAAATATATAAATAAACACTATCTTCAAAACTTTGTAGCTTTTTCATTTTTTAATGTGAGAAATAAACTGTTTAGTATTCACAAAAGAATGCATTGTCAAAATATCTTGGATTGCAAACTCAATGCACTTTGAAATATACATAATTTTCTTTGTCAAAAAATATTTTTTAGAAAATTTTTCATTGTATCAACATTATAATTAATGTTGTTATTGGAAACAGGTAAGCAGTAAGATCAAGTAGGTATCATCTGGATTAAAAATTGTATTAAAACAGCGGCTTGCTGCGGAGGAACGGCTGTTGAGCTACGCTGGGTTCAGGTTCCTGGCTGGTTGGTGACTCCCGTGCTCTGCTTCTCCCCACTGAGCTGCTGCCTGGTGAAGAAGAAGCCATGGCGCTCTGGGTCACCAGGAATGCAAAAGTTAATGTGGAAAATAAGGCGAAGATCAGCATGGCAGGGGCAAAGTGCGTGCCTCTGGGCATGACTGCGGCCTCCAAGCCCGGGCTGAGGCCAAGAACAGCCCTTGGAGACATTGGTAACAAAGTCAGAGAAAAATCACAGGCCAAATTGCCTCTGAAAAAGGAAGTAAAAACTTTGGTTCCTGGAAAAGTTATTGCTAAAAAAACTACCTAAACATCTGGAGAAGGCACCCGAGCCTGTGCCAGAACATGAGCCAGAACCTGAGTCCGTTAAAGAAGAAAAACTTTCACCTGAGCCTATTTTGGTTTATACTCCCTCTCCAAGCCCAATGGAAACATCTGGATGTGCCCCTGCAGAAAAATATCTGTGTCAGGCATTCTCTGATGTAATTCTTGCAGTGAATGATGTGGATGCCGAAGATGGAGCTGATCCAAACCTTTGTAGTGAATATGTGAAAGATTTATGCTTATTTGAGACAACTTGAGGAAGAGCAAGCCACCAGACCAAAATACCTATTGGGTCATGAAGTCACTGGAAACATGAGAGCTATCCTTATTGACTGGCTAGTACAGGTTCAGATGAAGTTCAGGTTACTTCAGGAGACCATGTACATGACTGTTTCCATTATTGATTGGTCCATGCAGAATAATTGTGTGTCCAAGAAGATGCTGCAGCTGGTTCTTGTCACTGCCATGTTTATTGCAAGCAAATATGAAGAAATGTACCCTCCAGAAATTGGTGACTTTGCCTTTGTGACTGACAACACTTATACTAAGCACCAAATCCGACAGATGGAAATGAAGATTCTAAGATCTTTAAATTTTGGTCTGGGCTGCCCTCTACCCCTGCATTTCCTTAGGAGAGCATCTAAGATCGCAGAGGTTGATGTTGAGCAACATACTTTGGCCAAATACCTGATGGAACTAACTATGTTGGACTACGATATGGTGCACTTTCCTCCTTCTCAGATTGCAGCAGGAGCTTTTTGCTTAGCACTGAAAATTCTTGATAACGGTGAATGGACACCAACTCTACAGCATTATCTATCATACACTGAAGAATCCCTTCTAAGTGTTATGCAACACCTGGCTAAGAATATAGTCATGGTGAATCGTGGGCTTACAAAGCACAGGACCATCAAGAACAAGTATGCCACATCTAAGCACGCGAAGATCAGCATGCTGGCACAGCTAAATCCTGCACTAGTTCAAGATTTAGCCAAGGCTGTGGCAAAGGTGTAACTTGTAAACATGAGTTGGAGTACTATAATAATTGCAAATAAAATTGGCACCATGTGCCATCTGTACATAAAACAAAAACAAAAACAAAAACAATAGTATTAAAACATAGTTTCAGGGATGTTGGGGTGGCTCAGTTGGTCAAGCAACTGCCTTCAGCTTAGGTCATGATCCCAGGTCCTGGAATTTAGTCCTGCATCAAGCCTTTTGCTCATAAGGGTCAGAAGGGAGCTTGCTTCTCTCTCTGCTTGAGAGTGCATGCTTGTGCACTCTCTCTCTCTGACAGATAAATAAAGAAAATCTTTAAAAAATATATAGATTCAAAATATGACAAACCACAGTGAACAGATCTTCCTCTGTGGTAATAATACACATTATTTTATGTTTTCAGACATTTATAACAGAATGAAAAATAACGAGTAATATATAATCCCTTTACATATAACCAGAAATTTATACTTTTTAACCACATTAAGTTTTGCTATTTTTAAAATATGCAAACTGTGTGAACTATTAAAAGTTAAAATACAGGGGCGCCTGGGTAGCTCAGTGGATTAAAGCCTCTGCCTTCTGCTCAGGTCATGATACCAGGGTGCTGGGATTGAGCCCAGCTTCAGACTCTCTGCTCAACAGGGAGTCTGCTCCCCTTCCTATCACTTTCCATGCCTCTCTGCCTGCTTGTGATCTCTGTCTGACAAGTAAATAAATAAAATCTTAAAAAAAAAGAAGGGGGGACAAAATGGCCCAGAACTAAGAGGAGGCGCCATTTCAACCTGTACCCTAAAGTGAGCTGATTACCTACCAAGGAACTCTGATCATCCATGAAATCAGACTGAGATTAGAATTATACACATCTGGATCTCTACGGGGGCAGAAGATGCCAGTGGGCAGATAAAGCAGAGTGGGAACATTGGACTGATATCGGAAGAAAAACAAAAGGGGGAGGGAGCCACCAGAAGTGACCATTGGAAAGTAATACACCAATACGAGAGTGCCCTATGTTCCCTATGACTGGGAACAAATATTAACTTGGAGTCTGGTTCAAAGCACTCAAAAAGAGCAAAGGATTGTTGGGGGAAATTGCAGGAATCAGGCGGTTAGGGACAGGGGCTAAAGTCCCTGGACCAAGGACAGCCACCCCTGGCGCTGAGACAGAGAGTGCAGTGAGGAAACCAGGTCTTGGTCCCTGAACCATGAGGGAGCTCGTCTGAGGTTGCATGGGGTGCAGCTTCCATGAGGGGCTGGGAGCCTTGCCAGCCAGCAGAAACAAAAAGTTTTTGCAGTCCCCACATATGAGCCCCGCCATGCTATCAGAGCCTGGGTCTGGCCCCATATCCTCCACTGAGAGAGGTGCATGCAGGCACCAGCAAGGAGCTCTCGGTCCTGGAAAGACAGTACTGCCAACCCAGACCAGCGGGATAATCTCAGTGTGTGATCACGGCTTGGAACCTCTCTGGTGGTCTGGAGCTTCCAAAACTGCACCACTGTCGTGGTTTTGGGTACACGCAGGAGTTCCTGCATCCCAGGGACTGTGACTCAGAACATGCTCTACCAGCATCCAAGGGGGAATTTATGTGCTCTGGAGCACCCAGAGGGGAACAGACCGAGACTTCTCTCTGAGAGGGAGGTGCGGGTGCAGTTTGCTTTCCTAAAAACCTCCAAAAACCATCAAAAGCCACCAAGGAGAGAGAAAAACAAAAAACAAACAAACAAACAAACATAAAAAACCTCCAGAGAACAAAAACCTGAAAAACCGGTTTCCTCAGAGCCCACCCCCTTGAGGGGTGCGGGAGGACTTAACTCAGGAAAAACTGCCTGAAAACCCAAGTGGCAGGCCCCTCCCCCAGAAGCCAACCAGAAAAAAGAAACAAACAAACAACAACAAAAAACCGACAAGAAAAAAACCACCACTACTTCATAGACACACCTTATGTTTTTAATTCGTTCCCACTATTCTGGTTTATTTATTTATTTATTTATTTATTTATTTATTTATTTATTTGACAGAGAGAGAGATCATGAGTAAGCAGAGAGGCAGGCAGAGAGAGAGGAGGAAGCAGGCTCCCCACTGAGCAGAGAGCCTGATGTGGGGCTCAATCCCAGGACACTGAGATCATGACCTGAGCTGAAGGCAGAGGCTTAACCTACTGAGCCACCCAGGTGCCCCTGGTTTATTTTTTTTATATAGATAATTTTTTAACCTGTATACATCACAGTGAGATGGCCAGTACATCAAATTCTATAATAACATTTTAACCTAAAATTTTGGTACATATACCCATGTTTTTCTTTTGCTTTTCTATTTTTTAAAATTTTTTAAAATTTCATTTTAGTTTAGTTTAGTTCATTTTTTAAATTTTTATTCTTTAATATTCATATAGAGTTAAACTACAAAGTAATCCCCTTTTGCCAATCAATCCTATCCCTATAGTAAACCAATTTTTAATCAACCCTTATTGTTGGAAAGTTGAGTCCTAAAACAGAGATATCAAGATACACCCAGGAAGAATCAAAATAACCTTGCTCGCCCACACTGAGAATTTATAACCACTCTTCCAACTGTTTCTTCTGCCAATGTTTCTGTTTATTTGTATTTGTCCCAGTAGTATATAAATCTTGTACTTGGGGTTCTTTTTGACGAGGTTCTTTTTTTTTTTGTTTTTTTGTTTTTTTGTTTTGCTTTCATACACACACATATATTTTTTTCTCTTGTCACATACTTTTATCAATCTTTTTGTTTGTATACTTCATAAATCTTACCTTGGGGCCCATTTGGGCTGAGCCTTCTCTTTTATCTTTCTTATTTTTTCCTCTCTCTCTCTCTTGCTCTCTCTCTCTATTTCGCTCTTTCTTTTTTTTTTCCTTTTTTCTCTCTTTCTTTTTTTCTTTCATTTTGGTGGGGACTCTCAATTGCTCAGAAGTGATCCAGGGTGCACCTTGACTGCACCATGGTCGGTACATACAGCTACATACATTCATCCATCTCTCACCCAAATGACTAGGAGGAGGAATTCCCAACAGAAGAAAAATTCAGAGGATGGGCCTTCTGCAACAGAGCTAATGGCTACCAACATAGACAATATGTCAGAAAGGGAATTCAGGCTAACAATTATCCAGGCAATAGCGAGGTTGGAGAAAGCCATGGATGACAAAACAGAATTGATTAGGGCAGAACTGAAAGCCACCAGGGATGATGTTCACAATGTTAGGGCAGAACTGAAAGCCACCAGGGATGATGTGCACAATGCTATCAATGAGTTCCAATGTATTCTAAATTCCCTAAAAGCTAGGGTAACTGAGACAGAAGATAGAATTAGTGATGTGGAGGACAAACAGATAGAGAGAAAGGATCAGGAGGAAGCCTGGAACAAAATGGTTAAAAGCCACAAAAACAGAATTAGGGAAATAAATGTTGCCATGAAACATTCCAACATCAGAATTATTGGAATCCCTGAAGGGGAGGAAAAAGAAAGAAGTCTAGAAGATATAGTGGAACAAGTTCTCAGTGAAAACATTCTCTCTCTCACAAGTGGAGCCAGAATTCATGTACTAGAGGCAGAACGGTCTCCCCACAAGATTATAGATTCTTGAAAGTCCTCGAGACAACTAATAGTAAGAGTGAATAATTATAATTGTAGAGAAACTCTCTTGAAGGCAGCTAGGACAAAGAAGCTCCTTATGTACAGAGGAAAGCCCATCAGAATAATGTCAGGCCTGTCCACAGAAACCTGGCAGGCCAGAAATAGGTGGCAAGATATGTTCAGGGCACTAAATGAGAAGAACATGCAGCCAAGAATACATTATCCAGCAAGACTTACATTCAAAATGGATGGAGAGATAAACAGTTTCCAAGCCTGACAAGGCTTAAAAGACTATATAACCACCAAGCAGACACTGCAGGAAATATTAAGGGGGGTTCTATATAAGAGAAAAAATCCTAAGAATATTATTGAACAGAAATATAGAGACAATCTACAGAAACAAAGACTTCAAAGGTAACATGATGTCAAGAAAAACGTATCTATTAATAATCACTTTCAGTGTGAATGGCCTAAAACTCCCATAAAACGACACTGGGTTATAGATTGGATTAAATGACAGGACCCATCCATATGTTGTCTACAAGAGACCCATTTCGAAACTAGGGATACACCAAGACTGAAAGTGAAGGGATGGAGAAGCATCTTTAATGCCAATGGGCCTCAAAAGGCCAGGGTAGTGATCCCCATATCACATAAATTAGATTTTAAACTAAAGACTCTCACTACATAATTCTTAAAGGGACTATCCAACAAGGTGATCTAACAATTATAAATATCTATACCCCAAATATGGGAACAGCCAATTACGTAAGAAATCTCTTAATCAAGATATAGAGACATATTGATATAAATACAGTAATAGTAGGAGATCTTAACATGCCTCTCTCAGTAATAGACAGATGATCCAATCAGAAAATCAATAAAGAAACAAGATCATTGAATGACACATTAGACCAGATGGACCTCATTGGTATATATAGAACATTCTACCCTAAAACAACAGAATACTCATTCTTCTCAAGTGAACATGGAACCTTTTCGATAATAGACCACATAGTGGGTCACAAAACAGGACTCAATCGATACCAAAAGACTGAGATTATTCCCTGCATATTCTCAGATCACAATGCTTTGAAACTGGGGAAAAGGAAAAGTTCAGAAGGAACTCAAACACCTGGAAGGTAAGACCAACTTGTGTAAGAATGCTTGGATCAATCAGGAGATCAAAGAAGAACTTAAACAATTCATGGAAACCAATGAGAACCAAGACAGTTCGGTCCAAAACCTATGGGATACAGCAAAGGCCGTTCTAAGGGAGAAATGCATAGTCTCCCTCAAAAATATTGAAAAATCCAGAATACATCAGCTGTCTCTACACCTTAAAGAACTGGAGAATCAGGTAGAAATTAAACCAACTCCTCAAACAAGAAAGGAAATTATCAAGAGTACAGCAGAGATCAATGAGGTAGAAACTAGAGATACAGTAGAATGTATCAATGAAACGAAAAGCTGGTTTTTTGAAAGAATCAATAAGATCAATAAAGCATTGGCCACACTAATCGGGAAGAAAAGTGAGAAAACTCAAATTAATAAAATTATGAATGAAAAGGGAGAGAACACACCTAACACCAAGGAAGTAGAAACAATCATCAAAAGTTATTATCAACAGTTATATGCCAATAAGTTAATCAACCTAGATGAAATGGATGCATGCCTGGAAAACTATAAACTCCCAAAATTGAAAAAGGGAGAAATTGACAACCTTAATAGACTGATATCTAGTAACAATTTTGAAGCAGTGATTAAAACCTCCCAAAAAACAAGAGCCCAGAACCTGATAGAGTCCCTGGGGAATTCTACCAAATGTTTTAAGAAGAATAATGCCTATTCTCCTGAAGCTGTTTCAAAAAATGGAAGCAGAAGGAAAACTTCCAGACACTTTTTATGAAGCCAGCATTATCCTGATCCCCAAACCAGGCTAAGACCACACCCAAAAGGAGAATATTAGACCGATATCACTGATGAATATGAATGCTAAGATTCTCAACAAGATCCTAGCAAACAGGATCCAGCAGCACATTAAAAAGATTATCTACCATGACCAGGTGGGATTCATCCCTGGGATACAAGGGTGGTTCAACATTCACAAATCAATCAATGTGATAGAACAAATCAATAAGAGGAGAAGAACCACATGGTCCTCTCAATTGATGCAGAAAAAATATTTGACAAAATCCAGCATCTCTTCCTGATTAAAACGTTTCAAAGTATAGGGATAGAGGGAACATTCCTGAACTTCGTAAAATCTATGAAAGACCCAAAGCAAATATCATCCTCAATGGGAAAAAGCTTTCAGCCTTCCCGTTGAGATCAGGAACACGACAAGGATGCCCACTCTCACCACTCTTGTTCAACATAGTATTAGAAGTTCTAGCAACGGCAATCAGACAACAAAGAGAAATAAAAGGTATCCAAATTGGCAAGGAAGAAGTCAAACTCTCTCTCTTCGCAGATGACATGATAATTTATATGGAAAACCCCAAAGACTCCACCCCCAAACTACTAGAACTCATACAGCAATTCAGTAACATGGCAGGATACAAAGTCAATGTACAGAAATCAGTGGCTTTCTTATACACTAACAATGAAAATACAGAAAGGGAAATTAGAGAATCGATTCCATTTACTATAGCACCAAGATCCATAAGATACCTGGGAATAAACCTAACCAAAGAGGTAAAGGACCAGTACTCGAGGAACTACAGAACACTCATGAAAGAAATTGAAGAAGACACAAAAAGATGGAAGACTGTTCCATGCTCTGTGATTGGAAGAATAAACATTGTTAAAATATCTATACTGTTTAGAGCAATCTATACTTTTAATGCCATTCCGATCAAAATTCCACCGATATTTTTCAAAGAGCTGGAGCAAATAATCCTAAAATTTGCATGGAATTAGAAGAGACCCCAAATTGCTAGGGAAATTTTGGATAACAAAATTAAAACTAGCCGTGTCACGTTGCCTCATTTCAAGCTTTACTACAAAGCTGTGATCACCAAGACAGCATGGTACTGGCAAAAAAAAAAACAGACACATAGATCATTGGAACAGAGTAGAGAGCCCAGATATGGACACACAAATCTATGGTCAACTAATCCTCGACAAAGCAGGAAAAATTATACAGTGGAAAAAAGACAGTCCCTTCAAATAAACGGTGCTGGAAAAATTGGACTGCTATATGGAGAAGAATGAAACTTGACCATTCTCTTTCCATACACAAAGATACACTCAAAATGGATAAAAAACCTCAGCATGAGACAGGAATCCATCAGAATCCTAGAGGAGAATATAGGCAGTAACCTCTTCGATATCAGCCACAGCAACTTCTTTCAAGATATGTCTCCAAAGGCAAAGGAAACAAAAGAGAAAATGAACTTTTGGGACTTCATCAAGATCAAAAGCTTCTGCACAGCAAAGGACACAGTCAACAAAACAAGGAGGCAACCCACGGAATGGGAGAAGATATTTGCCAATGACAGTACAGGCAAAAGTTTGATATCCAGGATCTATAAAGAACTTCTCAAACTCAACACACACAAAACAGATAATCATATCAAAAAAATGGGTGGAAGATATGGACAGACACTTCTCCAATGAAGACATACAAATGGCTATCAGACACAGGAGAAAATAGTCATCTTCACTAGCCATCAGGGAGATCTAAATTAAAACCACTTTAAGATACCACCCTACACTGGTGAGAATTTCCAAAATTAGCAAGACTGGAAACAACATGTGTTGGAGAGGATGTGGAGAAAGGGGAACCCTCTTCCACTGTTGGTGGGAATGCAAGTTGGTGCAGCCACTTTGGAGAACAGTGTGGAGATTCCTCAAGAAATTAAAAATAGAGCTTCCCTATGACCCTGCAATTGCACTGCTGGGTATTTACTCCGACGATACAGATGTAATGAAAAAGAGCCATCTGTACCCCAATGTTTATAGCAGCATTGGCCACAGTCACCAATCTGTGGAAAGAACCAAGTTGCGCTTCAACAGATGAATGGATAAGGAAGATGTTGTCCATATACACGATGGAGTATTATGCCTCCAATCAGAAAGGACGAATATACAACTTTTGTATAAACATGGATGGGACAGGAAGAGATTATGCTGAGTGAATTAAGTCGAACAGAAATAATCAGTTATCATATGGTTTCACTTATTTTTGTAACAAAAGAAATAACACAGAGGACATCGGAGATGGAGAAGAGAAGTGAGTTGAGGGAAATTGTAGGGGGAGATGAACCATGAGAGACTATGGACTCTGAAAAACAACCTGAGGGTTCTGAAGGGGAGGGGGGGGTCTGAGGTTGGGGGAGCCAGGTGATAGGTAGTACGGAGGGCACATGTTCATTGAAGCACTGTTTGTGGTGCAAAAACAATCAATTCTTTTATGCTGAAAAGAAATTTTTAAAAAAAGAAATTAAAAAATGGAGAGTAATTTAGTTTGTGGCCATATCCACCCTCACTGTCAGGTGGGTGTCCATTAAAATATAATTAATTTTGAGGAGGTTCTTTATTTTATTGTTAAATACTTTATATTGACTTTGATCTTATTACATGCTTTATTATCTTTGTAAACAAATCTCTAGCGTGAGAAAGGATATACTGAAGATCTAAGATGTATGGAAGCTTGCTTACCAAAGAAACAGACAAGCAGTTTGGGAGGAATCATGCAGAGGGGAATCACACAAACTAGGCCTGGAATTCTAACTCTGTCAAGTAACTGAATGCACTTCTGGATAAATTAAATCATCTGTCTTAATCTGACCTTCCTGTTTAAGCGATATGAATACTCCCAATGTCATGGCTTTTTTTTTTTTTTAACAAAATAAATTAAGAGGCTTTTTGAAAGTGCCTTTCCCATTTCTAGTCACAGAAGGGAAGATCCATAAAATGAGCTCTCCACTGCCACCAATATGTTGGTGTCTTAATCTTTTGTCTTATGATTTGTTTTAGGCTGCATTCTTTCAAATAATATGTTATTTTTATATGACTACTGCTATGGTTTAGCATTGTTATTTAGAAGAAAATGAGTAAAAATAAAATATTTTAATATTTTAAAATGTCATAAAAACAGTAGAGTCAATAGTTTCATCATCATTTTCTATAATTGAGAAAGATCATTTGGGTATAAGCTGATTTTTCAACAATTTGGTGACAGAAATTTTCACTGGTTATTAAATTATGTCTATGTGATCTTGGACAAGTTATTAATTTTCTCCATTCCTTAGTTTTTTCATCTGTAAAGGGATATTTTTTTTTTACTTATAATTCAGTAATTTATGAGATTTAATGTGAGAATGCATATAAACTGCTGGGAAAAGAGCCGGACCTGTAGTAAGTATCAAATAAATTATGTCTCTTGCTAAAAAAAAAAAAGCCTTTAAAAAAAAGTTAAAATACAATGTAAGTAAAGTTAATTTGATATATTTAATAAACTTAAGTATATAAATATACATGTGTATATATATCCGAGTATATATTTATTTATTACAAAAATTAATCTTACATAAATTTTATTTATATATATAAATTATATATAATTAAATATATAGTACATATAATTTATAAACATATATAGTACATATACTTATATATGCTTAATTATATGCAATTATGTATATATAATATGTAATATACATAGAATATATACTATATAGACATAAAATTATATCTATAGATTGGTATAATTAAATAAATATATGTATAAATATGTATGTCAAATTGTCCTGTTTTAATGTATTATACGTGTTGGTCAATTTAATAAAAATAAACTATTTAATATGTGTGAGTATAATATAACTATGTACTTATTGGGTATTAGTAGGTAAAACAGAAAAATGCAGAACACCTGAATAAAATTATTTTTTAAATAATAAGAAATATTAACATAAACAACATTTTGTTTTTATCCAAGAATTGGCAGGAACAAAGATCTGTGAAAACATCTGGGAAGTTTTCATTACCCCTCCCCACCAGGCTGGCCTGAGGCCATCCTGCATTATTAATTATTCTGTCTCCAACCTGCTCTCAGGAGACATTGCCTCATGAACGCAAACAAAACAACAAATACTAAGATTGACCTCCAAGTACGGAAGCCTACAGTCATGGTTGTAGATGAATCTATATGGATGTATCTGAAATGTCAAGTACAGAACTGAGAGGTAAGTTGTACATTTTCACCAAAAGTACTCTAGGAAGTTTATGCAGGAAATGCACTTGGCACTGCCCAGAAGGGAGAAAGACAGTAACCTATTGGTTCTGATTTGCGTCTTTATGGAGAAACATGCAAATGTTATAAGAACACTTTGAATACAATTAATAAATAATTGATTATAGGGGTACCTGGGTGGCTCAGTGAGTTAAGTCTCTGCCTTCAGCTCAGGTCATGATCTCAGGGTCCTGGGACTGAACCCTGCATTGGGCTCTCTGTTCAGCAGGCAGTCTGCTTCCCCCTCTCTCTCTCTGCCTCCCTCTCTGCCTACTTCTGATCTCCGTCTGTCAAATAAATTAATAAAATATTTTTTTAAAGACTATATATATACACACACACATATGTATATGTATATATACATACACACACACACACACACCAGTAATAAGCTAAGCACTGGGATAAGTCACTGATAAGTCCACAACTCATTAAGCAAATTAAGTAGAAAACTTCAGAAAGATGATCATATTTGGATTGTCATGTGTATAAGATTGCTTAAACAGATCATTAAGAAATAAAGTAAAATTTAAACAATCAGATAGATACTTGTGAACTTTTAAAAGCCAAATTATATTTATGCCTAAAACTTACATTGTCTTCAATTATGGGAAGAACTATTGTGATCACAAATACTGTCCTAGAAGGAAGGTGAAAACAGTAAAGTGGTTGATATTATGTCTGACCTTACCTGAAACATAGGGAATAAGACACAGCCCTACCCTCAAGGCTGCCACGTTCATGAAATAGAGACCTTGAAACTTGATGATAGGGGTGAAGGATGCTAACATAAAAGTCTAAGTGAGCTAGAATAGATAGACAAAGGACAGAAAAAATGTATTTATCCAGAGCTGAACAAATAAATTTATACAATAAAGTTTATTTAAGAGATAGACTATAAGTAAGATATAACACATTGAATGACTCCAGGAAGGGAACTGCTGGTGTTTTTTTAATGATGTGGTGTGCCCAGAGTCTGCTGAAGAATCTATGACATGGAGAAGATGAAGGTGATGGTAAAAGTGAGAATGTTTGTCTTGTGACATTTTCATAATGACTTTATATTCTAGGCAGTGAAGATGATCACATGTAGGCAACTCAAATGATTATACACTCTTTAGTTCCATTTTTCAACTACCCTTCTGCCAAAGTGGTTGAATGTCTGGAAGGAGATGATGCTGCCATTCAGGGGGTCAACTAAGAGATGGAGTTCAGAATAAGGATACATATGGTGTCAGTGCTGATGGCTTTTCATACAACAATGTTAGGCAGAGCATCTGGAGAACAAGCACAGACAATACTTTTGTGTTTATTTGCCTTCAGAGCCAATTTACAGACACAATGCCTAAATTGGAGAAAAGGTCAGGGTCAGACTGAGACTTACTGAAACAGGTGTATGCAATGTCCACTTGTATGAGAACTGAATTCAACTGGAAACAAAGATGATCCCAGGAACCAAGATAACAGCCAGAGTCCAGTCCTCAGGAAATGTGCTGGAGGGTGTTGCTTCCTCTATGTAATGCTGCCAGTGAGGGGGAACTGGTTCCATGGTACCTTGTGCACTCACCTTTAATGAAATTCATGGAACAGGAATAGTACGGAGAACCTGGCTTTGTGTTAGTGAGAATCAAAAAAGAGTATAAAGAAAAGAAAATCATCATCTTAGATGATGACTGTGCAAATGAAGAAAAGATGGAAAAGAAGATCAAAGCTACCATGAATTCAGAATTTCTTAGCCTCAGCAAATGTGATACATTGTGCTAGATAATCTTTTGTTCTGTGAGTGTCTGGCATGTTGTATTTTGCAGCATCCTCTAGATGACAGGAGCACCAGTACATCAATGTCTCTGGACATTGCAGGATGACCATGGGCAGAGGGCAGTTCCAGCTCCAGTTAGGAACCAGCATGTTAACTGATAACTTATATCACATAAAGTCTTATAACTGATGTCACGTGTGCTAAGCAGTAACTATATATCCTTGTTTATTTTTTATGCATGTTTAATGTGCAGGCAACAAGTTGACAGAGGTAAATTCAACAGATCAATGTCACATTTATAATAAATGGCAATACAAGTTATTAGTGATAACCCTGAAATCCTCATGGTGAGTTAACCAGGAATTGTAATATTTATCAGGTATAAAATTATTTTAGCTGGCATGAATGAAAATTTAACATATATGCATAGTCTGAGGAATGCATATTCTTCTACTTGGAGGAGATGCTTTAGTTCCAACCCTTAACAACCATATCAAACAGGTTTGTCTTGAGTTTTGACTGAGATGATCTATCACTTTTAGCTATCCTTTGGATATACCCCACTATATTTGTTGTTGGTAAAATAACACCAGTTATAATAGCTAACATTCATGGAGTGTTTTCTAATTGCTTGGCACTCTGCTAAGTTCTCTCCATGTGTTACCTCATTGAATGCTCCTAATCTCCACAATGGCTGCTTGACATCACCAGTAGTGGTCATTAAAACTTGTTCTACCACTTGCAAAGATTTAAGCACTATGTGCATGGTAAAAATCCAAAAGCAGCTTCTCTGATGTCTGCTATACTATGACCAATGATTGTTCATTTGTTACTGCCTTTTGGAAGCATGGGTACATTTTGTGTTTATTCTGTGTGATGACTGTTGAATCCCTGTCCCTATATGAGATAAAAGTATATACTTTATTGATATTAATGTGATAAATATCTTAATATGCTGCAAACGACAGTGACTTAATGTCTAATTATCTAAAGGAACATTAGGGAGCAAGTATAGGTTAAAGGCACAGGCTATAGGACATGGTTTATTGTTATTTCTAATGGGAGGCCTAGAGCATTTCCAGAATAAACATGTTTTCCAAATTTACTTAACTGGGTTCAGGTGCTCTGGAGTTGTCTTTAGTGAAACAGTTTTCTAAAGAAATGCAACCATGTTTCCATTTACGATGTCTTCTTCCACAGGTTATTCTGAACCTGCTCAAGGGCAATGGGTCTATTTTCAAGTGTACTCGTAATTTGTATTCTCTGCTTATTAAGCAAATTCTTAGAAAATCTAATTAGTTTTATTTTTATTCTTTTTAAGTTTCTATTTAAAATCTGGTTAGTTAACATACAGTGTAATATAAGTTTCAGGGGTACAATATAGTGATTCACCCCTTAATACATCACCCAGTGCTCATCACATCAAATCACTCCTTAATCCCCGACCCAATTTGAACAATTCCCCCTTCAAACTCCATTATTATAAAAACCAGTTTGTTTTCTATTGTTGATAGCCATTCTCTTGGTTCACATCTCTCCTTTTTTTCACCATTGTTCATTTGTTTTCTTTCTGAAATTCCACATATGAGTGAAATAATATAGTATGTGTCATTCTCTAACTTATTTCACTTAGGATAAAACTCTAGTCCATTCATGTCATTGCATATGGAAAGTTATCATTATTTTTTATTCCATTATTCAATGGAATAATATACCATTATTCAATGGAATATTATTCCATCATATATTCCATTTCAATATATAATAAAAGTGATATTATACATATTTAAATACATATTCATTTATATATACATGTTAATGTATATATTTATATTTATATTTAATATCATATTTATTGAACAGACTGTCTTTTTCATTGGATATTCTTTCTTGATTTGTTGAAGATTAGTCGACAGTAGAGTTGAGGGGCCATTTCTGGAGTCTCTATTCTGTTCCATTTATCTATGTGTCTCTTTTTGTGCCAATACCATACTATCTCAATGATTCCAGCTTTGGAATAGTGCTTGAAGACCAAAATTATGATGCCTCCAGCCTTGGTTTTCTTTTTCAATATTACTTTGGCAGTTAAGTGTTTTTGTGGTTTCATACAAATTTTAGTATCGTTTATTGTAACTCTGAAAATTGCTGATGGCATTTTATTATGGATTACATTAAATGTGTAGATCACTTTGCATATTATAGACATTTTAACAATATTTGTTCTTCGAATCCATAAGCATGGAATATTTATCCATCTCTTTGTTTCCTCTTCACTTACTTGAATAAGCATCCTATAATTTTCAGAGTACAGATGTTTTTACATCTGGTTAGGCTTATTTTAAGTATTTTATGCTTTTTGTTGCACTTGTAAATGGGATTTATCACTTGATTTCTCTTTTTGCTGCTCCATTGTTGGTGTACAGAAATGCAACAGATTTCTTTATATCAATTTTGCATCCTGTGATTTTACTGAATTTGTGTATAGGTTCCAACAATTTTTTGATGACCTGTTTTGGGTTTTATTCATATTGTATCTTGTCTTCTGCAAATAGTGGAAGTCTGACTTCTTTGCCATTCCAGATTTTTTTTTTTTAATTCCTGAGGTTAGGACTTCCAGTACTATGTTAAATAACAGTGGTGAGTGTGGACATTGCTGCCTTGATTCTGATTCTAGAGGAAAGGCTCTCAGTTGTTCCCCATTGAGGATGATATTAACTGTGTGTCTTTTGTATGTAGCCTTTATTTGTAGAGATACATTCTCTTTACCTCTACTTTGCTGAGGGTTTTTATCAAGAATGGATATTGCACTTTGTCGAATGATTTTTACACACATATAGAACAGAACATATAATTCTTATCCTATCTTATAGCAATGTCGTGTAACATGTTGAATGATTTATGAATACTGAACCACACTTGGAGCCCAAGAATAAACCCACGTGACTGTGATGAGTGTCTCTTTTAATGTACTGTTAAATTTGGTTTGCTAGTTTCTTGTTGAGAATTTTTGTATCCATATTTATTGGGATATTAGTATCTAATTCTCTTTTTTTAATGGAATGTTTTTCTAGTTTTGGAATCAGGGTAATGCTAGTCTCACAGAATGAGTTTGAAAGTTTTCCTTCTATTTTGATTATTTGGAATAGCTTGAGAATAATAGTTATTGACTCTTCTTTAATTGTTCAGTAGAATTCACCTGTGAAATTATATGGCCCTGGGCTGTGGTTTGTTGGGAGATTTTTGATTTATTTCCTAGTTGTTGGTCTGTGCATGTTTCATATATCTTCCTGTTTTCAGTTTTGATAGTTTCTATAATTCTAGGCATTTACCCAGTTATTCCAGATTGTCTGATTTTTTTTGGCATATAACTTTCATAATATTCTGTATTTACAGAAATACAAATGTTTGTATTTCTGTGGTGTTGTTGTCATTTCTCCCCTCTCATTTCTTATTTTATTTTTGGTTACTTTCTTTTTTGTTCTTGATAACTCTGGCTGGATGTTTATCAATTTTATTATTTTTTTCAAAGAACCAACTCTAGATTTCATTGATCTGTTCTAATGTTTATTTTCTATATCATTTATTTCTCTTCTAGATTTTCCCCCTTTTCTGCTTGTTTTAGTCTTCATTTTTTTTCTTTTTCTAGCTTTTCTAGGTGTAAGATTAGATAGTTTCAGATTTTTCTTACTTCCTGAGGTTGGTCTGTATTGCTATATACTTTTCTGTCTTATGACTGCTTTCATTTTATCCCAAAGGTATTGAACCATTGTGTTTTCATTTTCTGTTGTTTCCATGTATTTTTTTAAAATGTCTTTAGTTTCCTGGATGACTCACACACTTTTTTTTCCTTTCTCCAAATATTTATTTATTTGTTTATTTATTTATTTATCATGCTGCTGGCCATTATACATTACATCAATTGTTTTTGATGTAGTGTTAAATGATTCATTAGTTGATTATAACATCCAGTGCTCATCACAACACATGCCCTCCTTAATACCTACCACACAGCTACTCAACCCCCCCAGCACCTCCCAAAACTCTTAGTTTGTTTCCCAGAGTCCAGAGCCTTTCATGGTTTGTCTCCCTTTCTGATTCCCATCTACAACTTCAGTTTCCCCCTCCATTCCCCTGTTGTTCTCCATGCCATTCTTTATGTCCCACAAATAAGTGAAACCATATGATAATTGTCTTTCTGCTTGACTTATTTCACTTAGCGTAATACCCTCCATTTCATCCATGTTGATGAAAATGGTGGGTAGTCAACCTTTCTGACGATTGAGTAATATTCCATTGTATATATGAAAAAATTAGTTATCGATTCATCTGTTGAAGGGAAACTTGGCTCCAACCACAGTTAGATTACTGTGGATCTTGTTGTTATGAACATTGAGGTGCATATGCCCAATCTTTACACTACATCTGTATCTTTGGGATAAATGCCTAGTAATGCAATTGCTGAGCAATAGGCTAACTTTATTTATTTATTTATTTATTTTTTGGCTAACTTTATTTTTAATGTCCTGAGGAACATCCATACTGTTTTCCAGTGTGGTTATACTAGCCTGCATGCTTACCAGCAGTGTAGGAGGATTCCCCTTTCCCCACATCCTTGCCAACATCTGCTGTTTTCTGTCTTGTTGATTTTTTGCCATGCTAAGTGGTATAAGATGGTATCTCATTGTAGTTTTGATTTGAATTTCCCTGAGGGCTCCACAAATAAGTGAAACCATATGATACTTGACACTCTCTCCTTGACTTAATTCCCTCAGCATAATTTCTTCCAGTCCCGTCCATGTTGATACAAAAGTTGGGTATTCAACCTTTCTGATGGAGGCATAATACTCCATCGTGTATATGGACCACATCTTCCTTATCCATTCGTCTGTTGAAGGGCAACTTGGTTCTTTCCACAGTTTGGCGACCGTGGCCATTGCTGCTATAAACATGGGGGTACAGATGGCCCTTCTTTTCACTATATCTCTATCTTTGGGGTAAATACCCAGTAGTGCAATTGCAGGGTCATAGGGAAGCTCTATTTTTAATTTCTTGAGGAATCGCCACACTGTTTTCCAAAGTGGCTACACCAACTTGCATTCCCACCAACAGTGGAAGAGTTTTCCTCTATCTCCACATCCTCTCCAACACACGCTGTTTGCTGTCTTGCTCATTTTGGCCATTCTAACTGGTGTTAGGTGATATCTCAATGTGGTTTTAATTTGAATCTCCCTGATGGCTAGTGATGATGAGCATTTTTTCATGTTTCTTATAACCATTTGTATGTCTTCATTGGAGAAGTGTCTGTTCATGTCTTCTGCCCATTTGTTGATAGGATTCTCTGTTTTGTGTGTGTTGAGTTTGAGGAGTTCTTTATAGATCCTGGATATCAACCTTTTGTCTGTACTGTTATTTGCAAATATCTTCTCCCATTCCGTGGGTTGCCTTTTTGTTTTGCTGACTGTTTCTTTGCTGTGCAGAGGCTTTTGATCTTGATGAAGTCCCAAAAGTTCATTTTTGCTTTTGTTTCCTTTGCCATTGGAGACATATCTTGAAAGAAGTTGCTGTGACCGATATCAAAGAGGTTACTGCCTATGTTCTCCTCGAGGATTCTGATGGATTCTTGTCTCACGTTGAGGTCTTTTATCCATTTCGAGTTTATCTTTGTGTATGGTGTAAGAGAATGGTCGAGTTTCATTTTTCTACATATAGCTGTCCAATTTTCCCAGCACCATTTATTGAAGAGACTGTCTTTTTTTTTTCACTGTATATTTTTTCCTGTTTTGTCAAAGATTATTTGACCATAGAGTTGAGGGTCCATATGTAGGCTCTCTACTCTGTTCCACTGGTCTATGTGTCTGTTTTTATTCCAGTAACATGCTGTCTCGGTGATCACAGTTTTATAGCAAAGCTTGAAAGTATGGATTGCTCTAGGCAGTATAGACATTTTAACAATGTTTATTCTTCCAATCCAAGAGCATGGAATGAACTGCCATCTTTTTGTGTCTTCTTCAATTTCTTTCATGAATGTTCTGTAGTTCCTCGAGTACAGATCCTTTACCTCTTTTGTTAGGTTTATTCCCAGTTATCTTATGGTTCTTGGTGCTATAATAAGTTGAATCTATTCTCTAATTTCCCTTTCTCTATTTTCATTGTTAGTGTATAAGAAAGCCACTGATGGGGCGCCTGGGTGGCTCAGTCAGTTAAAGCCTCTGGCTTCAGCTCAGGTCATGATCCCGGGGTCCTGGGATCAAGCCCCACATCGGGCTCTCTGCTCGGTGGGGAGCCTGCTTCCTCCTCTGTCTCTGCCTGCCTCTCTGCCTGCTTGTAATCTCTTTCTGTCAAATAAATAAATAAAATCTTAAAAAATTGAAAGCCACTGATTTCTGGACATTGACTTTGTATCCTGCCATGTTACTGAATTTTTGTTTGAGTTCTAGTAGATTGTGGGTGGAATCTTTTTTTGTTTTTCATAGAAAGAATCATGTCATCTGTGAAGAGAGAAAGTTTGACTTCTTCACTGCCAATTTGGATACCATTTGTTTCTCTTTGTTGTCTGATTACCCTGTGTCATTTTATGGGCACATTTAGGCCATTCACCTTAAGAGTGATTATTGATAGATACGTTTTTATGGACATCGTTTTAACTTAGAAGTCTTTCTGTCTGTAGATTGTCTCTATATTTCTGTTCAATGACATTCTTAGGATTTTTTATCTTTTATAGAAACCCCCTTAATATTTCCTGCAGTGTCGACTTGGTGGTTGCATAGTCTTTTAAGCATTGCTGGTCTTGGAAACTCTATCTCTCTATCCATTTTGAATGTCAGTCTTGCTGGATAAAGTATTCTTGGCTGCATGTTTTTCTCATTTAGTGCCCTGAATGTATTTATGCCAGCCCTTCCTGGCTTGCCATGTCTCTGTGGACAGGTCTGACATTATTTTGATGGGTTTTCTTCTGTATGTAAGGAGCTTATTTTCCCTAACTGCTTTCAAGAGGGTCTTCCTACAGTTATAATTCTTCATTCTTACTATTAGGTGTTGCAAGGACTTTCGAGAATCTATAATCTTGGGTGGAAACCGTTCTGCCTCCAGACATGAATGCTGTTTCCATTCATGAGATTAGGAAAATTTTCATAGACAACTTGTTCCACTCTATCTTCTAGACTTCTTTCTTTCTCCTCTCCTTCGGGGATTCCAATAATTCTGACAATGGGATGTTTCATGGCATCATTTATTTCCCTGATTCTGTTTTCGTGGCTTCTGAGCTGTTTGTTCCAGGCTTCCTCCTGGTCCTTTCTCTCTATCTGTTTGTCCTCCAGATCACTAATTCTATCTTCTGTCTCAGTTACCCTAGCTTTCAGAGAATTTAGATTAGATTGGAACTCATTGAGAGCATTTTGAACATCATCCCTGGTGGCTTTCAATTCTGCCCTAACATTGTGAACATCATCCCTGGTGGCTTTCAGTTCTGCCCTAATCAATTCTGCTTGGTCATCCCTGGCTTTCTCCAACCTTGCTGTTGCCTGGATAATTGTTAGCCTGAATTCCTTTTCCAACATATTGTTTATGTCGATAGCCATTAGCTCTGTTGCAGAAGGTCTATCCTCTGTATTTTTCTTCTGTTGGGCATTCCTCCTCCTAGTCATTTTGTTGAGAGAAGACTGAATGGTTGTAGCTGGATTTATCAATTGTGGTTCAGTCAAGGTGCACCTTGGAACACTTCTGAGCAATAAGGATTTCCCACCCAAATGAGAGAAAAGAAAAAAGAAAAAAAGAGGGGGGAGGGAGGGATGATAAAAGAGAAAGCTCATTCCAAATGGGACCCAACGTAAGATTTATGAAGTATACAAACAAAAACACACAAACAAAAAGACTGATAAAAGTATATGACAAGAGAAAAATATATATATATATACATATAAAAGCAAAAAAAGGAAGAACCTCATCAAAAAGAACCCCAAGCATAGGATTTATGTACTATCAGGACAAACACAAATACACAGAAACTCTGGTGGAAGGAAAAGATGGGAGAGAGGTTATAAATTCTCCATGTGGGTGAGGAAGGTTATTTTGATTCTTCCTGGATATAACTTGATGTCATTGTTAAAGGACTCAACTTTCCTAAGATAAAGGGGGGTTAAAAATTAGTTTACCTGTAGGCATAGCATTGATTGGGGAAAGGGGATTACTTTGAAGTTTAACTCTATATGTATATTAGAAAATAAAAATTAAAAAAAAAGAATAGACTAAACTAAACTAAAATTTAAAAAAAAATAAAAAAATAGAAAAGCAAAAGAAAAACATGGTTGTATGTATCAAAAAGTTCCGGTTAGGACATTGGGGAGGGGAGGCGAACCATAAGAGACTATGGACTCTGAAAAACAACCTGAGGGTTTTGAAGGGTCAGGGGTGGGAGGTTGGGGCAACCTGAGGGTTTTGAAGGGTCAGGGGTGGGAGGTTGGGGGAACAGGTATGGGTAATGGGGAGGGCACGTTTTCCATGGAGCACTGGGTGTTGTGCAAAAAGAATGAATACTGTTATGCTGAAAAAATAAATAAAATGGAAAAAATAAAAAAAATAAAAATAAAAATAAAAAGCGGTGCAATAAAAAAAAAGAAGGTTATTAAGTAATTTGATGTACTGGACATCTCACTGTGATGGTAAATAGGTTAAAAAATTATCTATATGTTTAAAAATATGAACCAGAATAGTGGTAACGAGTTAAAAATAAAAGTTGTATTTATGAAGTAGTGGTGGTTGTTCTCTTGATGTCTCTTTTTTTTTTTTCTTTCCTGGTTGGTTTACTGGGGGAGGGGCCTGCCACGTGGGTTTTCAGTCGGTGATGTTCCCGAGTTAAGTCCTCCCACCTCCCTCAAGGGGGTGGGCTCTGAGGAAACTTTTTTTTTTTTTTTTTTTTTTTTTAGGCTTTTGTTCTCTGGAGGTTTTCATGTGTGTTCATATGTTTTCTCTTGCCTTGACAGCTTTTGATGGTTTTTATAGGTTTAGAGGAGAGCAAACTGCACCCCAACCTCCCTCTCAGAGAGAAGCCTCAGAATGCTCTGCAGAGCTGCTGGAGGAGTAGGTTCCGAGTCACGGTCCCTGGGGATGCAGGATCTCCTCCTTGTACCCAAAACCACAGCAGCAGTGGCTGTCTGGGCAGCTCCAGACCGCCAGAGAGGATCCAAGCAGCAATCGCACACTGAGATTTTCCCACTGACCCAAGCTGGGAGTGCCTGGTTTTTCCAGGTCCCAGAGCTCTTGGCTAGTGCCTGTGAGCACCTCTCCCAGGGGAGGGTGTGGGGCGCATGCGTCCCAGGCTCTGATCCCTCGGTGTGGGTCTAAGAGTGGCAGGCTAATGCCTGCCCACACCTCCCTCAGGGAGGGTGTGGGGCACATGTGTCTCAGGAACGCTGTCTGGTGAGGCTCCCAGCCCCTCACGGGAGCCGGACCCACCGCGTTCTCAGGCATGCTGGTGGCTCAAGCACAATGGTGGCTCAGGGAACAAGACCTGGTTTCTCCGCTGCACTGTCTCTGGTTCAGCACGAGGGGAGGCTGTCCTGGGTCCGGAGACTTAAGCCCCTGTCCCTAACTGCCCCGATTCCCACAGTTTCCCCCCGCGATCCTTTGCTCTTTTTTGAGTGCTTTCAACCAGACTCCAAGTTAATGTTGGTCCCCAGAAGCAGGGCACTCTCGTATTGGGGTATTATTTTCCAATCAGTCACCTCTGTTGGCTCCCTCCCCCTTTTGTTTATCTTCCAATATCAGTCCAATGTTCCCACTCTGCTTTACCTGCTCCCTGGCGTCTTATGCTCCTTCAGAGATCCAGACACATATAATTCTGATCTTAGGCTGATTTCATGGGTGATCGTATTTCTTTGGTAGGTAATCAGCTCACATTAAGGTACAGGTTGAAATGGCACCTCCTCCTACCTCCCCGCCACTTTGACTCCTATTTCTTGTCTTTTTATTTATTTATTTTTTCTTATGGTTGACTTAACGTTTTATAGTATTGTGGTCAGAAAGTATCCAAGACATTGAAATCATTTTATACTTGATGAGTCCTGATTGCCTGATTTGTGACCCAGTGCATGATCTCTTCTGGAGAATGCCCAATGTGCCCTTGAAAAAAATGCACATTCTACAGTTTTAGAATGAAATATTCTAAGTATATTTGTTAACTCCACTTGGTCCAGTGTGTCATTCAAAGCCATTGTTTACTTGTTGATTTTCTATTTAGATGATTTGTCCATTGATGAGTTGTGTATGAAATTCTCCTACTATTATTGCTTTATTTTCAATGAGTTCCTTTACATTTGTTATTAATTGTTTTATATATTTGTTGCTCTCCAATTGGGGACATAATATTTTTAATTATTAGATCTTTGTGTGGGATGGTATACCCCTTTATTACGATATACTGACCTTTTCCATATTTTTTATTGTGTTTGTATTAGAATCTAGCTTGTCTGATACAAGTATTCCTGCCTTGGGTTTCTTTTGGTGTTCTTTTACTTAATAGTTATTTTCCCAACATTTTGCTTTCAATCTGCAGGTGACTTCAGGTCTAAAAATGAATGTCTTGTAGGAAGAATCCAGATAGATCTTATTTTATTGTGTGTGTGTTTCATCTGTTCTCACACTATGTATTTTCAATGGAGCATTTCATTTATGTACATTCAAATTATTGATAGATAACTATTCAGTGTCATTTTATTACTTACTTGTCATAGTTTCTGGATATTTTCTGTGTTCCTTTATAGTGTTTATGACTTTTGGCTTTTCCTTCACGTTCAAAGTGTTCCCTTTCATATATCTTCCTGGGCTAGTTTAGTGGTCACAAATTCCTTCAGTTTTTGTTTGTGTGGTAAAGTATTTATCTCTCCTTCTATTGTGAATGATAGCCTTACTGAATAGAGTAAATTTGGTTGCATTTTTTCCTATTAAGTGTGTTGAATATATCATGAAACTCCCTTCTGGCTTGCTATATTTCAATTGAGAGATCTTCAGATAACCTTATTCATCTTTACTTAAAAAATAGGGACTTCATTTGTCTTGTCACATTTCAGATTTTTCTTTATCACTATATGTTTGAAATTTAACTACAATATGGCTCAGTTGTTTTTTGGTTGTCTGTTTTGTTGTTGTTGTTGTTGTTGTTCTTTTTGATACAATTGAGGCATATTTGAGAAGGGCAGTCCTGCCATAACACAAGAATATGGGACTTGGTGTAAGTAATTTAGGCAAACCAAAATAGGTTTTATGCTGCTTCAGCAGGTGCTTCTGTGTTTATGCTTAGGAGTAGGACAGGGAAATAGAGCCCACTAGCTCTTTTGTTTCCAAAGACATGCCTCCTTGAATGCTGCCTTTAGGGAAACATTCCAAGAAATGTAAGTAATCATCTCACTTTTCCATCCAGACACTCTTCAAATTACTGTTTCCATGCTTTCTCTCCAAGGATATTTGCCTGCCTTCTCTCCAAAACTCCAGGCTTTAGGCGAGGCTGATAGTATGAACTCAAGAAAGTCAGCCCCTCTCATTTTCCAAGCCTATGCCTTTGGGGGAACTGGTTTCCTTGTCTGTTCTCTGTCCTCTCTGTATCACCATTCTCTATGATCATGGATCCATCCCCTCTGTTGTACCCATGATCCCTTTCTTCCCTAAACCATTTCTCTGTGCTTCCTACTTTCTTTGATGTGGTCTCTTCTCTCACTTTAATTATGGACTTTGTTTTGTGCATCCTCAGGTCTATTTCTGGGTTATTTATGATAATTTGACAATCATCTAGGTTTGTTTATGAGCAAGATAAGCCTAGGATCCTGTGACTTTGCCACCATCTTCCTCTTCCTCAGTCTTTATTGTTGTTCTTCTTGTCATTGCTGTTGTGTTGGTTATTGTTAACTTTCTCAATTTTATTACTTATAATCAGTCTGTTTAGAGTTTTTTATTTATTTATTTATGGTTAAGTTTAGGAAGATTGTCAGTTTCTAGTAATTTATTGGTTTCTTCCAGGTTGTCCCATTTGTTCGCATAGAATTTTTCTTTTTTTAATTAATTTTATTTTATTTTTCAGTAATCCAAGATTCATTGTTTATGTGTCACACAAAAAGCACTCCATGCAATACTTGCCGTCCATAATACTCACTACCAGGCCTACCCAATCCCCAGCCCCCTCCCCTCCAAAACCCTCAGATTGTTTCTCAGAGTGCACAGCCTCTCATGGTTCTTCTACCCCTCTGATTTTCCCCAATTCACTTTTCATTTCCTTCTCCTAATGCCCTCCATGTTATTTTTCAGTCTTCTTTTTTTTTTTAATTTAATTAGTCAATGTATACTACATCATTAGTTTCACATGTAAAGTTCAATAATTCATCGGTGGTGCCCATCACCTCACATCCCCTCTTTAATGAGCATCACCCAGTTCTCCCATCCCCCCACCTTTCCAAAACCCATCCTTCCTTTCCAAAACCCTCAATTTTTTGTCCTATATTGAGTCTCATACTTTTTCTCCCTCTCTATTAATCTATTAAGTTTTCTCTCACGTCCTCTATGATCCTCTGTGCCGTTTCATATAATTCACATATGAGTGAAACTATAGTATTCTTTTATACTGCTTTTATATCTATGATGTGAATGGTTACTTTCCCTCTCTTGTTTCTGACTTTATTTATTCTTTATAATAGATATATTTATAATAGATAAACATACAAATAAAAATATAAAATATAATAATTTATTCTTTAAAAGAATAAAGTCTTTTATGACTTTATTCTGACTTTATTATTTCAGTGGATCTTTTCTATTTTTTCTTGTTGAGTCTGGTTAAGGATTTGTCAATTTTGTTTATGTTTCCAAAGAACCAGCTTCTGGTTTCTTGGATTCCTCTGTTTTGTTTTGTTTGTTTGTTTGTTTGGTTGGTCTTTTTTAATCTATGTAATTTATTTCCATTCTGATCTTTAGTATTTCCTTTATTTTACTTACCCTGGGCTATTTTTGCTCTTTTCTTGTTTCTTTGGGTGTAAGACTAGATTGTTTAGGTGAGCATTTTCTTGTTTCTTGACATAGGCCTTCATTGCTATGTGATTCCCTTTTAGAAGTGCTTTTGTTGTGTCCCATAGATTTTGGACCATTGTGTTTTCATTTTTTTCTGTATCTATCTGTCATTTATCACCTATCTATCTTCTATCTATCTATCTATCTATACCTATCATCATCATCTATCTATCACCTATCTTAAAATTCTTTGATCTATCTATCATCTATCTATATTTATCATCCATTATCTGTCAACTATCTATACATCATCTATCACCTTTCTATCATCTATCTATCTATCTTTTCTATCATCTATCTATCTAACATCTATCATCTATCATAAAACTCTTTTCTTATTACTTCTTTGAGTCATTTGGTGTTTAGTAACATGCTGTTTATTCTCCATGTGTTTGTATATTCCCATTTTTTTTTCTTGTGACTTGTTTCCAGCTTTCAACCACAATGATAAAAAAACATATATGGTATGATTTCAATGTATATAAGTTTACTGATGTTTGTTTTTTTGCCTAATGCAAGATATGTTCCAGAGAATAACCGTGTGCACTTGAAAGAACGTGTTTATGTTGTTATGTATTTCTGGTGCAATGTGTCATTCAGACGTTGTTCCTCATTGATTTTCCACCTGGATGATTTACCCGTTGATGTAAGTGGAGGGCTAATGCCCCCTGCTGTTATTGCATCCCCACCAGTTTCTCTAATTATGTCTATTTATGCTTGCTTTGCATTTTTAGGTGCTCCAGTGTTGAATGCCTAGATATTTTCATTGCTATATCTTTGGGTCGGATGGATCCCTTTCATTATGTAATATTTTTTTGTCTCTTGTTATAGTCTTTGCTTTAAAGTCATTCTTCTTTTTCCCCTGATGTAAATATTGAAACCTTATTTTTTATTTTTCTTCTCACTTCTATTGCCATGGTGAATATTTCTCTAGCCATTCAATTTCATTATGTCTGTGTCTTTTGATCTGAGGTTTATCTTTCATAGGAAGCATTAGAATGGGATTTGTTTTTATATCTATTCCATCTATATGTTTTTATTTTTTATTTTTTTTAAAGATTTTATTTTATTTATTTGACAGAGAGAGAGATCACAAGTAGGCAGAGAGGCAGGCAGAGAGAGAGGAGGAAGCAGGCTCCCCGCAGAGCAGAGTTTTGATTGGAACATTTAGGCTTTTTACATTTAATGTAGTTATTGATAGGTATGCACTTACTGTCACTAAAAACAACTTCTGGTTGTTTATGTAGATTTTTTTCCTTTATTCTTCTTTTGCTGTCTTTCTCTGTGATCAGTGAGTTTCTATACTGTTAGGTTTTGACATCCTTTGTGTTTACTATTATTTTTTCTATATCTATCATAGGTTTTGGGTTTGTGGTTGCCATTACCATGATATATATGGGGAAAGAGTAGTTAATGAAAATTTGATGGTCTTTTAATTTCATATTCCTTAAAGAATGAAAAACAAAAACTTCCCATTTCTTCCCTTTTCATTTTACCTGTCATTTGTTTTTGCTCCCTCCTGAACGTTTTATGTAAGAGCTGTTGCATACTATATTTTCAAATGATTTTCTTTTGTCCAATTATAGCCATAGGTTTTCCACTTTTTTCACTTCCATTTTCTTAACTTAAATTAAATTAGCCAACATATAGTACATCTTTAATTTCAGATGTAGTGTTCAGTAATTCATGAGCTGCATATAACACCCAGCACTCAACACATCATGTGCTCTTCTTAATGTTAGTCACCAAGTTAACGAATCCCTTTACCCTCTTCCCTTCCCAAAACCCTCAGTATATTTCTGGAGAAAATAATCTCTCTTCCTTTGACTCCCTGTCTGAATTCTTATTATTCAGTTTTCTCTCCCTTCCCCTATGGTCCTCCACACTGTTCTTTATGTTCCACCTATGAGTGAAACCATGATTATTGCCTTATCTGCTTGATTTATTTTATTTAGTATAATACCCTCCAGTTCCACCCATGTCAATGCACATGGTAGGTATTTATCCTTTTGATGGTTGAGAAATATTCCAGTATATATATGAAACACTTATTCTTTATCCGTTCTTCTGTCGAAGGGCATCTTGACTCCTTCCACAGTTTGGCTATTATGAACATTGCTGTTATGAGCATTGAGATGCATGTGCACATTATTTCACTACATCTCTTTCTTTGGGGTAAATACCTAATAGTGCAAATTTTGGAATGTAGAGTAGCTCTATTTTTTACGTCTAGAGGAACCTTCATACTATTTTACAGATTGGCTGTAGAAGCTTAAATTCCCACCAAGAGTGTAAGAATGTTCCCCTTTCTCCACATCCTCACCAACATTTGCTGTTCCCTGTCTTGTTAATTTTAGCCATTTTAACCAGTGTAAGGTGTTATCTCATTGTGGTTTTGATTTGAATTTCTATGATGGCTAGTGATGTTGAACCTTTTTTCCTGAGTCTGTTGGCCATTTTTATGTCTTCTTTGGATAATTGTTTATTCATGTCTTCTGCCCATTTCTTGACTGGATTCTTTGTTTTTTGGATGTTGAGTTTAGGATATTCTTTATAGATCTTTGATATCAGCCCTTTATTTTAACCTCATTTTCAAGTATCTTCTCCCATTCTGAGGGCTGCCTTTTTTTGTTGACTATTTCCTTTGCTGTGCAAATCTTTTTATTTGATGAAGTCCCAAAAGTTCATTTCTATTTTTGTTTCTCTTGTCTTTAGAGACATGTCTTACACAAAGTTAGTGTGGCCAAGGTGGAAGATGTTACTGACTTTGTACTCCTCTATGATTTTGATGGATTCTTGCCTCACACTGAACTCTTTCCTCCTTTTTTGGGTTTATCTTTGTGTAAGAGAATTTCACTCTTCTGCATGTGGCTGTCCAATTTTCCTAACACCATTTGTTGAAGAAGCTGTCTTTTTTTCCATTGAAAAATCCTTCCTTACTTGTCAATTAGTTGACCATAAAGTAAAGGGTTCACTCCGGGCTTTCTCTTCTGTTATATTTTTCTACGTATCTGTGTGCCAGTACTAAATTGTCTTGACGATCACAAATTTATAATTTCAGGCACTGGGTTGCCACCAGGTTTGCTTTTCTTTATCAACATTCCCCTGGCTATTCAGGGTCTTTTTCTGGTTCCATACACATTTAAGGATTGTTTGTTCCACTTATGTGAAAATGGTTCAGTGGTATTTTGATAGGCATTGCTTTGAATGTGTACAATGTTTATTCTTCTAATCCATGATTATGGAAAATTTTTTCATCTCTTTGTGCCTTCCTCAATTTCTTTCATAAGTGTTATCTACTTCTTAAAGTTCATCTCTTTACCTCTTTGGTTGGGTTTATTCCTAGGTATCTTCTGGTTGTTGCAATTGTAAATCGAATTGACACCTTCCTTTCTTCACTCATATTGTTAGTGTATGGAAGTCCAACTGATTTCTGTGCATTGATTTTGTATCCTGCCACATTGCCAAATTATTGTATGAGTTCCAGAATTTTTTTTGTGGAAACTTCTGGCTTTTCCACATAAAGTATCATGTCATCTCTGAATAGAGAGTTTGATTTCTTCTTTGTCAATTTGAATGACTTTCATTTCTTTTTGTTTTCTGCTGAGACTAGGAATTCTAATACTGTGTTGAACGGTAGCAGTGAGTGGGGATCCCTGTCATGTTCCTGACCTTAAGGGAAAGTCTCTCAGTTTTTCCTTACTGAGAATATCTTACTGAGATAATGGGTGTAGGCATTTCATAGATGGCTTTTATGACATTACGGTGTGTCCCCTCTTTCCCTATATTCTGAATAGTGTCAATCAAGAAAGGATTCTGTATTTTGTCAAATGTGTTTTCAGCATCAATTGAGAGGATCATTTGGTTCTTGTCCTTTCTTTTAGTGATGTGATGTATCACAATGATTGATTTGTAAATGTTAAACCACAATTGCAGCCCAGGAATAAATCCCAATTTGTTCTGGTGAATAACCCTTCTAATGTTCTGTTGGATCCTACTGGCTAAGATCTTGTTTATTATTTTGGCATCCATGCTCATCAGGAAATTTGGCCTGTAATTCTCCTTTTTGATGGGGTCTTTGTCTGACTGTGATAAAGTAATGCAGGCCTCACAGAAGGAGTTTGAAGTTTCCCTTCTATTTCTATTTTCTTTGAAAAGCTCCCATAGAATAAGTATCATTTCTTTTTTAAATGCTCAGTAGAATTCCCCTGGGAAGCCCTCTGTCCATGGACTCTTGTTTTTTGGAAATTTTTAAATTATTGTTTCTATTTCCTTGCTGGTTAACTGGTTATTTTTCTAATCAGATTGTCTCTTTCTTCCAGTTTCATTTTTGGTAAGTTTATAACTTTCTGGGAATGGATCCATTTCTTCCAGATTGCCTAAATTGTTGTCATATAGTTGCTCATAATATGTTCTTAAAATTGTTTATATTTCCTTGATGTTTTTTGTGATATCTCCCCTTTCAATCATGATTTTATTAATGTGAGTCCTTTAATTTTTCTTTTGCAAAATCTGACCAGGGGTTTGTTGGTCTTATTAGTTCTCTGAATGAACCAGCTTCTAGTTTAAGTGATCCATTTTACTGTTCTTCTGGCTTCTATTTCATTGATTTCAGCTCTAATTTTTATTATGTGTCTCCTCCTGCTCCAATGAGGCTTTATTTACTGCTCTTTATCCAGGTCCTTTAGATTTAAGCATAGTTTGTGCATTTGGATTTTTCTTTTCCTTCTTTCTTTCTTTTTTTCTTTTTTCTTTTTTTTTTAATTATTACAATGTGCTTCCCTCTTAGAACTGCCTTTGCTGTATCCCATAGCATTTGAACTGTGTTTTCATTCTCATTATTTTCCATGATTAAAAAAATATATTCTTTAATTTTATGGTTGACCCATTCATTCTATACCAGGATACTCATTAACCTCCAAGTGTTTGATTTTTTTTTCCAAATTTCTTCTTGTGATTAAGTTCAAGTCTCAAAGCACCATGACCTGAAAATATGTCCGCAATAATCTCAGTCTTTTGGTATCAGTTAAGACCTCATTTTTGACCCAGTATGTGATCTACTCTGGAAAAACTTTCCTGTGCATTAGAAAAGAATGATTATTCTGTCGATTTAGGATGGAATTTTGTGTATATATCTTTATCTCTTTTTCCATTCTAAATGACCTCGCTAGATAAAGAATTCTTAGCAGTATGTTCTTCTCATTTAATAACCTGAATATATTCAGCCTTTGATGGCCTACCAGTTTTCTGTGGACAGGTCTGATGTTATTCTGATGTTTCTCCCTCTGTACGTAAGGAACCTCCTGTCACAAACTGCTTTCAGTATTGTTTCTTTTTCTATAAAATTCAAACTTCATGATTATATGTTGGAATGCTGATCCATTTTAATTGATTTGGGGAGCAGTCCTTGCTGCCTCTTGGAAATGAATGCTCATTTCCTGCCCCAGATTAGGGATGTTCCCGACTAAAATTTGCTCAAATATATCTCCTGGCCCTCTTTATTCCCCCTCAGAAACCCCCATATTTTTGACATTTTTTTTTCTTCTCAGAGAATCATTAAATTCTTGAAGGCTTTCTTCTTAGGTTATTAGTTTTCTTTCTCTTTTTTTCCTCAATCTCTTTTCTTTCCATTGGCCTGCTTTAGATCACTTTTTCTCTCTTCTGCATCACTAACCCTAGCTGTTAGCACATCCAATTTAGACTTTATCTCATTTATAGCATTTTCAAGTTTGGCCTGATTAGATCTCTTTTCTGTGTTTAGTTTCTCCACTGTATTACTTTTTTTTCTCTTTCCGAGCCCAACTATTAACTTTTTAAGTACTAACCTGAATTTCATCTCTGACATCTTACTTATATCCCTACTGATTATCTCTGTGGCAGAGAGCATTGCCTCTGATTCTTCCCTTTGTTGTTAATTCCTCCTTCAAGATATTTTACCCAGAGAAGAATGGGTGATCATGTGAGCAGTCGAAAATATAAACAGTAACACAAGCAAAATCACCCTGGAGAAATCCAAGGTGGTCACAAAGCAAAACAGAAAAGCAAAAAAAAAAAAAAAAAAAAAAAAAAAAAGAAAACCATAAAAAACAAGAACAACGGAGAAAAAGAAAATGTGTGTGTGGGAGTGGGAGAAGGATATAATCTCTCAGGGTGGAAAAGGAGGGTGATCCACTTGTTCCTGAATTTTGCTCTGTGTGTTAGAAGACACTACCTTCCATAATTGTAAAGAAATCAAAATTTATCCATATACAAAAATAAAATTGAATAGGGTGAAAAAATGACTAAAATGAAGCATATATCTATAAAATGTAGATGTAAAAAATAAAATTTAAAAAGTGACTTAAAAGAAGAAGTTCATAAAATAAGAAACTAGTTGAATTGTAAAAAGGTTAAGAAAACAAATGGAAAATTTAGATTGAAAGATGAACAAATTGTGAGGGACACACACACACACACACACACACACACACACACACACACACACCCCTCACGCTCAATATACTATTTCCCTGGCACTGGAATTTTACAATCTTGGATCCATAAACCAGTTTTCCTTTTCTTTCAGTCAGTCTTCTGGGGAAGGCATTCTATTAAGCTGCTTCTCAGATATCTTTGCATGGGTGGAGTTGACCTGCCCTTTGCCAGGGGGCTAGGCCCAGTGTAAGCTGGTCCTCTGTGTGGTCTTTGTTTCTTGAGGCTTTCTGTGGCTTCTTAGAGGAATAGAATTAAAATGGCTATGCTCTGTTCTCTGGTCCCAGAGCTAAAAGATTGAGGTCTCCTCTCTTTAATAAACCCTATGGTACAAATAACCTTCACTTTTGTGTTCGCCAAACTCTACAGACTATTGTGCATGCCCACTGCAATCCTCCTAGGGGAAGTCCAAGGGATCATGTCACTGCCCTTTGTGTGTCCAGGAACTGAGAGTGGTTGAAGGCTTCTGTGTGCACCTTCTCTGCTGCTTCCAGAGGACTGCTGATTTTCCCCTTAGTGTCCCACCACTCTGAGAGCTGTTCTGGGTACAGCCATTTTGCCCCTCCTGGGATATTGTAAATGGCTGGCAAGTTCCAGTCCTTTTTTGGGTGTTCTGGCAGAGAGCAGTCACCAGTCTGGTCTGGCTCCTGGTTTATGGTGACCTCAGATGAGAATCCCCACCTTGACTCACTGACCATAATGAGTTTTCCCACTTCCATGCTGGTTTCGTGGTAATAAACTCATTTATTATTTGTGCTCCTATTTATCTGTCTTTCATATCTGAATGATAATACTAATGTGTAGCATATATTTGCTTATAAGTTTATTTATTTATTTTTTCTTTAGTACTTTGAATATATCAAGCCACTTTAACATGGCCTTCAAATTTTCTACTGAAAAATCAAATCATAGCCTTATAGGTTTTCTCCTATAGACTCTTTTTGTTTCTCCCTTAATGCTTTAAACAAAAATATAACTTTATAACATTTTACATTTTATTTATTTATTTTTAAGGATTTTATTTATTTATTTGAGAGAATGAGAGAGAGAGAGAGAGAGAAGGAGAATGACAGAGAGAGAGTGTGAGAGAAGTGAGGTCAGAGGGAGGAGCAGATTCCCCACAGACAGGGAACCTGATGTGGGACTTGATTCTGGGCCTCCAGGATCATGACCTGAGTCAAAGGCAGTTGCTTAACAAACTGAGCCACCCAGGCACCCCCCAATAGTTTACATTTTATTCATTTTTTCAGTGTACCAGTATTCATTCTTTTTGCACAACACCCAGTGCTCTATGCAAAACGTGCCCTCCCCATTACCCACCACCTGTTCCCCCAACCTCCCACCCCTGACCCTTCAAAACCCTCAGGTTGCCCCAACCTCCCACCCCTGACCCTTCAAAACCCTCAGGTTGTTTTTCAGAGTACATAGTCTCTTATGGTTCGCCTCCCCTCCCCAATGTCCATAGCCCGCTCCCCCTCTCCCAATCCCACCTCCCCCCAGCAACCCCCAGTTTGTTTTGTGAGATTAAGAGTCATTTATGGTTTGTCTCCCTCCCAATCCCATCTTGTTTCATTTACTCTTCTCCTATCCCCCTACCCCCCCATGTTGCTTCTCCATTTTAATTATTATGTTTTATAATATGGGTCACCTTGGATTCATCTAGTTTGGAAGATATTCTGTGCTTCTTTGACTTGCGTCTCTATTTACTTCCTTAGATTATGGGTATTTCTAGATATTAATTCAAATATTTTTTATCCTTTTCTCATTGTCTTCTTTTGAGATTCACAATAACGTGATTGTTTGTGTGCTTAATATATTCCAAAAGATCTCTTTATCTATCCTCACTTAAAGAAAATGGTTTCCCTTTTCATTGTTCAACTTATGTTTCCATGTTGGGGGGTAATGTAGAGCATGAAATCAGCCGTAATACCTGGCTTGCTAGAATGTGACATGGAGGCCAGTTGGGGACAGGGAAGTTTTCAGAGAATGGCGTAGTTCTTTGCAATGCCAACGTCTGTGTGACCACTCTGCCATTGGAATGCCATGGGGAGTTGCCTTCTCTGATGCTTCCTTAGCCCAAGCAGCTGCCTGGTGACCTAAGATGTATTCATTGTCCCTTAGGTTCTGTTTATGAGAATTCATAGAACACACAGATTAGCATATCACATCTTTCCTGTAAATAGATCATCCTAGTTCCCATAAAAGCCTTTATCACACATCACATGTTTGAGAAACAGTAATAAGGATTTCTCATTATCCTGAAGGACCAATAAATGTGGAAACAAAGAAGAGCAAAGGGTCTTTGTCTCTAAGCATTGATTCCCTTGCCTTCTCCTCTCTTGGACAGCAAAGCTTGGAGTAATATTTCATCTATCATTTCAGGGATTGCTGGCCTTTCCCAGCATTCTCACTGGCCTGTTTCTCAGATCACTATGTTCTTTTACATCCCCTAATCTACTGCTATCTTTATCTAATGTGTTTTTTATTTCTCTTATTGTATTATCTGGTTCTGTTTGATTATTTTTAATATTTTCTGTCTGTTAATTGAAATGCTCACTGAATTTTTATACTCTTATCTTCATTTCAGTGAGTATCTTTATAATCATTACTTTAACTGGTTTACAAAACATATTGCTTATCCCTGTTTCATTTAGTTCATTTTCTGAAATTTATCCTTTTTCTTTCTTTAGGAGCATATTCCTCTCTCTCCCCATTTTGCTTCCTTTTGTTTGTTTCCATGGATTAGATGGAACAGTTCCTTCCCCCAAGTTTTATAGAGTGGTGTTGTATACACTGTCCTTATGTAGACTGTGTGTGCTTCATGACTTTTCCTGATTGGGTGGAACTGTGGGTTTTTATACTATATTCTTTTTAATTTTTTTAAATTTTGTTTACTTGAGAGAAAGAGAGCACAAGCAGAGGGAGAGGCGGGGGGAGAGGGAAAGGAATTTGCAGAGTTACTGCTGAGCACAGACCTTGATGTGGGGTTTGATCCCAGGATGCTGAGATCATGACTTGACCTGAAGACAAATGTTCAATAGACTGTTCCCTGCAAGAGCCTCTGCTAGTTGTTCCTTTATACTGTGGCTTTTTTCACACCTAGAAAATAATAATAATAATAATAATAATAATAGAAAAATAGCATAACGGTGATCTACCCCACGGAGTAGCCGGGTCCGGGGTTTATATGGACAGACCTTAGCTAAGATGCTCCTAAATTCCCACGAGGGATGCGAGCAGGACAGCATCTGAAAGATCCCCCTCCCTTTATCTGCGACATTGTTCACGATAGGAAGGAAATCTAATAAACCCACTATATTAAACTGCATGCTTAAAAATAATAAAAAAAAAAGATACTGATATAAAAAAACTGGTTTTCTCTCTATTTAAAAGGGCAAAGTTTTCTTAGGTTAATTGATCTGTTATGGTTTTCTCTTTGCCTGCCCAGAAAATACGGTTTCTATGTTTTTTTTTTTTTTCCTTTTTTTTTTAATTTTTTCAGCGTAACAGTATTCATTCTTTTTGCACAACACCCAGTGCTCCATGCAAAACGTGCCCTCCCCATCACCCACCACCTGTTCCCCCAACCTCCCACCCCTGACCCTTCAAAACCCTCAGGTTGTTTTTCAGAGTCCATTGTCTCTTATGGTTCGCCTCCCCTCCCCAATGTCCATAGCCCGCTCCCCCTCTCCCAATCCCACCTCCCCCCAGCAACCCCCAGTTTGTTTTGTGAGATTAAGAGTCATTTATGGTTTGTCTCCCTCCCAATCCCATCTTGTTTCATTTATTCTTCTCCTATCCCCCTACCCCCCCATGTTGCTTCTCCATGTCCTCATATCAGGGAGATCATATGATAGTTGTCTTTCTCCGATTGACTTATTTCACTAAGCATGATACGCTCTATATGTTTTGTTTTATCAGGTGTTTAGCATCCCTAATTATATTTAGGCATGTGCTTTAAAACTTTTTAAGATTTTAGCAATTGTTGACAAGATTTAAATTGTAAATGAGATCTCTTTAACTCATAAGACTTTTCTTTTGTATACTAAGTTACTCGGTAAGTACTGCTAAACCAATAATAAACCTTGGGTTACATTTGAGTAAATGCTGTAAATACTCTAAGAGTTCTATACATTTCCTAAAGTTTTAATGTTTTGATAAGGTCATTACCTGGTAATTTAACCATATCTATTCTGAGTTTTTGTCATTTGTAATTGTTTTAATAATGTAAAATGAATTCCATTTTAAAGAAGATTAATATAAAGGACTTTTAGGACAGATACAGGTCTTTGATATGTTAAAATCCTAAAACTGAAATGGGTAAGAATTTCCAGAACTAACTAAAGCTGCATTCGGACTAAACCAGATTTAGTAACATGGGACTAAATAAACTAAAAGATTATAATGTTGTGTCTCTTAATGTTTTGTCTTATTTTAAACATTGCTGGTTCTCTAATGTTTGCTCTTCCAGACTAAGGAAACTTTTTTTCTTAAGATGTCTGTGACTTACAGAAATGTAAAATTTTTATTTGCAAACAAATCAAAGTATTCAACTTTTTTTCTGTCTGAACCCTCTGAAAATCAAAAGGTCTCAGTAAGTATTCTTTCTTCCATGGCAATCAGTTATTTGCATTAATTCAATAAGAATCTGTTCTCCTAAGACAGCTATCATATGATCTCCCTGATATGAGGACATGGAGATGCAACATGGGGGGTTAGGGGGATAGGAGATGAATAAATGAAACAAGATGGGATTGGGATGGAGACAAACCATAAATGACTCTTAATCTCACAAAACAAACTGGGGGTTGCTGGGGGGAGGTAGGGTTGGGAGAGGGGGAGGGGGTTATGGACATTGGGGAGGGTATGTGCTATCGTGAGTGCTGTGAAGTATGTAAACCTGGCGATTCACAGACCTGTACCCATGGGGATAAAAATACATTATATGTTTATAAAAAAAAAAATTGGAAGGGGAGGTGAACCATAAGAGACTATGGACTCTGAAAAACAACCTGAGGGTTTTGAAGGGGTGGGAGGTTGGGGGAACCAGGTGGTGGGTAATAGGGAGGGCACGTATTGCATGGAGCACTGGGTGTTGGGCAAAAACAATGAATACTGTTATGCTGAAAAAAATAAATTTATTAAAAAAAAACTGTGCTACAAAAAAAAAAAAAAAGAATCTGTTCTCCTTGTAACAGGACACTATTAGAAACATGGGTAATTTTACCAAGGCTTTTCAAAAATTTTGCCAAACCCTTCAAATTAAGCATTCAATATGTATTCCCTACAATTCTCAAGGACAAGCCATTACAGAAAGAGCTAATGGAGTCCTAAAATCCTATCTCAAAAAATTAAAAGAGGGGGAGATATTAAAAGAGGGAACAGTGAAATATTCACCTCATATGCATTTAATTTAAACTCTTTATGTTTTAAATTTTTTGATATAGGTCATACAGCAGCTGAATGGCCAGAACGGATGGAGAAGAAGAAGACACCTCCCCCCTTACAGTCAGAGCTTAATAAGAGATCTCTTGAATCAGGCCCTAGAGATAGTGAATCAGATCCAACACAATGAAGCATTGATCACTATATTATTAACATTATTAACTATGGTTGGCCTCCCCCATAGTGAGGCCACAGCCTATTGGGCATATCTGCCTGACCCACCTACTATAAGGCCTGTTACTTGGGATGATCCCACTCCCTGAGTACACACTAATGTTACAGAGTATTTCAGAGGAAGCAGCTCTGACGGCATGGAGTGCACGGAGCCTTATATTAATTGGACTAGTCTAGCAGCTCAAGTACAGATATGTTCCCAGTTACCTTCCTCTGGCCATGATTTTATCAATGGGTGTATGGTGGTCCAATCAAGACTTCATAACCTATATTTTGGGATACGCAAGAGGTGGAATCATTTGGTCTAATTTTGAGATAGGACTGGAAAGATGTACAGTCTATGAGGTTATAGGTGACAAAACTCCTAACACTCCCCAGAGAGATATGCGTCCTCCTGGTTACCCTAATTGTCCCCCCAAATTAAACTATTCTAACCCATGCTTCCATTTTAATCCAGGCCCCATTTTGACAGAATGTCTCCAAGAAAAGCCCTTGATCATCTCTCCTCATGGCATCCCTGATTTCTCCATCACCAATTGGTCAAGAATGGATAGAGAAGAACCTCTGCAATATGTTGCTTACCCTCCCGGCCTGCCGATGCATAATGTGACTATCCCTAGCGGGATCTTCTCTACAGCCAGAAGGATGTTTCATGCAGAACTTTGGAAGCTGGTTGCTGCCCTGGGACCAACTGGGGTGTAAATAGCTAAGAGCAGTTATACTGCCACAAAGGACTTCAACCTAACCTTACGGGCCTGTGTTCCTAGACCTTTTTTACTGGTAGTGGGCTCAGGAACAATAGTTCTCACCTCCTTTCCGGGGGAACACCTACTGTAAAACATCCATTGTAACAACTGTGAGTTAACTAATTGTTTATCATACTAATGTTAGCTTTGATTTAGTGGATCTGCAAAAAGATATATCAAGCATCAGTCAGTCTAGACTGGATGTAGTAAGCCCTGCTGATGTAGTAAAACAAATACTAAGCGGCCTTCGAGGTTTTAATCTGGGTAATATCATGAAACATTCCTTCTGGATTTTTATAATCATTTTTGTGATTCTCACTCCCCTCCTCATCAGCTGGTCTATTTCCGTATATCGAACAGGGTGGCAACGACTGCATACCCAAGCCTAACTTCATATGCTTGATTTATTTAAAAAAGAAGGGGGAGATGTGGGAAGCCACAGTAAGGCTTGAGATGAAAGCCAAACCAGGCTCCAACTTGTACCTCCTCTGATGTCTCACTGCTTGATTCAAGGCAGAGGATAACGGAGTTGAGTTGCATTGGAGAAAGAGCCCGTGCCATGCGCTGCTTGCTCGCCTACATGACTTCTCACATGCCCTCTAGATATTTGACCTTCAAAACAACCCAGATGCACTCATTAATCTTCTAGTGGTTCTTGCTGTCCTGTTAGAAGCTATGAGATAACTTTCAAGTGTGTTTCTAGTGGATGATGTTTACCATCCACCACCTGGCGCTGCCTCTTACCCTCGTGTTCCTGGTCAATTTGTCACGTGGGCCGTGACAGCTAACTTCAGTTTTAAATGATTTTCAATTTTTTTTCTATGTCCAAGGACAGAGAAATCTATTTCCAGTCCTTCTGTACCTTCTGTACCATCTCTCCCCACTGTCATTTGGGGGTTCCCTTTGCTACCATGTTGCTACCTCTCTTGCCATCTCTATCTTCAGTTGTTCAGAAGCTGTTCAGGCAGCTCTCAGTTCTTCAAAATAAATTGTTCTATTGAAAATTCAAGGCCTTGCGACATTATCACCTTGGTCCATAACTGTATTAGCTTCAGCTTAAAGTCACCAGTGGAATTAGCTTCTAGTGATAAAGTCAGCCTATTCTTTGACACTTTGAAACCAGACAATGTCATACCCTCTCTAGCTATGAACGTTCTCCATGGTAACTTCTTCCAAAATAAGGCTGTTTTGTTTACATAGAAAAACCTGTTGGTTATTGTAGCCACCTTCATTAATTATATTAGGTAAAACATTTGAAGATCTTGCTGCAGAACTTGCTTCTTCATCTGTTTCTTTGGTGTTATGGAGATAGATTCTCCATAAACTACCCTTAGTTTGAAACATTTCTTCTGAATATTCCTCACCTCACTAATTATTCATAGAATTGAAGAGAGTAAAGATCGTGCTCTGTGTTAGACTTTGGCTTCAGTAAATGATATGGCTGATTTTTTTGTTGTTGTTGTGGTTTTTGTTAATTTTTACTTATTTTTTCATTTATTTTCAGTATTCCAGAATTCATTGTTTATGCACCACAAACAGTGCTCCATGCAATATGTGCCCTCCACAATACCCACCACCAGGCTCACCCAACCACCCACCACCGGCCCCACCAAAACCCTCAGATTGTTTTTCAGAGCCCACAGTCTCTCATGGATCCTCTCCCCAACCAATATCCCCAAACTCCCTTCTCCTTTCCATCTCCCCATGTTCTCTGAATTATTCCTTATGCTCTACAAATAAGCGAGACCATATGACAATTGGCTCACTCTGCTTGACTTATTTTGCAAGGCATAATCTCTTCCAGTCCCATCCATGTTGATACAAAAGTTGAGTATTCATACTTTCTGATGGAGGCATAATACATCAGAGTATATATGGACCACATTTTCCTTATTCATTCGTCTGTTGAAGGGCATTTCAGTTCTTTCCACAATTTGGTGACTGTGGCCATTGCTGCTATTAACATTGGGGTACAGATGGCCCTTCTTTTCACTACATCTATATCTTTGACATAAATACCCAGTCGTGCAATTGCAGGGTCATAGGGAAGCTCTATTTTTAATTTCTTGAGGAATCTCCATACTGTTCTCCAAAGTGGCTGCACCAACTTGCTTTCCCACCAACAGTGTAAAAGGGTTCCCCTTTCTCCACATCCTCTGCAACACACGTTGTTAACTATCTTGTAGATTTTGGCCTTACTAATTGGTCTAAATTGGTATTTCAGTGTGGTTTTGATTTGAATCTCCTTGATGGTTGGTGATAATGAAGATTTTTTCATGTGTCTGTTAACCATTTGTATGTCTTCTTTGGAGACATGTCTGTTCATGCCTTGTGCCCATTTTTTTAAACTTCATTATCTATTTTCTGTGTTGAGTTTGAGGACTTCTTTATAGATCCTGGATATCAGTCCTGTACAGTCATTTAGGAATATCTTCTCCCATTCCATGGGTTACCTCTTTGTTTTGTTGACTATTTCCTTTTCTGTGCAGAAGCTTTTGATCTTGATGAAGTCCCCAAAATTCATTTTTGCTTTTGTTTCCTTTGCCTTTCGATACATATCTTGAAAGAATTTGTTGTGGTCAATGTCGAAGACATTACTGTCTAAGTACTCCTCTAGGATTCTGACGGATTCCTAACTCACATTGAAGTCTTTTGTCCATTTAGAGTTCATCTTTCTATATGGTGTAAGAGAATGGTCTAATTTCATTCTTCTACACATAGCTGTCCTTTTGTCCCAGCATAATTTATTGAAGAGACTCTGTTTTCCACTGGATATTTTTTCCTGCTTTGTTGAAGATTATTTGACCATAGAGTTTAGGGTCCATATCTGGCCTCTCTACTCTGTACCACTGGTCTATGTATCTGTTTTTATGCCAGTACCATGTTGTCTTGGTGATCACAGCTTGGTAGTAAATCTTGAAATCAGGCAACGTGATGCCCTCGGATTTGTTTTTCTTTTTCAACATTTCCTTAGAAAATTGGGGTCTCTTCTGATTCCATACAAATTTTAGGATTCTTTACTCCAGGTCTTTAAAAAATGCTGGTAGATTTTTTATCAGAATGACATTGAAAGTGTAGCTTGTTCTAGGAAGTATAGACATTTTAACAATGTTTATTCTTCTGATCCATGAGCATGAAAGGATCTTCCATATTTTTGTGTCTACTTTGATTTTTTTCATGTGTGTTCTGTAATTCCTCGAGTACAGATCCTTTACCTCTTTGGTTAGGTTTATTCCCACATATCTTTTGTTTGTGGTGTTTTAGTAAATGGAATCGATTCTCTAATTTCCAATCCTGTATTTTCATTGTTATTGTAAAAGAAAGCAACTGATTTCTGTACATTGACTTTGTATCCTGCCACATTACTGAATTGCTGTATGAGTTGTAGTAGATTGAAGGTGGAATATTTTGGGTTTTCCCTAAAGTATCAAGTCACCTGCAAAGAGAGAGTGTTTAACTTATTCATGGTCAATTTGAATACCTTTTATTTCTCTTTGATGTCTGATGGCTGTTTCTAGGACTTCTAATACTATGTTGAACAAGAGTGGTGAGAGTGGGAATTCTTGTCGTGTTCCTGATCTCAAAGGGAAGGCTGTCAGCTATTTCCCATTGAGGATTATATTTGCCATGGTTTTTTCATAGATAGATTTTATGAAGTTGAGGAACGTTCCCTCTATCCCTATACTTTGAAGCATTTTCATCAGGAACATATGCTGTATTTTGTCAAATGGTCTTTTTTTTTTTTTTTGCATCCATTGAGAAGACCATGTGGTTCTTCTCTCTTCTCTTATTGATTTTTTCTATCACATTGATTGATTTGTGAATGTTGAACCACCCTGGCAACACAGGGACCAATCCCAACTGCTCATGGTGGAAAATCTTTTAAATATACTGTTAGCTAGTATATTGTTGAGAATCATAGCATCCATAATAATCATGGATATTGGTCTGAAATTCTCCTTTTTGGTGGGGTCTTTGCCTGGTTTGGGGATCAGGGTAATGCTGTCCTCATAAAAAGAGTCTGGAAGTTTTCCTTCTCTCTTCAATTTTTTGAATATGTGTTATTTCTTCTTTGAAAGTTTGGTAGAGTTCCCCAGGGAATCCATCAGGTCCTGGGCTCTTGTTTTTGGGGAGGTTGTTGATCACGGTTTCGATCTTGCTACTAGATATTGGTCTATTCAAGTTTTTACATTCTTCCTGATTCATTTTGGGCAGTATATAGTTTTCTAGAATTGCATCCATTTCATCTATGTTGCTTCAATTATTGACATATAATTGTTGATAATAATTTCTGATTGTTTCTATTTCCTTGGTGTAGTTGTGATCTCTCCCTTTTCATTTATAATTTTATTAATTTGGACATTCTCTTTTCTTTTGGATTAGTTTGGTCAACTGTTTATTGATCTTATTGGTTCTTTAAAAAAAAACAGCTTCTAGTTTCATTGATACGTTCTACTGTATCTCTAGGTTCTACCTCATTCATCTCTGCTCTAATCTTGATTATTTCCTTTCTTGTGTGTGGAGTTGATTTAATTTGTTTTTGATTCTTCAGTTATTTAAGGTGTAGCAATATCTGGTGTATTCTGGATTTTTCAATTATTTTGAGGGAGGCTTGGATGCCTATGTATTTCTCCTTAGGATTGTCTTTGCTGTACCCCATAGATTTTAGACCAAAGTGTCTTCATTCTCATTAGTTTCCATGAATTGTTTAAGTTCTTCTTTGATTTCCTGGTTGATCCAAGCATTCTAAAGCAAGGTGGTAGCTTACAGATGTTTGAGTTCTTTCCAAACTTTTTCTTGTGGCTGATCTCCAGTTTCAAAGCATTGTGATCTGAGAATATGCATGGGGAAATCTCAAACTTTTGGTATTGATTTTTTTTTTGACTTTTTATTTTTTTTTTATTTTTTATTTTTTTTCCATTTTATTTATTTTTTCAGCGTAACAGTATTCATTCTTTTTGGACAACACCCAGTGCTCTATGCAAAACGTGCCCTCCCCATTACCCACCACCTGTTCCCCCAACCTCCCACCCCTGACCCTTCAAAACCCTCAGGTTGTTTTTCAGAGTCCATAGTCTCTTATGGTTCGCCTCCCCTCCCCAATGTCCATAGCCCGCTCCCCCTCTCCCAATCCCACCTCCCCCCAGCAACCCCCAGTTTGTTTTGTGAGATTAAGAGTCATTTATGGTTTGTCTCCCTCCCAATCCCATCTGGTTTCATTTATTCTTCTCCTATCCCCCTACCCCCCCATGTTGCTTCTCCATGGCCTCATATCAGGGAGATCATATGATAGTTGTCTTTCTCCGATTGACTTATTTCACTAAGCATGATACGCTCTAGTTCCATCCACGTCGTCGCAAATGGCAAGATTTCATTTCTTTTGATGGCTGCATAGTATTCCATTGTGTATATATACCACATCTTCTTTATCCATTCATCTGTTGATGGACATCTAGGTTCTTTCCATAGTTTGGCTATTGTAGACATTGCTGCTATAAACATTCGGGTACACGTGCCCCTTCGGATCACTATGTTTGTATCTTTAGGGTAAATACCCAGTAGTGCAATTGTTGGGTCATAGGGTAGTTCTATTTTCAACATTTTGAGGAACCTCCATGCTGTTTTCCAGAGTGGTTGGACCAGCTTGCATTCCCACCAACAGTGGAGGAGGGTTCCCCTTTCTCCACATCCTCTCCAGCATCTTGGTATTGATTTTTTAAAAGATTTTATTTATTTATCAGATAGAGTTCACAGGTAGGCAGAGAGGCAGGCAGAGAGAGAGAGAGGGAAGCCAGCTCCCTGCTGAGCAGAGATCCTGATGCAGGGCTCAATCCCAAGACCCTGAGATCATGACCTGAGCTGACGGCAGAGGCTTTAACTCACTGAGCCACCCAGGCACCCCTCAAATTTTTGGTATCGATTAATCCCTGATATATGACCCAATATGTGGTTTATTCTGGAGAAGGTTCCATGTGCACTCAAGAAGAATGAGTATTCTGTTCTTTTAGGTTGGGATATTTTGTATATATCTAGGAGGTCCATCTGGTCCAGTGCATCATTCAATGCAATTGTTTCTTTATTGATTTTCTGATTAGATAATCTGTCTATTACTGAAAATGGCTTGTTGAGATCCTCTACTATTAATGTATCCATGTCAATGTGACTCTTTATCTTGATTAGCAGTTGTCTCATGTATTTAGCTGCTCCCTTATTGGAGGCATAAATATTTAAAATTGTTAGATCTTCTTGGTGGATAGACCCTTTAAGAATGATGTAGTGTCCTTCTGTATCTCTGACTACAGTCTTTAGTTTAAAATCTAATTGATCTGATATGAGAATTGCTACCCCGGCCTTCTTTTGAGGCCCATTGGCATGAATGATGCTTCTCCACTCCTTCACTTTCAGTCTGGATGTACCCTTTGTTTTAAGAATAGATCTATTGTAGACAGCATATGGTTGGGTCCTGTTTTATCCTGTCTGCAATCCTTTGCCATTTTATGGGTGCATTTAGGCCATTCACATTGACAGTGATTTTCAGAGATACATTTTTATTTGCATCGTGTTATCTGTGAAGTCTTTGTTTCTATAGATTGTCTCCATGTATTTCTGTTCAATGATATACTTGTTTTTTTTTTTCCTCCATTATAAGATCCCCCTTAATATTTCTTGTAGTGCCAGCTTGGTGGTCACATACTCGTTTAAAACCTTGCCATCTTGGAAGCTCTTTATCTCTCTATCCATTTTGAATGTCAGTCTTGTTGGATAAAGTATTCTTGGCTTCATGTTCTTTCCATGTAATGCCCTGAATACATCTTGCCAGCCCTTTCTGGCTTGCCAGGTTTCTGGGAACAGGTCTGACGTTATTCTATTGGGCCTTCCTCTGTACGTAAAGAATCTTTTCCCTCTCGGTCCTTTGAAAAAGCTCCTGTCATAAATTGTGATTCACCATTTTCATGATCACGTGTTTTGAGGTCTTTATAGATTCTATGATCTTGGAGGATGATTTTCTTCCTCTAGGAGAGGAACGTTGGTTCCATTCACCTGACTGGGAAAATTTTCAAGGAGAGTTTGTTCAACTATATCCTCTAGTCTTCATTCGTTCTCCTCCCCGTCAGGGATTCAATAATTCTGTTGTTGGAACATTTCATGGTGTCATTCATTTCCCTAATTCTGTTTTCATGGCTTCTGTGCAGTTCCAGGCCTCCTCCTGATCCTTTTTCTCTATCAGTTTATCCTCTAGGTCACTAATTCTATCTTCTGTCACTAATTATATCTTCTGTCTCTGTTACCCTATATGTTAGAAAATTTAGATTAGATTGGACCTCATTGAGATCATTGTGAACATCATCCCTGGTGGCTTTCACTTATGCCCTAATCGATTCCATTTTGTCATTAAAGGCTTTCTCCAGCCTCGCCATTGCCTGGATAATTGTTAGCCTGAATTCACATTCCAAAATACTGTTTATGTCCATTTCCAATAGCTCTGATAGAGAGGGCATAGTCTCTGAACTTTTTTTGCGCTGGACATTCCTCTTCCTAGTCATTTTGGTGAGAGATTGCTGAGGGGATTTTTAGCTGAATGTATCAACTGCGGTGCAGGCAAGGTGAACTATGGAACACTTCTAAGCAATCAGGAGTCTCCACCAAAAAGAAAGAAAAAAAAGTAAAAAAAGAGAGAGAGGGAGACAGGAAAAAAAAAGAAAAAAGAAAAAAGAAGACCCAGCCCAAATGGGTCCCAAAGGTAAGATTTATAAAGTATACAAACAAAAACAGACCAAAAAAAAAAGACCAATAAAAGTAAATAACAATAAAGACAAACAAACAAAAAAGACCCCAGCCAAAATGGAACCCAAATATAAGATTTATATAATACCAAAACGAAAACAAATATGCAGAAATATTGACAGAAGAAAAAGATGTGATGGTGATTATAAATTCCTAGTGTGGCTGAGGAAGGGTTTTTTATTCTTCCTGGGTGTATCTTGATATCTTTGTTAAAGGACCCAACTTTCCCTAGATAAGGGGGAATTAAAACTGACTTATATATAGGGGCAGTGTTGCCTGGGGAAATAGCATTACCTTGAAGTTTATCTTCATATGAATATTAAAAATAATATTAAAGTAAAGGAAAAATACAGGTTTATGTATCCAAAAACTCAAGTTAAAATATTATTGTGGAATTTGTTGTACTAACCATCTCATTGTGATGGTAAATAGGTTAAAATTATAAAAATATTAAGAATATTTAAAAAATTAAAAGAACAAGAATAGTGGGAACGGGTTAAAAATAAATGTTGCACCTATGAAGTATTGATGGTTGTCCTCTTTCATTTTTTTTTTGGGGGGGGTTCACTTTCTGGAGGGGGGGGCTGCCACATGGTTTTTCAGGCAGTCTTACTAGAGTTGAGTCTTCCTGCCCTCATCAAAGAACTGGGCTCTAAGGAAACCAGTTTTCAGGCTTTTGTTCTCTCGAGGTTATTTTATTTTATTTTTTTCTTCCCTTTGGTAGCTTTTAGTGGTTCTTTGGAGGCTTAGAGGAATGCAAACTGCACCCAGACCTCCGTCTCAGAGAGAAGACTCAGTCTGTTCCCCTCTGGATGCTCCAGAGCACATAAACTCCACTTCTGTCACCAGCAGAGCACATCCCCAGTGACAGACTCAGGGGCAGCCTGAGCTCCTGCTTGTGCCCCAGTGCTACTGAAATCATGAGAAATATTAGTCCAGAGAGCTTGCTTCCAGCACTTGCCTCTGCCTCTGCTGTCTGGGCAGGGCCAAACTGTGAGCAAGGCCCCAAACAGAGATAGCACACTGAGGTTTTCACATTGGCTGAGGCTGGAAGTGTTCAGACTCTTGCCAGTCCTAGAGAGCACTGGCTAACGCCTGCATGGACCTCTCCCAGGGGAAGTTGTGGAGCGGGACTCAGACCCCAGTGGTGCAGTGCTCGTGAAGTGCAAAAAACACACAAAAAAAGTGTTTCTAGAGAGCACTGGCTGGCGTCCACACCAGACTCTCACATGCGCCAACACCGATACACTTTCATGTTCACTGGCAGCTCAGGGACCAATGTCTGACATCTTCGCCACTCTCTCTGGCACAGTGCCAGTGGTGGCTGGCCTGGGTCCATAGTCCTTAAGTCCTTAAGCCTCCTGTCCCTAACTGCCTGAGTCCACCAATTTCCCTTTAAGATCTTTAGCTTTTTTGAGTGCTTTCCACCAGACTCCAAGTAAATGCTGTTCTCCAAACACAGGGCACTCTTTTATTGGGGTATTGCTTTCCAATGGGTCACTTCTGGTGGCTCCCTCTCGCTTTTGTTTATCTTCTGATATCAGTCCAATGTTCCCACTCCACTTTAACTGCCCACTGGCATCTTCTGCTCCTCTAGAGATTCAGAAGTATATAATTCTGATCTCAGATTGATTTCATGGGTGATTAGAGTGCTTCGGTAGATAATCAGCTCACTTTAGGGCACCAGTTGAAACAGTGTCTCCTACATCTCTGCCTTCTTGCCCCCCCCAACATTCAGCACAATTAAATAAATATTAGTAAGCAATACCCTCAATGTACGTTATAAGTACCTGAGAAGTATACTGATATTAAATTTAGTTCCATTTTTTTTAGGACATTCAAAAAAATATCACAAATCATGACACAGGTCCCATTCCTTTTCTAATGCAATCCCTTTTCTCTAGACTTCATGCACTGCCATGACTCAAGAAGAGATTAGAGCTTTCTTCTATCTCAGTGAATCTCTACTTAGAACCCTAAATAACTCATTATTTCAAATTACTCTTTACCCCTGAGAATTTGTGATAACAACATAAAACGATGGCACGACTTTCCTGCCATCTGAGTTCCACCTGTTCTTCCTAAAGAACCTCTACCTTGAAGGTCACTCAAGGGTTGGGATCATCATAATTTTTGGTTTTAATCTAGATCTCAATCCAATAATAGCATTAGAGAAAGGCAGAACTTGATATATTAGGGTTGTCCAGTCTGTTATGGTTGGACAGCATAGCATAGTGGCTGTGATCAGATGTGGTGATGATATTGAAAGGGTTTGGGACATTATAGCAAGCACAAGAAAAAGTTGTAAGACCCAGAAATGATACATTGGAAAAGAATTTTTTTGGCCTTTTTTTTTTTTTAAACCAAATCTTCTGTACTTTAACACTGAACTTGTTTTACCTACCAATTAGCCCCACTAATATTTTCTCTATTCTTGGGTTTAGTGGAACTGAAATTTACAAATGCTGAGCTGATCTTAAGGACATTAGCATTTAACAAGATGTCATTTTTTATAGAAATTCTAAATAAATAATATTTTTATTTTGGCATAATATTTTTGATGTTATTGCTATTTGACACAGAATTATTTTAGCCTTGAGAGGAAAAATCCACATTCTGTGAAAGCAATTAGAAATAAATAAACAGAACAATCAGCATATACTATTTTATAATTGTTTTGTTAGTGTAAAACATTTTTATCAATTTGCCTTGAAATATGAGCATAATATATTGACATCTTGCTTTTAAAAATTATAAGAAGCACAACCATTACTCAATGAGTAAAAATAATTTAGACTTCTATAGCTGCTAATATATGTAGAATGATGTAAGGGAGAAGAGAAAGTAGCAATAAAGAGGAGAAGAAGGAAATTTGGGAAAAGAGAAAGACTGGCTGTACCAATCAGGTTCAGTAATGAATCCACTAATCAAATACACATTGCAAGCATTTTGCAAGGTTTAAGACATACAGAAGGAGGCATTAGTGCTGAACAGAGATAACTATTATCCAGCCATCCTGGTAAGGAACTAGGAAGACTCCACAGGGTGAGAGGTATTGAATTAAGATCTGTGAAAGAAGTCCAGGCAAAGATCAGGGAGGCACATGACTTTCTAAGCAGAAGTAACAGACTGTGTAAATGTAGAGTTTGGAAAGAACATGACACCTGGAGATGTTACAAGCTGCTGGGCACTGGTGGAGCTCAAGGAGATGGTGGAATTTGTGGGTAGACCCATTAAGACACATCATGAAAAGCCTTGGTGTCACATAGGAGAATCTGTAATTTACATCATAGGCTTTGGGAATCCACTGATAATTGATGAACCCCTGACCAGGTGTGTATGCACACAGACACATCACACTGGTAGGATAGTGAATAAATTATAATAAAGGAAAGGGCCAGAGCTGGAACATGTATGCAATTATTGGTAGAGATTTAGTTTAATTCAATTATTGGAAGTGATTTAGACCTCTTAAAAATGGTATAGTTGTGAGGGTGGAGTCAAGATGGTCGAGAAGTAGCAGGCTGAGACAACATCAGGTAGTAGGTGATCAGCTAGATAACTCTGGATAATTCTGGACACCTAAAAATCCAACAGGAGATTGAAGAGAAGAAGAGCAACAATTCTAGAAACAGAAAATTGACCACTTTCAGAAAGGTAGGACCAACGGAGAAGTGAATCCAAAGCTATGGGAAGATAAACCACGGGGGAGGGGGCCAGATCCCGGCAAGTGGCAGAGCAATGGAGCACAAAATCAGGACTTTTAAAAGTCTGCTCCACTGAGGGACATTGCTCCAGAGACTAAATCTGGGTGAAGCCCACACAGAGACAACGTGGACCCAGGTCCTGTGGGGTCACAGAAGGCCCCAGGTCCTATGGGGTCATAGAAGGATTGGGGATGTTTGAGTGTCACAGAGCTCACAGGTATTAGAGCAGGGAATCTGGCTACAGAGACAGAGCTGAGGAGTGAGCTCACAACTTGGGGTTACCTTGAACCGTAATCCATGACACAGGCCACTGCTCTGTGAGTGGAGTTCCCACAAGATCTGGGGGGAACCCCTTGGAAGAGCTCAGGGATTTGCAGCGTTTGGAGACTCCAGGTGGAGCTGTGTGCCAGAGACAGACACTTGGTTACAGACTGCATGAACTTGGAGTGCGGCCAGAGGCCAGGGAGGCAGGAGTCATTGAGCACTTTTCTCTGAGGGTGCACTGAGGAGTGGAGCCCCGAGCTCTCATCCCCTCCATGCCAGAGATTGGGAGGCCGCCATTTTAATTCCTGTCCTCCAGAACTCTATGGAAAGCATTCAGGAGCCAAAAGCTCCTGAAAGTGAACCTGGGCGGATTACTTAGCCTAGAACCCGGTAAGGGGGTGCAAGTCTGCCTGGGGCAAAAACATTTGAGAGTCGCTACAACAGACCCCTCTCCCTAGAAGATAAACAAGAAATCCAACCAAGACGAAGTTCATTTACTAAGAACAACAGCGGAATTCCAGAGGAAGAGAAAGCAAATCATGGAATTCACGGTTTTCTCCCCAAGAAACTTTATTCTTGCAAAGTTATTTTTTTTAATTTTATTTTTTTTCTGCTATTTTTTAAACCTTTACCATTACCTCTTTTAACATTTTTAACTCGTTTATCTTAACAATATCTTTCATTAAAAAAAATCTTTTTGAACCTTCATTATTATAGTCATATTTAATCATTCATTTTATCTAACTTTATTTTTGGATACATGTAGGGTTTTTTCTTCTAAAAATTTTGGGGTACAACTTCTAATAGATCAAAATATGCCCTAAATCTAGCACTGGGCTTGTACTAGTCTCCAGCCTGAGCAAATTCTCTCCACTTTCTTTTTCTTTCTTCTCCCAAGCAACTCAATTTATCTACTCCTTTTTTAGAAATTAAAAAAAAATGTATTCATACTCATATTCCATACCTTCATTGTGTTTAGCCTTATATATATTTTTCATTCTTTAAAATTCTGGGAGGTAATTTCTTCTAAGACACCAAAATACTCCCAAAATTAAGTGGGTGACACTTGTTCTAGTCACCAGTCTAATATTTTCTTTTTTTATATTTTTTCTGTATACGTTTTCTTTTTTAATTTTTTTCTGAACTTCTTTTTACCCTCTTTCTCCCTCCCCCCATGATTTGGGGTCTCTTCTGATTTGATTAAAATACACTATACTGGGGTCTTTGCCACCCTTTTAGTATTTTATTTACTCCTTCATACATTCTTATCTGGACAAAATGACAAGACAGAAAAATTCACCACAAACAAAACAAAACAAAACAAAAAAACAAGAGACAGTACCGAAGGCTAGGGGCATAATTGATATGGACATTGGTAATATGTCAGATCTACAGTTCAGAATGACGATTGTCAAGGTTCTAGTCAGGCTCGAAAAAGGTATGGAAGATATTAGAGAAAATCTGTCCAGAGAAATAAAAGCTCTTTCTGGATAAATAAAAGAATTAAAATCTAACCAGGTTGAAATTTAAAAAGCTATTAATGAGGTTCAGTAAAAAATGGAGGCTCTTACTGGTAGGACCAGTGATGCAGAAGAAAGAATTAATGATCTAGAAGACCCAGTGACAGAGAATAAAGAAGCTGAGAAAAAGAGACAAACAACTACTGGACCACAAGGGGAGAATTTGAGAGATAAGTGATACCATAAGATGAAACAACATTAGAATAAATTGGATTCCAGAAGAAGGTGAAAGAGAGAGGGGAGGAGAAAGTATATTGGAGAGAATTATTGGAGATAATTTCCCTAATATGACAAAAAGGAACTTGCATTAAAATCCAGGAGGTGCAGAGAACCCTCCTCAAAATCAATAAGAATAGGTCCACACCCCATCATCTAATAGTAAAATTTACAAATCTTAGCGACAAAGAGAAAATCCTGAAAGCAGCCCAGAGAAAGAAGTCTGTAACATACAATGGTAAAAATATTAGATTGGCAGTGGACTTATCCACAGAGACATGGCAGGCCAGAAAATAATTGGCATGATATATTCAGACCACTAAATGAGAAAAACATGCAGCCAAGAATACTGTATCCAGCTAGGCCATCACTGAAAATAGAAGGACAGATAAAAAGCTTCCAGGACAAACAAAAACTGAAAGAATTTGCAAAGACCAAACAGCTCTACAGAAAATATTGAAAGTGGTCCTCTAAGCAAAGAAAGACCCTGTAAGTAGTAGATCAGAAAGGAACAAAGACAATATACAGTAACAGTCACCTTACAGGCAATACAAGGGCCCTAAATTCATATCTCTCAATAGTTACCCTGAATGTAAATGGGCTAAATGCCCCCATCAAAAGACACAGGGTATCAGAATGGATATAAAAACAAAACCCATCAATATGCTGCCTATAAGAAACTCATTTTAGACCCAAAGACACCTCCAGATTTAAAGTGAGTGGTTGGAAAACAATTTACCATGCTAATGGACATCAGAAGAAAGCTGGGGTGGCAATCCTTAGATCAATAAGATTTTAAGCCAAAGATTATAATAAGAGATGAGGAGTGACACTATATCATACTCAAAGGGTCTGTCCAACAAGAAGATCTAAAAATTTTAAATATCTATGCCCCTATCATGGGAGCAGCCAACTATAAAAAAACAAACAAACAAAAAACAAACAAACAAACAAACAAACAAACAAAAAAAAAACAATGAATAACAAAATCAAAGAAACACATTGACAATAGTACAATAATCGTAGCAGACTTTAACACTCCCCTCACTTAAACGGACAGATCATCCAAGCAAAAGATCAACAAGGAAATAAAGTCTTAAATGACACACTGGACCAGATGGACATCACAGATATATTCAGGACCTTCCATCCCAAAGCAACAGAATACACATTCTTCTCTAGTGCACATGGAACATTCTCCAGAATAGATCACATCCTGGGTCCCAAACCAGGTCTCAACTGGTATCAAAAGATTGGGATCATTCCCTGCATATTTTCAGACCACAATGCTCTGAAGCTAGAACTCAATCACAAGAGGAAATTTGGAAAGAACCCAAATACATGGAGACTAAACAGCATCCTTCTAAATAATGAATGGGTCAACCAGGAAATTAATGTAGAATTGAAAACATTCATGGAAACAAATGATAATGAAAACACAATGGTTCAAAATCTGTGGGACAAAGCAATGGCAGAACGTGAGAGGAAAATGTATAGTGGTCCAAACCTTTCTCAAGAAACAAGAAAGGTCTCAAATACACAACATAATGCTACACCTAAAGGAGCTGGAGAAAGAAGAACTCTTCCCAGGAGGAGAAGAGAAATAATAAACATCAGAGCAGAAATAAATGAAATAGAAACCAACCAACCAAACAAACAAAACAAAACAATAAAACAAATCAACGAAACTGGGAGCTGGTTCCATGAAAGAATTAATAAGATTGATAAACACCTGGCCAGATTTATCAAAAAGAAAAGATTTAGGACCCAAATAAATAAAATCATGAATGAAAGAAGAGAGATCACAACCAACACCAAAGAAATACAAACAATTATAAGAACATACTCTGAACAACACTACACCAACAAATTTGACAATCTGGAAGAAATGGATGCATTCTTAGAAACATATAAACTACCACAACTGTACCAGGAAGAAATAGAAAACTTGAACAGACCCATAACCAGTAAAGAGATTGAAACAGTCACAAAAATCTCCAAAGAAACAAAAGCCCAGGGCCAGACAGCTTCCCAGGGGAATTCTACCAAACATTTAAAGAAGAAATTATTCTGATTCTCCTCAAACTGTTCTAAAAATAGAAATGGAAGGAAAACTTCAAAACTCATTTTATGAGGCCAGCATCACCTTGATCCCAAAACCAGACAAGGATCACACCAAAAAATAGAGTTACAGACCAATATCCTTAATGAACACAGATGTGAAAATTCTCACCAAAATACTAGCCAGTAGGGTCCAACAGTACATTAAAAGGATTATTCACCACGACCAAGTAGGATTTATTCTAGGGCTCTAAGGTTGGTTCAACATCTGCAAATCAATCAATGTGATACAACACATTAATAAAAGAAAAAAAAATAAAAGAAATATATGATACTCTCAATAGATGCTGAAAAGGCATTTGACAAATTACAGCATCACTTCCTGATCAAAACTCTTCAAAGTGTAGGTATAGAGGGCACATACTTCTATATTATCAAGGCCATCTATGAGAAATCCACCACAAATATCATTCTTAATGGAGAAAAACTGAGAGCTTTTCCGCTAAGGTCAGGAACATGGCAAGGATGTCCATTATCACCATTGCTATTCAACATAGTACTAGAATTCCTAGCCTCAGCAATCAGACAACTAAAAGAAATTAATGGCAACCAAATCAGCAAAGGAGAAGTCAAGCTATCACTCTTTGCAGATGATATTTGGAAAACTCAAAAGACTCCACTCCAAATCTGCTAGAACTTGTACAGGATTTCAGTAAAGTGTCAGGATATAAAATCAATGCACAGAAATCAGTTGCATTTCTTTATGCCAACATAAGACAGAAGAAAGAGAAATTAAAGACTCAATCCCATTTACAGTTGCACCCAAAACCATAAGATACATAGGAATAAACCTAACCAAAGAGGCAAAGAATCTATTCTCAGAAAACTATAAAGTACTCATGAAAGAAATTGAGGAAGACAAAAAGAAATGGAATAATGTTACCTGCTCATGGATTGGAGGAAGAAATATTGTGAAAATGTCTATGCTACCTAAAGCAATCTATACATTTAATGCAATCCCTATCAAAATACCATCTATTTTTTCAAAGAAATGGAACAAATATTCCTAAAATTTATATGGAACCAGAAAAGACCTTGAATAGCCAAAGGAATATTGAAAAAGAAAGCCAAAGTTGGTGGCATCACAATTCCGGACTTCAAGCTTTATTACAAAGCTGTCATCATCAAGACAGTATGGTACTGGCACAAAAGCAGACACATAGACCAATGGAACAGAATAGAGAGCCCAGAAATAGACCCTCAACTCTATGGTCAACTAATCTTCGACAAATCAAGATACAATGTCCAATGGAAAAAAAAAAAAGACAGTCTGTTCAACAAATGGTATTGGTAAAATTAGACAGCCACATTCAGAATAATGAAATTGGACCATTTTCTTAAACCACACATGAAAATAGACTCCAAATGGATGAAGGGCCTCAATGTGAGAAAGGAATCCTTCAAAATCCTTGAGCAGAACACAGGCAGAAAACTCTTCAACCTCACCCTCAGCAATGTCTTCCTAGGAACATTGCCAAAGGTAAGGGAAGCAAGGGCAAAAATGAACTATTGGGATTTCATCAAGATCAAAAATTTTGCACAGCAAAGGAGATAGTTAACAAAAACCAAAAGACAACTGACAGAATGGGAGAAGATATTTGCAAATGACATATCAGAGAAAGGGCTAGTATCCTAAATCTATAAAGAACTTATCAAACTCAACATCCAAAAAACAAATAATCCAACGAAGAAATGGACAGAGGACATGAACAGACATTTCTGTAAAGAAGACATCCAGATGGCAAACAGACACATGAAAAAGTGCTCCACATCACTTGGCATCAGGGAAACACAAATCAAAACGACAATGAGATATCACCTCACACCAGTCAGAATGGCTAAAATGAACAAGTCAGGAAATGACAGATGCTGGCGAGGATGCAAAGAAAAAGGGAACCCTCCTACACTTTGGTGGGAATGCAAGCTGGTGCCACCACTTTGGAAAACAGCATAGAGGTTACTCAAAAAGTTGAAAATAGAGCTACCTTACTATCCAGCAATTGTACTACTGGGTATTTACCCTAAGGATACAAACATCGTGATCCAAAGAGGCATGTGTACCCAAATGTTTATAGCAGCAATGTCCACGATAGCCAAACTATGGAAAGAACCTAGCTGTGCATCAACATCTGAATGGAAAAGGAAGATGTGAGATATATATAGCAAATGGCAAGATATATATAGATATAGATATAGATATAAATAGGTATAGATATATATAGATATCATAGATATATAGATATGATATATCAAATGGAATTCAAGGAATGAAATCTTGCCATTTGCAACGACAGGGATGGAACTAGAGGGTACTATGCTGAGAGAAATAAGTCAATCAGAAAAAGGCAACTATCATATGATCTCCCTGATATGAGGAAGTGGAGATGCAATGTGTGGGATTTGAGGGGTAGGAAAGGAATAAATGGAACAAGATGGGATCAGGAGTGAGATAAACCATAAGAGACTCTTAATGTCACAAAACAAACTGAGGGGGGGGGAGGGGTTAGGCAGAGGGTGGTGGGGTTATGGACATTGGGGAGGGTATGTGCTATGGTGAGTGCTGTGAAGTGTGTAAACCTGGTGATTCACAGACCTGTGCCACTGGGGCTAAGAATACATTATTTGTTTATAAAAATATAAAGAATAAATTAAATAAATAAATTAATTAATTAATTTAAAAAATTAAAAATGGTATAGTTGTTGCTTTCCCCTATTCTCTGAGAATTCGTTGGTTTTGTTATATAAAACTGATATCAGGAGGAAAGAATAAGAGGAGAGAAAATGGTGATACAGAGAGTCCTCAGTGTTTCCTCAGACCCTGCTGCCTCCCATGGATATTTGATGTTTAAGTTTTCTGTCTATTCACTGAATCATGGAAGCCTATTTTGAGTGGGGCACTCCCTCAGTACCTTCTTCTTTGAGGCCACAACCTCCCTGTTCCTTAGACTGTACATGACAGGTTCATCATGGGAGTAAGGATGGTGTCAAACATAAAGAGAGCCTGATTCAGCATGGGGGTGTTGGAAGATCCAGGCCTCATGTATATCGGCGTGGCTGGGCCATAATAAAAGATGACCACAGTCAGGTAGCCAGGACCTTACTCTTTCCATCACAGGAATTTATTTGCAATTCTTACAGGAAGATGAGGGTGTAGGAGGTCAGGGTGAGGCTTATGGGGAGAAGAACCACAACAATGCTGGTCACTATTATTCATTTATCCTAGTCTGAGATGTCCTCACAAGATAACTTCAAGATGGCCTTGACCTCACAGAAGAAGTAGTGGAGTTCCCAGGAGACACAGAGGGGAAAGTGCATGGCATAGGCTATGTGAACCAAGGATGCCGAGTCCCTCCTACCCTGCATCCAATGGCCATTTTCTGGGACAGAAAATAATAGCTGGGACAATCTGTTGGCTGATAATAATTGGGTACTTAACGAGGATTGCAGATAGCCACATGGCAATCATAAGCCATGAGAATCAACAGTAAGCACTCATCAATCCCCAGAGTCAAAGTAAAGAAGATCTGGGTCCCACAGCCGATCAGGGAAATCTTCCTTTCCTTGAGAAAGACTTAGCTAACATTTTTGGCATGATGCTAGATTTGAAAGCCAGGTCAATGAGAGAGAGTTGGCTAAACAGGATAGACATAGATGTGTGGAAGTGGGGATCTGCCCAGTTGAAGAGGATCAAAGTGGTGTTTCCTGTGATAGCCATGTTATAGATGAGGAGAACTACAGAAACAAGAATGCCTGCATGTCTCATTCCAGGAAAAAGGCCCAGGAGTATAAAGTCTATGCACAATGTCTCATTTCCTGTCTCAATGATTTCTCCTTAGCAGCATCACTTGAATGACAGTGGAAGCTTTCATAACAAAAGTGAATAAAGCAGGGTTATACAATATAATAACTGACGGCATAATATAAACTGTTTCTGGGGGGAACTGAAAACTGAATTTTCCTACTGTATAAAGATATTTAAGTCACAGGGCAGGAATTAACCATAACATGGAAATGGCACATTTTTTTTTCCATCAATGCTCCAACCCATTCTATGTTTACTTTTTCTACTGCACATTTACTTCTCCTCTTTCAACAATCTAAAGAATTATTAAATTCATACAGCTGTTTTTGTTTGTTTGTTTTTTCATATTAATGGTTGCAATCAAAATGACTTTGGCATAGTGTAGGGATACTCTAATAAAATACTTTTGTGATTAAGCTGTAACATGTACTAAATATGTCACATGAAATAAACTATATTTTTGGAAACCGCAATATCATTTATTTAATTTGTTGAAGTTCCTTCAGAACTTTGACCATTGAGTGTTCCAACAAACACTCAAGACTCGATAACATTTATCTGTTCAGTAGAATGGGTTTCGTTATTAGTCTCCCACTATTGTCTGTATTCAGAGAATAAGCAACAAGCTTAAATTTGATGTCTTTAAGAAGGGTGAGAAAGGACACATTTTTCCCTTATTTTTAATTGAATTATATTTGGTAGACAATGTTACATTAGCTTAATATGTGCAACATACTTATTGGACACCTTGCAAATTATGCTAGTCTCACCACAAGTGTGGCTATAGTCTGTCATCATATGAAGCTATTTCAATACCATTGACTATATTCCGTATTCTGTACCTGGAAGTCTGGACCTCCCATTCCTCTTCACCCATATTTGTACATCCCTGCCATCCTCAACCCCCTCCAGCCATAGCCAGATTGTTTTATGTATTTATGGATCCATTTCTACTCTTTTGTTTTTGTTTTTCTACTATTTGTATTTCTACTATTTTGTTTCTTCATTTGTTTTATTTTTTTAGATTCCACACATAAGTGATAGCATATGACATGTATCTTTCTCTGTCTGACTTATTTTACCTAGAATAATATCTTTTAGGTTCATCTATATCACAAATGGCAGTACGACAAGGTGAATGAGTAAAAGTCATCCAGATTGGTATGGATAATGTAAAACTGTCACTATTTACAGATGGCATAATACTAAACAAACTAACAACAACAGTAAAAAAAAAACCCACTAAATTAAAGACTTCATCAGAAAACTATCATAAATAATACATGTATTAAGTAAAATTGCAGAATACAAAATTAATAAACAGAAATTTTGCATCCCTCTGCATTAATGACAAAGCAGCTAGAAATTAAGAAAACAATCTCACTTAGAATTTCACCAAAAAGAATAAAATACTTAGGAGTAAGTTTAACCAAGGAGTTAAAAGGACTATATGCTAAAAACCAGAGAACATTGTTGAAAGAAATTGAAAAAGTTATAAAAAGTAGAAAGATATTTCATGCTCATGAACAGGAAGAATTAATATTGTTATAATACCTATACTACACAAAGCAATTTACAGATTCAATGCGATTCCTCTCAAAATAACAAAAACATCTTCACAAAACTAGAATAAATAATGTTACAATTTGTAAGGAATTATAAAAGGCCTCAAACAGCCAAAGCAATCCTGAGAAATGACAAAGCTGAAGATAGCACAACCCCATATTTCAAAATATATTACAAAGATATAATCATGAGAACAATGTGATACTAGCACCAAAATATATACTTAGGTTAATGGAACAGGATGGAAAGGCCAGAAATAAACCCACACATGGATGGTAAAATAATCTATAAGAAAGGACGTAGACATAAGCAATAGGGAAGAGACAGTCTTTTGAATAAATGTTTCTAGAAAAACTGGACAGCCAAATGCAAAAGAATGAAATTGGAGCACTTTCTTAAACTACATGAAAGTAAGCTAAAAATGAGTTAAGAATTAAATTAGCGCATGGAACAGTGTTCCATCTTTTTGTGTCTTCTTCAATTTCTTTCATGGTGTTCTGTAGTTTCTCAAGTACAGGTCCTTTACCTCTTCGGTTAGGTTTATTCCCAGGTATCGTATGGTTCTTGGTGCTATAGTAAATAGAATCGATTCTCTAATTTCCCTTTCTGTATTTTCATTGTTAGTGTATTAGAAAGCCACTGATTTCTGTACATTGAATTTGTATCCTGCCACGTTACTGAATTGCTGTATGAGTTCTAGTAGTTTGGGGGTGGAGTCTTTGGGGTTTTCCATATAAAGAATCATGTCATCTGCGAAGAGAGAGAGTTTGACTTCTTCCTTGCCAATTTGGATACCTTTTATTTCTCTTTGTTGTCTGATTGCCATTGCTAGAACTTCTTATAAGATGGAAGACTGTTCCATGCTCTTGGATTGGAAGAATAAACATTGTTAAAATGTCTATACTGCCTAGAGCAATCTATACTTTTAACGCCATTCCGATCAAAATTCCACCGGTATTTTTCAAAGAGCTGGAACAAATAATCCTCAAATTTGTATGGAATCAGAAGAGACCCCGAATTGCTAAGGAAATGTTGAAAAACAAAAACAAAACTGGCAGCATCACGTTACCCGATTTCAAGCTTTACTACAAAGCTGTGATCACCAAGACAGCCTGGGACTGGCATAAAAACAGACACATAGACGAGTGGAACAGAGTGGAGAGCCCAGATATGGACCCTCAACTCTATGGTCAAATAATCTTCAACAAAACAGGAAAAAATATTCAATGGAAAAAAGACAGTCTCTTCAATAAATGGTGCTGGGAAAACTGGACAGCGTTATGTAGAAGAATGAAACTCAACCATTCTCTTACACCGTACACAAAGATAAACTCAAAATGGATAATAGACCTCAACGTGAGACAGGAATATATCAGATCCTAGAGGAGAACATAGGCAGTAACCTCTTCGATATCAGCCACAGCAACTTCTTTCAAAATATATCTCCAAAGGCCAAGGAAACAAAAGTGAAAATGAACTTTTGGGACTTCATCAAGATCAAAAGCTTCTGCACAGCAAAGGAAACAGTCAACAAAACAAAAAGGCAACCCACGGAATGGGAGAAGATATTTGCAAATGACAGTACAGACAAAAGGTTGATATCCAGGATCTATAAAGAACTCCTCAAACTCAACACACACAAAAGAGATAATCATATCAAAAAATGGGCAGAAGATATGAACAGATGCTTCTCCAATGAAGACATACAAATGGCTATCAGACACATGAAAAAATGTTCATCATCACTAGCCATCAGGGAGATTCAAATTAAAACCACATTGAGATACCACCTGACACCAGTTAGAATGGCCAAAATTAGCAAGACAGGAAACAACGTGTGTTGGAGAGGATGTGGAGAAAGGGGAACCCTCTTCCACTGTTGGTGGGAATGCAAGTTAGTGCAGCCACTTTGGAGAACAGTGTGGAGATTCCTGAAGAAATTAAGAATAGAGCTTCCCTATGACCCTGCAATTGCACTGCTGGGTATTTACCCCAAAGATACAGATGTAGTGAAAAGAAGGGCCATCTGTACCCCAATGTTTATTGCAGCAATGGCTACGGTCGCCAAACTGTGGAAAGAACCAAGATGCCCTTCAACGGATGAATGGATAAGGAAGATGTGGTCCATATACACAATGGAGTATTATGCCTCCATCAGAAAGGATGAATACCCAAATTTTGTAGCAACATGGACGGGACTGGAAGAGATTATGCTGAGCAAAATAAGTCAAGCAGAGAGAGTCAAGTATCATATGGTCTCACTTATTTGTGGAGCATAACAAAGAACATGGAGGACATGGGGAGATGGAGAGGAGAGGGAGTTGAGGGAAACTGGAAGGGGAGATGAACCATGAGAGACTATGGACTCTGAAAAACAACCAGAGGGTTTTGAAGGGGTGGTGGGTGGGAGGTTGAGGAACCAGGTGGTGGGTAATAGGGAGGGCATGTACTGCATGGAGCACTGGGTGTGATGCCAAAACAATGAACACTGGTATGCTGTAAATAAACAAATTAAAAAAATTAAATTAAAAAAAAAGTTTTAAATTAGCGACTCCAAACCATAAAACACCTACAAGAAAACATAGAGAGGAATTTCATTAACAGTGGCCTTACCAACATTATTGTAGATGTGTCTTCTCAGCAAATGAAAGAAAAGCAAAAATAAACTTCTGGGACTACACCAAAATAAAAACATTTTTGGCAGAGGGAAGAGAACCATTAATGAAACAAAAATGCAACCTAGTGAATGGGAAAAATATTTCCATATTATATGTCTTATTAAAGGTCAATACTTAAAATATATAAAGAACTTATACAACTCAACACCAGAACAAATAAATAAATAAATAATCATAAAGGCCAAAACCTTCACATATAATAGTGAAACTTGCAAATCTCAGAACACTATATCATACTTGAAGGCTCTATCCAACAAGAAGATTCAACAATTATATATATTTATGCCCCTAACATGGGAGAAGCCAATTATATAAACAAAATACAAACAACATGGGGGGGTAGGGGGATAGGAGAAGAATAAATGAAACAAGATGGGATTGGGAGGGAGACAAACCATAAATGACTCTTAATCTCACAAAACAAACTGGGGGTTGCTGGGGGGAGGTGGGATTGGGAGAGGGGGAGGGGGCTATGGACATTGGGGAGGGTAAGTGCTATCATGAGTGCTGTGAAGTGTGTAAACCTGTGTGAAGTGTGTAAACCTGTGAAGTGTGAAGACCTGTACCCCTGGGGATAAAAATACATTATATGTTTATTAAAAAAAAAAAAATTTGGAAGGGGAGGCGAACCATAAGAGACTATGGACTCTGAAAAACAACCTGAGGGTTTTGAAGGGGGGGCGGTGGGAGGTTGGGGAACAGGTGGTGGGTAATGGGGAGGGCACGTTTTGCATGGAGCACTGGGTGTTGTGCAAAAAGAATGAATACTGTTACGCTGAAAAAATAAATAAAATGGAAAAAAAATTAAATATATATATATATAATAAAATGAAATAAAAATTTCAAAAAAAACAAAATTAAAGAAACCCATAGATAATAATAAAATAATATTAGGGGATTTGACACCTCACTCACAGCAACGGACAGATCATCTAAGCAGAAGATCAATGAGGAAAGAAGATCTTTGAAAGACACACTGGGCCTCATGGACTTCATAGATATATGCAGAGCATTCCATCCTAAAACAACAAATAAACATTCTTCTCAAGTTCACATGGAACATTCTTCAGAATAGGTTATATTCTGGGTCCCAAATCAGGTCTCAAATAGTACAAAATTTTGGGATCATTCTGTACATATTTTCACACCAACATACTTTGAAACTTGAACTCAATCACAAAGAGGAAACTTGGAAAGAATGCAAATGCATGGAAGCTAAATAGTACCCTACTAAATAATGAATGGGTCAAACAGGAAATTAACTTTGAAAGAATTAATAAGATTGATAAACACCTGGCCAGACTTATCAAAAAGTTTTTTAAAAAAGTGGTAGAAATGACCCAAATTAATAAAATCATGAATTTGGGGGTGATTGGGAGGTTAAATGTCTACCTTTGGCTCAGGTCATGATCCCAGGGTCCTGGGATAGAGCCCCACATCAGGCTCCCTGCTCTGCAGGGATCCCGCTTCTCCCTCTCCCACTCACCCTCTTTGTGTTTCCTCTCTCACTGCCTCTATGTCAAATAAATAAATAAATATTTAAAAAATAAAATAAAGTCATGAATGAAAGAGGAAAGATCAAAAACAATACTGAAAAACACAGTTAAAAGAACTTATTATTAGCAACCATATGCCAACAAATTAGGTAATCTGGAAGAAAAAGATGCATGACTAGAGATGTATAAACGACCAAAACTGAAACAGAAAAAATAGAAAACCTGAACAGACCCATAACCAGCAATGTGTTTGATACAGTAATCAAAAATCTCCCCAAAATTAAGTCCAAGGCAAGATGGCTTCCCAGGGGGATTCTACCAAACATTTAAAGAACGAATACCTATTCCTCTGAAGCTGTTCCAAAAAATAGAAATGGAAGAAAAACTTCCAGACTCATCCTATGAGGTCAACGTTACCTTGATCCCAAAACCTGATAAAGACCCCATCAAAACGGAGAATTACAGATTAATATCCCTGATGAACATGGATGCAAAAATTCTCACCAAAATACTAGCCAATAGGATACAATGATACTTAAGAAGGATTATTCTTCATGACAAAGTGGGATTTATTCCTGCGATGCAATGGTGATTCAACATTAACATATCAATCACTGTGATACACTAAAATACTTTTAAAAAATTGTTTTCAGTGTTCCAAGATTCGTTCTTTTTGCACCATACCAAATGCTCCATGAAAAACATACCCTCCTTAATATCTACCCCCAGGCACAGTACACTACTAAAAGAAAGTACAAGAACCATATGATCCTCTTAATTGATAAAGAGAAAGCATTTGACAAAATACAATATTGTTTCTTGATTAAAACTCTTCAGAGTGTAAGGATAGAGGGAACGTACCCAAATATCATAAAAGCCATCTATGAAAAGTGCTCAGTGAATATTATTCTCCATGGAGAAAAACTTAAAGCTTTTCCCCTAAGTTAAAAAACTTGACAAGGATTTATATTCTCCCCACTGTTGTTCTACATAGTACTAGAAGTCTTAGCCTCATCAATCAGAAAGCAGACAGACATAAAAGACATCTGAATCAGAAAAGGAGAATTCAGGGCGCCTGGGTGGCTCAGTGGGTTAAGCTGCTGCCTTCAGCTCGGGTCATGATCTCGGGGTCCTGGGATTGAGTCCCACATTGGGCTCTCTGCTCAGCGGAGAGCCTGCTTCCCTTCCTCTCTCTCTGCCTGCCTCTCTTGTGATTTCTCTCTGTCAAATAAATAAATCTTAAAAAAAAAAAGAAAAGAAGAATTCAAACTCTCACTCTTTGCAGAAGACATGATATTCTTTGTGGAAAACCCCAGAGATTTCACCCTAATATTTCTAGAACTCTACAGGAATTCAGTAAGTTGATAGGACATAAAACCAATGCACAAAAGTCAATTGCATTTCTCTACACTACCAATGAGAAGGATGAAAGAGAATTTGAGGAGTTGGTCCCATTTACAATTGCTCCAAACTCCAAAATATGTCCAAGAATAAACCTAACCAAAGAGGTAAAGGATCTTTATTCAGAGAACTATAGAACACTTATGAAATAAATTGAGGAAGACACAAAGAAATGAGGAAAAAATGTACCTTGCTCATGGATTAGAGGAACAAAAACTGTTAAAATGTCTCTGCTACCTATAACAATCTACAAATCCAATGGAATCTCTATCAAAATATCATCAACTCTTTTCATTCAGCTGAAAGAAATAATCTGAAATTTCTATGGAATCAGAAAAGACCCTGAATCTCCAGGGAAATGGAGGAAAAAAAAAATACCTTGGGGCATCACAATGCCTGACTTCAAATTGTATTACAAAGCTGTGATCATCAACACAGCATGGTACTGACACAAACATAGACACATAGATCAATTGAACAGAATATAGAACCCAGAAATGGACGCTCATCTATATCGTCAGCTAATCTTTGAGAAAGCAGGAAAGAAAATCCAATGGAAAAAAGAAAGTCTCTTCAACAAATGGTGTTGGGAAAATTATATAGCCACATGCAGAAGAAAGAAGCTGGGCGATTTACTTACACCATACATTAAAAAAAAAAAAAGACTCAAAATGGTTAAAAACCTAAATCTGAGACAGGAATCCATCAAAATCCTAAGGGAGAACACAGGCAGCAATCTCTGTGACCTCAGCTGCATAACTTCTTGCTAGATACATCTCCAAAGGCATGGGAAACAAAGGCAAAAATGGACCATTGGGACTTCATTAAGATGAAAATCTTTTGCAGAGCAAAAGAAACAGTCGACAAAATGAAAGAAAATGGAATGAATGAGAGAAGATATATGCAAATGTCTCATCAGATAAAGGGCTGGGTTCCAAAATCTAGAGCGGCCTTATCAAACTTAACACTCAAAGCACAAATAATCCAATTAAAAATGGGCAGAAGACACAAACAGACATTTCTTCAAAGAACACATAGAAATGACCAATATACATATGAAAAATATGCTCAACATCAGAGGGCATCAGGTAGATACAAATTAAAACCATAATGAGATACCACTTCAGACTGATCATAATGGGAAAATATTAACCATTTTAGGAAACAACAGATATTGGAGAGCATGTGGGAAGGGGGTACCCTCTTACACTGTTGGTGTGAATGCAAACTTGTCCAACCACTCTGGAAAATAGTATGGAGATTCCTCAAAAGGATATTACTCATACTCAAAAATAGTATGGAGATTTCAAAAAGTTGAAAACAGAACTACACCATGATCCAGCACTTTCACTACTACATATTTATCCCAGAGATACAAATGTAGTGAACTGAAGGGGCACCTTCACCCCAATGTTTATAGCAACAATGTCTACAATAGCCAAACTATGGAAAAAGATCACATGTCCATCAACAGATGGATGGCTAAAGATGTTTTATATATACAATGGAATATATATAATGGAATATTTCTCAGCCATCAAAAATGAAATCTTGCCATTTGGAACAACATGGAAGAAACAAGAGGAAATTATGTTAAGCAAAATAAGTCAACCAGTGAAAAATAATTACCATATGATCTCACTCATATGTGGAACTTAAGAAACAAAATGGAGGATCATACAGGAAGGGAGGGAAAAATAAAACAAGATGAAATCAGAGAGGAAGATAAACCATAAGAAACTCGTAATCATAGGAAACAAACTGAGGGTTGCTGGAGGGGAACAGTTGGGGGAGATGGGGTAACTGGATGATGGACATTAAGTAGGGCATGTGATGTAATGAGCACGGGGCATTATATAAGAATGATGAATTACTGAATTTACCTCAGAAACTTATAATACATTTTATGTTCATTAATTGAATTAAAATAAAAACAAACAAATGTTTGGTAGGATTTGCATGGGTAGAAAATTTGAATAGATATTTTCCGAAGAAAATGTATATATGGCCAATAGATATATGAAAAGATGTTTGTCATCCTTTATCATCAGGGAAAGGTAAAGCAAAACAAAAAATCACTTACACCTTCATAATGTCTAGCCTAAAAAAGTCAAGCAACAACAAGTATGTGCAAGGTTGTGAAGGGAAAGGAATCCTCACATAGTACTGGCAAGCATGTAACTTGGTGCACCCACTGTGGAAGACAATATAAAGATCCTTCAAACAGTGAAAATAGATGGGATGCTTGGGTGGCTCAGTTGATTAGTGACTGCCTTTGGTTCAGGTCATGATCCTGGAGTCCCAGAATCTAGTCCCGCATCGGGCTTCCTGCTCAGCAGGGTGTCTGCTTCTCCCTCTGACCCTTTCTTCCCTCTCATTCTCTCTCAAGTAAAAAATAAAATAAAAAAAAGGTGAAAATAGAAATACCATGCAACCCACTAATCTCACTGTGGAGCATTAAAAGAAACTGAAAATACTAAATTGAAAATATATGTGCACCCTTATTTTTATTGCAGCATTATTTACTTATAATAGCCAAGATATCAAAGCAATTTAAATGTCCATCAGTGGATACAAGGATAAAGTGATGTGGTTACTCAGCCATCAAAAGAACACATTTTAAATTTGATTTACATCCTCACTGTATTTTAAAGTCAACCTCAAGGATTTTATGGCTTCTGCCCAATTAACCTTAGAATCTATGCCAGCTTGATCCGCCCGCAAAAGGAATATGGTCATCTGAGAGAAGTATTTTCTGTCAGTTTTTGGAGTATTTTATGCAAACAAAATTTTTATCAAGCTTTGGTGAACATCAGTAACATCTGTCCTGTAGTTGGAACAATCCATCAGACAGTAGGAATCTTTCTACTGCCTTCTCCTACTCTTTCTACTTGGATCCTTGAACCCCTTTAAGCTTTAACTCATGACTCTCAGATATTACTCTTCAGTAGAACCACTTGGAATACTTGCTAAAATACAGATTCCAGACCCTACACCCAGAAAATTCAATGCTTGGGCCTAGGATGAGTTACTGAAATCTGCATTTCCAAGAAGAGCTCAAATGATTCTGATGTTGATGACATGGATCATACTATGAAAAGGCTAGTCCTGCCTGAGTTATAGGGACTTCAGTCAGGAATTACATCTAGGCACTTCTTTTCTTAATCATACAGATACATGCATTAATTGTCTTTCATGCTTCTCTTAATCATAACTAACCAAATTGACTGACACCTTTGGATAACTTTGGATAACGACAGAGCTCTGAACGTGTGACCCAAGACAGTAGTGGAATGATTGCCATTGCTTTCTGTCATGACAAAATGATTAACTTAGTCCATAAATCTGATAAAATACTTTATACATCATGATGTAAAGTTTCATAGATGTTAGGTGATTAAAATGTTCTGCATTTTCTGTTTAAAATTAACCATTTATTATTTTCTTTTTAATTAATTAACTAATTAATAATTTAGTTTAGTTTATTTTCAGTGTTCCAGAATCCATTGTTTATTTTGATTCTCAGAGTTAAATTTAGCCATCAAAATGAATACCATCTTGATTCCTTTGCATGAAAACAAGAAATGATCAATCCCAAAACAGCTGATTTGTTCATGAATCATCTTAATAAACTAAATCATACCAGTCACTTGATGTAATCTATTCATTTTTTCACAATTACAAACTTTCCAATCAGTAGCAACATTGGCTCATGCTATGAATTTTATTAGCCCTTCTTATAAATCTATCTATGCCAACCACAGTGTGTGTGCATGTGTGTGTGACTTGAAGGCCACAGAAGTAGCCAATGATGTTTTGAGGAGATAAAGGTTTAGCCCTTTCCCCATTAAAACTAGAAAACAATTAAAAGAAAGTAAATTAGCAACTTCAGGGAAAAAATCTGTCATTCAAACCAAATTCATTAACCAATTATGTATGAACAGGCAGGCTCACAAAAAACTTCATGGGACCTGATCTGTGAGCTCAATGAAATCATTGTCCTTTTGGGGGTTCTCACTACATCTTACATAAAAACTAACTTTAGGGGGAAAAAATCAGACATGAGAGGCAGGCTCTGTCATCCAGAAAGCCAGCATTGGGAAAACAGAATCCAAAGCTTAAGGCTGGATATGGCCTGGCTGGGCAGTTTAGTTTAGACTTTCATATCTAAAGGCAAAGGATGCATATCATCCTGCCTCCTGCCTGGGTGGAGGATGCAAACTTCAAAATATTTTTTAAGCTAATCCACATATTTAGATTATACTGAAATTTACTTGTAGGAGTCAATTTCTACTGTTCACCATATTAAACAACAAGATAATATTTTCACCAATAAAAACAAATCTGATTTTGTTATGTTGTTATTCTTTAAATAGTGACTATCAGTTGTTACTTAACCAAAACATTTAACAACCACTGGTCTAGAACCTAAGATCTTCTGTAGTGAAATATTCTACAATCTTAAGATAATTCAGTGCCAAACCTAAATAATTAAATGCTTTCACATTTCAGCTGGTAACCTTGTTGATTTTTGTTCTAATTTTACCACTATTTTGGTATTCTGACATCGCATTTCTTAAAAATATTTAACTTAAATTAAATTAGCCAACATATAGCACATCATTAGTTTCATATACAGTTTTCAATAATTTAGCATTTGTGTATAACACCCAGGGCTCATCACATCACACACCATCTTTAATGTCCATTCTCCACCATCATCCCCTCTAGTAACCCTCAGTTTGTTTCCTATAGTTAAGTGTTTCTCATATGTTTTCTTCCTTTCTGTTGACTTCTCATTTAGTTTTCCCTCCTTTACCCTATGATTCTCTGCAGTGTTTCTTATATTCCACATATGAATGAAACCATATGATTATTTCAAAAAATTGAAATGTGATGTCAGACTGTGTATGGGACACCACCTTACACAAGTCTGACATCACATGTCAAAGTTGTGCTTTTTTTAACTGTCATATAAGTTGGTTGATGGTGTAAATGAAATCTAACATGCATACCTTACTTCTCATCCTTGAAGCACAGATTTTTCAGCAGAATATCTCTCTTCTTTTTCAGATTCCAAACTGGACAGAGTGACAAGATGAAGAACAATAATTCTAATGTTATTGCTCAGTGAACTACATGGATGGGACATGAATATCCATGGAATATTGGGTGGATAGACCAGATATGATACTTCCAGGAACAAATAAAGACACATAGCATGATGGCTCTTCTCCAAGAGTCAGTAAAGAAGTAGAGATTCGGATATTTGCCCAGATAAAGTTTTTTGTTTGTAACTTATTTTGTTGGCCTATTAAAGTATATTCCACATAGTCCAACTCACTCACTGGGTGATAGTGTTTGCACTCACTTTAACTGCACAGTGTAGTTGGCATAATAGGAAGGACAAGCTTTAGTTCAGGGATATATATATATATATGGACCAATCTCTTGGAATGTGTTTTGTTTGTGGGAATGTTTCACATCAGCGCATGGGTTATTTTCTTTAGATGACAGAAAAGTATGTATAAATGTGTTTAAAGCATTGTTTTTTGAATTGAAATTATTTAGAATTTTCTATCTGGAACTGTGTGTGTGTGTGTGTGTGTGTGTGTGTGTGTGTGTGTGTGTGTGTAAGCAGGCATCTATATGCGAGATGATTCATTTGCCTCTCTGTAATTTAGATGGCCTTCCAAAGCTTTATATTCCAGTAAGTTATTTGTACTCACTGTTTAACAAAAAAAGAACAACAAAAATTTTTGTATACCATGTTTGACTGGAGCAGCTTAATGTTTTCATTTATCATTGTAAAACCAAAGACAGTTTTTGAAAATAATTTTTGTATATAACATTTACTTGTATGGGATTCTGTCTTTAACTACAAAAGTACACTGATTTCTTTAAGTGTTTTGAGCACTGGGTGTGGTGTATAAACAACGAATTTTGGAACACTGAAAAATTTTTAAAAATTAAAAAATAATAAATGTTTTTAAACCTGGGGAAGCAGATTTGATTCCCACTAGACATAGAGTTTTCTATTTCCTTGTATTTCAGGAATTTTTACTCTCTTTGCAGAAATGGGAGCATTCCAATTCTATGAAAGGTAGACGAAAGGAACAACTTTTATAAGCGAAGCTTTGGATCATATCAGAAAGTAAAAATTCTTTATGGAATATATGTACAGGGGAATAGTATGCAGGGAGACTATTTCTGTTCTTCATGGTTTATAAATGTAATATCATACTCAATGAGATCAAAATAGAAAACCAAAAGGTTCTAATATTAGTATGAATTTTCAAGAAGTATCCCTACCAATACTGTCATTTGTGCTCAGTCATGTCTGAAATCCTTAGGGTTCTTGCATGGTGTTCATTGCAGCTCTAACCTTTGTGGCATTTGGGTGCCTGGTTTGGCCTTTATGAAGATCACATATTTGACTTCTTGAGGATAATCATTGTACTGTGACAAGATTAAATAATAAGATGCTGGATTAAAAGGAGCACTGTGCTGTCAAATCCTTGTTAGAAACTGATGAAGAACAGAGGAAGGATCTTAAAAAGAACCAATTTGTGCCTCAATTATTTTGAACTCACACTTGGGAGTTGCTGTGTTTTCCCTCCCACAGACAGTGTTACTGGGTAAAAATAGCCCAGATTACGCCTGTGGTTTATTTTCTTGACAAGTATCTCCCATTCAAATTGTGGAAATATTCTGAGAATTATGAAAACACAGGGATCCCAGGACAACTCAATCTAAAATGCCAGGGATGGGCATATGTATTCCATTGAATTACTGTTTTTGTATTTTCTGAGTAAATGACCAGTAGTTCAATTACTGGATTACCAGAGCAGCATTATTTATAATAGCAAATTATGGATGCAGTCCAAGTGTCCATTGTTTGATGAATGTATAAATATGTGATACACATACATATGTGATACAAATACATATATACACACACACGCACACACACACACACTGGAATATTATTCAGCCATACAAAATAAGGAGATCTTATCATTCATAATAACTAAGAACTGATCCGGTTTATACTAGTACAACAAGCTCATATTATCCTTCTCCTTGTCTTAAAATAACCTCCTGACATCAGGGGCTGAATTTTGCCTTGTTCTGGTGCTAAGTCACCACCCTAAAGTGAACAGAGGATATATGTTAAATACATGCTTACACAATGCTTATACATGATAATTCCTCATAAATAGTCATAAGTTTCTCTGCCCTTTTAATGAATATATACATAATCTCAACCTCTATGATTATAAAAATATGTATTTTCTCCCCATTCAGAGAGGCAGATTTTAGTCTTGTTCTCCTGTTCCCTTTTGACTGCCTCTTGAATAAACTATTTTCTTTCTGAATACCTTATTTTTCAGTGATTAGATTAGCTGTACGTAGAGCAGATGGAGTTGCATTCAAATACATACATGCCAGTTCATGGTAACTGGCATTCTACTCTCCATTGCTATATATGTGAATTTTTTCTAGTTTTTTTTTTAAAGATATAATTGATATATACATATAAAACATTGTATTAGTTTAAGATTGCAACATGATTATGTTATATATGTATGTGTAGAGAAATGATTGCCATAATAAATTTAGTTAACACATCCAATGATTGAATAGGTACTCTTTTTTGTTATGGTGAAAAATTTTAGGATTTACTTTCTTCGTAATTTTCAAATATACAATAGAGTATTATTGACTATAGTTACCTTGGTGTGTGTGACAACTTATAACTACAGATTTACACTATGAGTACCAAACACTTAAACCCCAACTCCTTCACCCACATTTCTGACAATTAATCTGATATTTCTCATTATGAGATTTTTTCTTTTCATTTCACATGTAAGTAATATCATGCAGAATTTATCTTTCTCTGTCTGATTTATTTATCTTAATGTAATTCCCTCAAGATTCATCTATGTGATAGGAAATGGCAAGTTTTTTTATGGAAGAAAATATTGTGTATACATTTTCTTTTTTAATTGAACTAATTTTAATTGAAATATGGTTGACATAACAATGTACATTATACATATACATTTCAGATATACAAAATAATGAGTGAATAATTCTATATGTATGTTATACTAACCACATGTAGCTAACTATACCTTGCATTAATTACTCATTTTTTCTATAACTGGAAGTACATACCTCCCAAACTGCTACAAATGTTTGCCCATAACTCTACCACCAGCCCTTTGGCAATCATCATTTGTTCCCTGTATTTCTGGGTCTATATCTTCTTTATTTTGTTTGCTCATTTGTTTCATTTTTAGATTCCACATATGAGTGAAATCGTATGATATTTGTCTTTAACTTATTACACATAGTGTAATCCTCTCCAGGGACATCCACATTGTTGCAGATGGCAAGCTCTTTTTTTTTTAATTTTTTATTTATTTGACAGAGAGAGATCATAGGTAGGCAGAGAAGCAGACAGAGAGAGAGGAGGAAGCAGGCACCCCACTGAACAGAGAGCCCGACGTGGGGCTTGATCCCAGGACCCTGAGATCATGACCCGAGCTGAAGGCAGAGGCTTAACCCACTGAGCCACCCAGGTGCCCCCTCTTATTTTTTTAATGGCTGAGTAATATTCTAGTGATATTCATATACATATATGTATATGATACATATATATATATATTCACTAGAATATATATATGTATATATACACACACACACACATGTTTTCTCAATGCCTACACACCATCTTTTCTCATATTCATAGATTTATTTGCCTTTTTCTTCAATATATACATAATATGAACCCCTGTTTATAAAATATGTATATGTATATAAAAATATATACATAAATATATAGGATATTATATATATATAGTTATCTCCACTTATATATTAATATGTGGATATATGTGATATATATCATATCATATATATTATATTATTGAATTATATTATATATTATTATATTATGTATTATTATATATAGTATATTGTATTTATATACATTTATATATTATGTATACTATATATCATATATATCCCCACATATTATATATAATATATTATATTATTGTATATTATATCATATCATGTATTATATTATATTATATATTATCATTGTATCACATAATATTATATCACATATATCATATATAGTTATAATATTATTATATATTTTATATATCATACATCTACACATATAGTTATAGTATATGCATTATTATATTATATATTATATATTACATATATCTCCACATACTATATATTATATATGTATATTATGTATAGTTTGTATATACATGTGTGTGTGTATATATATATCCACATATTAATCCATTCATCTACTGAAGAACACTTAGATTGTTTCCATTTCCTTGCTTAAATAGCTATTAGTGGAATTGTCTGATCATAGAGTATTTCTAGTTTTATTTTTTAATTTTTTAAATTCATAATTAACAAAGGTAAAGTACATCATTGGTTTTCCATGAATGTTCAGTGATTCTTCAGTTGCATGTAACACCCAGTAGTCATCACATCACTGCCCTCTTTAATGTGCACCACCCAGTTATCCCATCTCCCCTCCCACCTCCCTTTCTGCAACCCTCAGTTTGTTTCCCAGAGTCAAGTCTCATATGGTTTGTCTCCCTTTCTGATTTCTTAGTATTCAGTTACCCCCACCCCTATTTTCCTCTCCAAGATTCCTTATGTTCCACATATGAGTGAAACCATATGATAGTTATTTTTCTCTGCTTGGCTTATTTCACTGAGCATAATCCCCTCGAGATCCATTTATGTCCTTGTAAGTGGTATGTATTCATCCTTTCTGATGTCTGAGTAATATTTCATTGTATACTACTTTTTCTTTATCCATTCATCTGTTGAAGGGCATCTTATTTCCTTCCACAGTTTGGCTATTGTGAACATTGTTGCTATGAACATTGGGGTGCATGTGCTGCTTCTTTTCACTACATCTGTATATTTGGGGTAAACACCCAGTAGTGCAATTGCTGGGTCATAGGGAAGCTCTATTTTTAACATTTTTTAGAAACCTCCATACTGCTTTCCAGAGTGGCTGTATAGCTTGCGTTTCCACCAAGAGTGTAAGAGGGTTCCTCTTGTCACATCCTCATAAACATTTGGTGTTCCCTGTCTTGTTAATTTTATCCATTCCGACTGGTGTAAGGTGATATCTAATTGTGGTTTTGATCTGTTTCTCCCTGGTGGCAAGTGATGTGGAGCATTTTTTCATGTATCTATTGGCCATTTGTATGTCTCCTTTGGAGAAGTTTCTGTTCATGTCTTCCTCGATTTTTTGACTAGGTTATCTGTTTTTTTTGGTGTTTCATTTAAAATGTCCTTTATAGATCTTGATACAGTCCTTTATCTGTAATATTGTTTCCAAATAACTTCTCCCATTCTGTAGGCTGCCTTTTCCTTTGCTGTGCAGAAGCTTTTTATCTTGATGAAGTGCCAAAAGTTCATTTTTGCTTTTGTTTCCCATGTCTTTATTTGTTATTATTATTTATATTATATTATGTTAGTCACCATGCAGAATGTCATTAGTGTTTGATATAGATCCCAAGATTCATTGCTTACATATAACACTCAGTGCTCCATGCAATACATGCCATCCTTAATACCCATCCCCAGGCCAACCTATACCCCTCCAAAACCCTCAGTTTGTTTCTTGGATTCCACAATCTCTCATGGTCCATCTCCCCCTCCAATTTCCATCCCCTCAATTTCCCCTTCCTTCTCCTAATGTCCTCCATGCTATTCCTTATGTTCTACAAGGAAAAACATATGAGTATTGATTTTCTCTCCTTGTCCTATTTCACTCATCATAATCTCCTCCTGTTCCATCCATGTTTATGCAAAAGTTGGGAATTTATCCTTTCTAATGGCTGATCAATTAATATTCCATTGTGTATATGGCCTATATCTTCCTTATCCATTCATCTCTTGAAGGGCATCCTGGCTCTTTCCACAGTTTGGCTATTGTGGATATTGCTTTTATGAACACTGGGGTACATATAGTCTTTCTTTTCAATTTATTGTATTTTTTCCCTATTTTCTCAAGTCAGAGACCCATCTGAAAGGTTTTTTTTTTTTTTTTTTTTCAATTATCTACTGTCTCCTGTCTGCTTCATTTTAATGTTCATTCCCTTTGTAGCATCTCCTAGTCTCTGGGAACCTGAAGTGGTGGTTATCTTGTCTCTTTTGTAAAAGCTTCAATTCATTACATCCTATCCCCATAGGGTTCTAATTTTCATCATAAAATGATAAATACATAAATACATAAATGAATAATACAAAATTTTATTTTCATAGTGTATTTCCTAATATGATTGACTTTTTAAAAATATTTATTTATTTATTATTTATTCATTTATTTATTTGAGAAAGAGAGAGAGAGAGCATGAAGACAAGTGGGGAAGGGGCAGAGGGAGAAGAAGAAGCAGATTCCATGCTGAGCAGGGAACCAGACACAGGGCTTGGTGCCAGGACCCTCAGATCATGACTTGAGCTGAAGACAGCTGCTTATCCACTTGAGAGATCCAGATGCCCAATCTGTTTGAATATATATATATATATATATATATATATATATATACATATATGTACTCAACTGATGAATCACTGAGCATTATTAAAAAAAAACTAATGATGTACTTACTATAACTTGGTTAACTGAATTTAAATCAATAAATTTATATTGCATTTATACATAGAAGACATTTTATGTTGTTCTACAACAAAATATATGCATGTTGGAGTGCAGTTAAAGTAGAAGACAGCAATTTAAAATCATTAATATGGGAATGGATATAAATGAAAGAACCATGATTTAATTAGGACTAAATCATAGTACTTTTAAATGATCATGTGCTTAATTATTTCCCTTAAAGGACTAAGTTACAGTATGGAATGGTGTTCCTCCAACATTAGTGGGACACAAACACATAGTCTAAACTCCAAGATTAGTGCCTTCCCAATCCATCTGGAAATCTATTTGCCGTGAGTCACACAGGGTAAAAGTATTCACTTCCATGAGTTACATATGAAATTAAAACAGTCAAACATAAACAACATACTTTATAAACACATATTATTCAACAGAACCTCTTCAAGTAGGACTATCTTCCCTCATTGGATATTTCTCCCTTCTTTTCTAGTGCCATCTTCTAAACACAGTCTTATTTGTGGATTCCCTTTGGAGTACCAGAGCGTTATGATATCGCCGACTGAGTGGTAACATTGCATGATAGTATCTATTAAATGACACACTGCTCTTATTTGAGATAGCTTAGAGATAACTTCTATTCTTCAGTGAAGTGAGATTTTGACTCAGTTTTAAGGATTCCCTCATCCATTCCTCTAGGAATTCTGAAAGACCCATGTTTAATATTGTTGACACAGCTGAAATTTGACATAAGTTTTCCAGAACTCTGCTTTGTATCTCTGTAATACAATGCAATTTGATATCTTCTGAGATAATTAAGGAAGAAGTTGTTAGATTGTTAGTTCTCCTTCTGAATGTTTCCTATTCACTAGAAAACTGGCTTTATGTTATTTTAGTCATTTTTAAATGATGTTAGTTATTTATTTGACACAGAGAGAGAGAGAGAGAGAGAGACAAGAAAACAAGAGCAAGCAGGAGGATCAGCAGGCTCCCAGGATGCTGGGATCATGACCTGAGCCGATGGTAGAAACTTATCCACCTGAGCCACCCAGGCAGCCCTATTTCAGTCATTAAAAAAAAAGGAAATGTGTAATAAGTTCCTAATGTTCTTTTCCTTATCTTATTTTTTCAGTGTTCCAAGATTCGTTGTTTATGGATCACGCCCAATGTTCCATATAATATGTGCCCTCCTTAATACCCACCACCATGCTTACCTAACCCTGCACCCCCTCCCCACCAAAACCCTCAGTTTGTTTCTCAGAGTCCACATTCTCTCTATTATATAGCATATTTTCAATTTTTTGAAGTATATCAACATTTGGAAACATCTATAATGCCTCATGCTTTAAATTTAATTGGTTATAAATATTTTCAATCATTCATAGTTTTATACCACAAGTCTGAGTCTTTTATTCTTTATTTTTACTTTGTCTTTACCCTGTGTGCTCAAAATTTTAAAATTATGAATTATTCAAAACATAAAGTTTATTTTTCTGCTATCTTAAAAATAACATTAGTTTTTGCTAGCCACCTTAACCCATTCTATTACATATAAGAGATATAAGAGATTAGGAAGAGATCAGGAAACATATAAGAGATCAGTAAACTTTAAGACTGGGATGTTAATTTGTAAGGCAAGTCTAGAAAATTAGGTCCGTAATTGCACTGGTAACTTACAACCCTTGGTAAACAAGACAATCACTAAATGGTCTGCTGGTCAGATTCTTGAGCCCAATTTACCAGATTCTAGTTCTGCTAATCTGAGATGGGCACAAAATTGGTATATTTTGTGAAGTCAGCAAGTTATTACAATGCAAGTGATCATAAATCCACTCTTTGGAAGCACTGATGTATAGTGAAGGCTTTTTTTTTACACCAGAAAGAGGAATTAATAGTCCTATTAGATATATAGAGGAAAGAAACACTGATAAATTTATCTCATTCCTGATGGTTTATAATCATGCCCATTAATTAACATTATCAGGGAATTATCCTGAGGTACCTACGTGCTTGATTTTTTTTTTTTTTTCATTTTAGGGATGCAGACACTGATCTTTTCTCATGGTATCAACATGAAACTGGGAAATACTAACATGTACATTACCACCAAGAGTGAACCATGAAGAGAATTGATGTACACAGTTCCGTGTCCTTCATCAGAACATCATCTTGGACAATCAGAAAAAGATTTCAAGATGGAGAAAGGAAAGGATAAACATTTTTTCCCTGCAAATAAACTCAGTAAATTGAGTTGACTTTTCAGGATCTTGAAGGGATTATTTTTATTATTATTATCATTATTATTTAACTGACAAAATGCCCTTTTGCTGGTGCATCTCTATTTTGTCTATGGGTGATAGTGAGATTTCTGCCATTTACCTGAAGGACAGACACCTCCCCTTTAACTTTTTCAGTGTCCTTAGAACTTCCTTGTTCCTAAGACTGTAGGCAAGTGGGTTTAGGAGGGGTGTGAGGACAGTTTCAAACAGAAAGAGACCCTGATTCAACTTTGGAGTCTTGGCAGATCCAGGTCTCATGTAGATGCACATGCCTGGACCAAAATAGAGACCCACCACACAGAGATGAGAGGAACATGTCGCCAGAGCCTTGTTCCTGCCTTCTGGGGGAGTTCATTCGAAGTACAGAAAGGAAGATAAGAACGTCGGAAGACAAGATAAGAGATAAGGGCAGCAGCAGAACAAAGACGCTTGTTATCACCACTGACTTTTCATAGGCTGAGATACCCTCACAGACTATCCTGAGTACAGCCATGACTTCACAGAAGAAGTGGGGAATCTGGGCGCCTGGGTGGCTCAGTGGTTTAAGCCGCTGCCTTCAGCTCAGGTCATGATCTCAGGGTCCTGGGATCGAGTCCCACGTCGGCCTCTCTGCACTGAAGGGAGCCTGCTTCCCTCTCACTCTCTCTGCCTGCCTCTCTGCCTACTTGTGATCTCTCTCTGTCAAAATTAATAAATAAAAAAAAAAATCTTAAAAAAAAAAAAAAAAAAAAAAAGAAGTGGGGAATCTCTCTGGGGCTGAAGATGTTAAAATGCAAGGTAAAAGCACTGTGTCCCAGGGAAGTAAGTGCCCCTCCATCCCAAGACATGGCAATCATCTGTAAGCAAACCTTAGGGTTGATGATGACTGGGTATCGAAGAGGATTACAAATAGCCACTTAACGATCAAAGCACATGAGAGTTATAAGGATGCATTCTGCAATGGCCACAGTCAGGGAGAAGAAAATTTGAGTCCCACAAGCCATAAATGATATGCTCCGCCATCCAGAGAAGAAGTTGGCTGCCATTTTGGGGACAATGCTGGAGGTCAAAGTCAAATCCATTAAGGAGAGCTGAGTGAGAAGGAAGTACATGGGGGTGTGGAGATTGGGATACAACCAAATGAGGAGGATCAAAAGAGTGTTGCCTGTGAAGGCAGCCATGTAGATCAGGGTAATGATGGAGACCACGGCTGTGATGCATTTAAATTCAGGGAAGAAGCCCAGGAGAATGAAATCTGTGGTTTCTGTCTCATTCCCACTCATCATGACCCTCTGTAATGATAACAGGCAGATAAGAGATTTTTAAAAATATCATAGAAATGAAGCAGTTTTCTTATTAAATTTTAACAATGGCAAATATAAAAATAATCGCCCATAATCACTTGAATCAGTTCTTACTAATTTTCTATATTCCTTATCTATGATTTAATATACTTTTAAAAACCAGAGTATACATATTAAAATGAATTCTATCAACTTTATGTATTAGAGGTCATTTTCATATATTAAAGGAAACTGGACTGCTGTGGTTTCTGTTTTTGTTTGTTTGTTTGTTTGTTTACAATTTAAAGTATGACCAAGAGATCATAAGTCACAATTTCAAACTGCACATTATCCAATTTTTTCACTATTTTAGAAAATCATGTTATTCCATTCTCATCCTTTTGGAGACTTCCTTAGTAATATTTTGAAGAAAAATTTACCCTTATTTCCAGGTCAGATATTATAGACTTTATTTGGCTATGAAAAAAATTGCTAATTTAATTTATAGAAAGATTTATTTTTATAATTTCAAAACACTTCTACTTAAGTCTTTTGGCTCGGAACATTATAATTTAAGGGAAAATTGATCATTATGGCTGTACTTTGTGTTATACGCATTTATGATAATTTCAGCTTTTAATCTAATTAGCTTTATTTTCTATTCAGGGAAAACACTTACTGTGATTACATGGTCTATAGTAAATTCAGATTATCAATGGGGGAAAAGTTTCCTTTCTATGTGCTTCTGTAGGGTTCTTGCTGTTAGAGTTCTTATTATTCTTAACTATTAGCTACAGCTATTATGCCATTGATGGGTACAGGGAAAATCCTTAGGGCTCCTTTCCCTCAGATTTACTGTTTTATTTTTCCTTTTTAGACTTAGTTGTATTTAATCTTATTCCCTGAATACCTATAAAATATTTTAAATATCTGCACAACTCTTTTTTTTTAATAAGCAGGTTTTGTTGTTGTTGTTGTTGTTTTGTTTTGTTTTGTTTTTATTTGATAGAGAGAAATCACAACTAGACAGAGAGGCAGGCAGAGATGGAGGAGGAAGCAGGCTTCCTGTGGAGCAAAGAACCCGATGCGGGGCTCAATCCCAGGAGCCACCCAGGCACCCTCTATCTGCACAACTCTCGATGAGCTTATTATAGGATGGAACACACTCCATTTACTCAAATGACCTTGTTAAAAACCTGATAATGACAGCACAAGAAATTGTAGTCATGAAAACAGTTTCCAAAATTATAAAGAAAAGAGCAAATTGACCTCAATTGTATATTAAAATTATAATTACTTGAATTTAATGTAAGGCAAGACTAACATCGGAATATTTCTAAAGTTTATTCACTATTTAGAACAGATTAAAGAAAAATTATATGCCCCTCACATTAGTTACATACACTTGATAAAATCTATTATTAAATCATGTTTTAAGAACCATCATAACAAAATGGTAGTAAAATAAAATACTCCAATATCCTATTCTATTATGTCTTGAAAAACTGTGACATTCGTTTGTTCATGAAATTTCTGAAAACATTATTTCTAAATTGTTAGGCTACTCCCCTCTTCTGAAACCTGTGTGTATGTGTATGTGAATGTTTTATAACATTAACAGTGAGATTCAAGTTTCCTTTGTTATTTACAGAAAGGGCAAAAAGAACCTGTTGCCTATATCCACCGAATACCTTCTTCTTAGAAACAGTGTGTTCAATTACTAGGTCATTGATTACTTGTCTAACACTTGTGTGGTTTGATTTCAACTCATTGCTTCTAGGCAGATACTTGATTTTTCTTTGTTCATCAAAAAGAGTTACCACTTTTAAAGAAATTATGATTAAAAAAATCCAAGTCTGTTCTCCCTCTGCTCACAGTAAGAGTCTCAAATTTCTTGTGGAGAACAAGAAGGCCTCTGTGGTTGTTACTGCTAGAAGTAGCCATCTATCTTTACATATCCATCTTCTATTACAGCATTTTATGTTGATCACCTTCAAACTAATAGATCATATACTAATGTGATCACATACTATTATGTCCAAAGCCAAAGCTTGACTAAAGGGCTTCCCATCATTGGGCATTTAATTGGCTTGATCAGTTAGTCTGCTTTTAAATGTGGAGGTAGTTTAAGATATAATTATAATAATAATATTAATAATAATAACAACAACAATAATAGTAGTAATGACAAAATTAGCCAGCGTGAATCTTACTCACCCCTGCCTTAAAGTGAGTCTTGGTGTAGTCAGCGGGTTGGTTATGTCTGAAGTAGAGTCATCATATGGTGAGAAACACATTTTAGACTGTCCAGATCTTTGAAAATTCTCTAACTTTTCATAAAAGCAAAGCAGGGCCCTGTGATTTAAGTTTTATGTTACATGACGTCCAATTTCTCGCTCAAGTGCTGTTTTCTGAGGCTTTTGGATATCCATAGGCTTGGCTAGGTTCTATTATAAACTTTTATTCCAAACTCGATTCATCACAGCCTAGAGTGAAACCTAAATTTCATCATTTGTGTGACAATATGTTTTCATATATGCCTTGCTCCTTAAACCATAAGATTTCTGATGGAAGGGGCTATATTTGCTAATCTCTACATTTTCTCTTTAGATCTAACATGTTGCTTTCATTGAAAATACGAGTAAAATACATAAGCAGCTTAGGGCTGGAATCCAGGCCTTTGAACCCTGGATTTTGTGCCTGGACCAAACTAGATGCTTTTAGCACAATCATTTTTCTATCAAAAGGTATTACTTTATTTTGACTTATGATCTCTTATGGGCTTCAAAACACGTCCCAGCATTTTATTCTGTTGGAATATAGGGGAGAGGGCCAACATAACTATGTCTACTTGATAAATGATATAGAAAGAACTAGGTCACTGTCAAATAATGCTGTCCTATTCCTGGATAAATTATCTATTTACCAAGATTGAACCTTACAAATACTATTGACAAATAATTATATAGTTAGCATAAACAGATTTTCACAATCTAGGAAAACTGGGTTACTTCCTTTATCAAGATGCTTACCTTGTAATTTGTGTTCTGTCATTGAAATATCTTAGGAAGTATGAAATACCCAAGATTCCTGTTGCCAATTAATGCTGAATATAGTGTTGATGAAAACATAAACTATTTCAGTAGGAAAAAAAAAGAATCAGGTGACTGAGTAGGTCTTGATAGGCTGTCTTTCCTCAGCCTCTCCAGTTGTTAGTAGGGCTGAGATCTCCCTTATTCCACAATGTCATCAAGTTTAGTATGTAATGCCTGGTCAGACCAAAGAATGCAGATTCCTGGGAGGTCCATTGTTTCTTCATTAGGGGCTAAGGCACCCAAGTTTAACCTCCTGGAGGAATCCTCTCCCCAGAATATAATTATTAGAGTTTTTCAAATCTATCTACTAGTACATGCTCTGATTCCACCCCCCCCCTTTTTTTTTTGGTCAGTACCACCATCATTTTCCCAGAGGTCCAATTTAGAATTTTCTTTGCCTTTTAGTCATTAATCTCATTCAACCACTAAGCAAGTTATTCTAAGATCTCTATTTGCCCATCCTTCATATTCCCAGAAATCAACTCTATGCCAATATCCCATGTCCACAATTATCCCCTTTACTTTATCTTTTTAGCTAAATTTTCCCTTTTCTTCAAGGATAGATGTAAATGTCACCTCCTCAATAAAATATCCTTTTATGTCTACAGTGTTTATCAACATATATTTCCTAGTTAATTATGACTTCTCACTTTTGGCTTATTATCTTCATTGTGCTGTTATTGATCTTTTTTTTTTAAGATTTTTTATTCATTTATTTGACAGAGAGAGAGAGAGATCACAAGTAGGCAGAGAGGCAGGCAGAGAGAGAGGAGGAAGCAGGCTCCCTGCAGAGCAGAGAGCCCGATGCGGGGCTCGATCCCAGGACCCTGAGATCATGACCTGAGCTGAAGGCAGCGGCTTAATCCACTGAGCCACCCAGGCGCCCCTGTTACTGATCTTTTAACACTAACAGTTAACAAGAAGATTTTAAGCTCTGGAAATCCTAGGGTTTTGCCTTAGTGTTCCTTTTGTTCACTATTCTTGGTAGATTAACTTATTCTAGTAGGCACTGACTTAACACTATTAATTAAATTAAATTTCACTAAAATCAAACACTATATTATATACTGAGAATTCAAAATGGAAAAAATAAATTCACTAAAGCTTTTTAAAATGGGGGAACTGATTTATGAAGAAAGAGATTTTGATATGGAAGGTAAGTACTGTATTAAAACTAGGTAGATATTACTACAGCGACAAATAGACAAGGATTTGTTTGTCTAGAGGAAAGATTGGTGGGAGGTCACATAATGGTTTCATGGGACCAGTAACAACTGAGTTGCGAATTAAAAGACAAGTAGGAATAAATGAAAATAAGGAATGGTGGAAATTGTGGCATAAATAGCTGTATATGATGTCAAGGCAAATTGACAGACATGTATTTTATGGGGAAAATAGTCATCCATATTTCTTCTGGATACAGAAGCTCCAGCTTCTGTAGAACAATTCTGAAGAATTGTGTTGAAACATAGATATAGGAAGGTCAAAAAGTATTGGGGTGGGGGGTATGATATAGGTAACAAACCACTGCACTCTCAAGTCCTACAGAGGGAAGAGGTTGCTTTAATTAACGCAGACAGTGTGAAATAAAGTACTGGTATTAGAATGAGCAGTATGTTTAACTGGCAGCATTATTGAAGCCAGAACAAGGGATTTGAAGAGTTAAAAGGAAAGTGAAGATATTTCATATTTGGAAATAATATTTCTTTCCCACACCTTCATTCTTTCTTCCTTCACCCTACAGTCACCTTTGCTGTTGCAAATAATGGCCACATTTAAGCTCCAGTCATGTATTTTTGGTCATCAGATCCTCTCAGGCTACTTTTTATTAAGTTTTCCTCTTATATATGAATCAAAATAGATCCATAATTCAAAAGAATATCAAATTGTTTCATCAGACTAGATATTTTAAAAATAGTAATATTTTAAAATAAACTTGGTTTTGAACTAAGTTCCAAACTTACGAAGCAGGTGCCAAATAGTACAAAATTTCCATAAATCCTTCATTTAGTTTTCTCTATTGCTAACATCATACATTATTATGGAACCAATATTGGTTCTTTCATAAAACTAAGGAACCAATATTTGTACATTAATTTTTTTTTTAGTTTTTTTAATTTTATTTGACAGAGAACACAAGTAGGCAGAGAAGCAGGCAGAGAGAGAGAGGAAGGGAAGCAGGCTCCCTGCTGAGCAGAGAGCCTAATGCTGGGCTCGATCCCAGGACCCCGGGATCATGACCTGAGCCGAAGGCAGAGACTTTAACCCATTGAGCCACCCAGGCGCCCTGTACATTAATATTAACTAAATTTGGGATGCCTGGGTGGCTCAGTCATTTAAGCCACTGCCTTCAGCTCAGCTCATGATCCCAGGATCCTGGAATTGAATCCCATGTGCGGCTCCTTGCTCAGCAGGGAGCCTGCTTCTCTCTCTGCCTCTGCCTGCTTGTGCTTTCTCTCTCTCTCTCTCCCTCTGACAAATAAATAAATAAATACATAAAATCTTTAAAAAATATTAACTAAATTCTATATTTTATTCAGATTTCACTTATTTTGCCTAATGTCCTCCTCTTTGGATTGATTTTTGAGAGATCACATTATATTTAGTCAGCATGTCTCCTTAGACCTCTCTGGGCTGTGAAAGATATTCAGGCTTTGTTTTGAATGACCTTGACAATTTTGAGGAGCACTGATGGGTATATTGTAGAATATCCCTCAAACTGTTTTTGTCATTTTTTTTTCCTCCTCATTAGACCAAGGTTATAGGTTTGGGGGAAGAAGTTTGCAGAGGTAAAGTGCCCTTATTTTCACATCTTGTAGGAGTGCATGATATCTGCATGACTTATCTGTGCTGATGTTAATCCTGACCACTTGGCTGAAGTAGTGCCAGATTTCTCTAGGGTATAGTTATTCCTCCCACTGCTTTTATATGCCCTACTTTTTGGAAGCAAGGCACTGAGTGAAGCTTACACTCAAGGTAGGAGGAGGTTAATCTTCACATTCTTAAGGGGTAGGGTATCTATATTAATTACTTGGAATCATCCTAAACAGGAATTTGTTTTGTTTCGTTTTTCCCTCCCTCTCTCCTTTTCTCCCTTCTTTTTTTTTTTGTTTTTCTTATTTCCTTCTTATTTTTCCATTCATTTATGTCAATATGAGTCAATTAAAAAAAATCAATCAAATTTTGACTCTCCCTCTCCTGAAAACATCACAAGTAATATATGTGGCTCTCAACCACTTTTTTAACTGTAAATTTTAACATATAGATTCACATGCAGTTATGAGAAATAACACAGAGTGACTCCTTCTATGCTTCACATAATTTCCCCCAGTTACAATCAGGAATTGGTGTGAACCACTGACCTTATTCACATTTCACCCATTTTTTTAATATGCAATTTTCTCATATGTGTAAATTTGTGTGACCACCAATACAGACAAGATACGTAATGATTCCATCACAGCGATCCCTCATGCTATTTATAGTAACAATGATCTCATTTCTTTTTTTTTTTTTAAATTTTTTTTTTTTTTTTTTTTTAAGATTTTATTTATTTATTTGACAGAGAGAGATCATAAGTAGGCGGAGAGGCAGGCAGAGAGAGTGAGAGGGAAGCAGGCTCCCCGCCGAGCAGAGAGCCCGACGCGGGACCCGATCCCAGGACCCCGAGATCATGACCTGAGCCGAAGGCAGCGGCTCAAACCACTGAGCCACCCAGGCGCCCCCCTTCCTTAACCCCTGACCCACTAATGTGCTCTCCATCTCTGGAGTTTTTTTTATTTTGAAAATGTTATATACCTTGGATAATATGTTATGTTGACCTTCTGATATTTATCTTGTTTCTTTCAGTATTATTTCTGAATACATACACGAGATGTGTACAAGTTGTGCAATATATCACTCATTTACTTTTATTGCTAAGTAATATTTCATGCTGGGGTTGTATTACACTTAGTTTAACTATTCACCTGTTGAAGGATACTTAGTTTATCTCTACTTTTGGTCATTATGAATAAATTCACCATGAGTATGTATAGGACTTTGTTTTTTGTTTTTTATTTTGTTTGTTTTGTTTTGTTTGTTTTCTGGTATGTGTGTATGTGTGTGTGTACATAAGTATTTATTCTGTACAACATGTGCTCAGGAGTGCAATTATGAGATGATATATCCAGAATGGTGAATTGTGATATTATCTATTATTATCATTTTATAGTCCCAAAACCAATGTATAAGATACCTGTATTCTCTGCAACCTCTCCAGCTTTTGTTGTAGCTATTGTTTCTTTTAGTTCTTCTAATAGGTGTACAGGAATACCTTATGATTTTAATTTGCAATTCTGTAATGGCTAATGATGTTGAATACATTTTCCTGTGTTTGTTTACCATATATGTATCTTCTTTTTTTATTATGTTATGTTAGTCACCATACAGCACATCATTAGTTTTTTTTAATATTTTATTTATTTATTTGACAGAGATCACAAGTAGGGAGAGAGGCAGGCATAGAGAGAGAGAGAGGAGGAAGCAGGCTCCCTGCCAAGCAGAGAGCCCAATGCGGGGCTCGATCCCAGGACCCTAGGATCATGACCTGAGCAAAAGGCAGAGGCTTTAACCCACTGAGCCACCCAGGCACCCCACATCATTAGTTTTTGATGGAGTATTCCAAGATTTATTGTTTATGTATAACATCAGTGCTCCATGCAATGGGTTCTTCTTCATTAAAATGCCTGCTCATGCTTTTTTTGTTGTTGTTGTTTATTTTCTAATTAGATTATTACTATTGAATTAAATGTCTATTATATATTTTAGTATAGTCCATGGTCAGAAAGGTAGTTTACATATATTTTCTCCCAGTCCATAACTATCTTTCCACCCTCTTAAAAAGTTCTCTTTTATTGTAGTAAGAATACATAACATAAGATCTACACTCTCAACAAATTTCTAACTGCAAAATACAGTATTGTTAACTATAGACATACTGTTGTATAGCAGATACAAAATTCATCTGGTGTAACTGAAGTTTTATATCTATTGAAGAGCAACCATATTCCCTGTGGTTGTCAGCCAAAGAAAACCACAATTCTGTTTCTATGAGTTTGACAATTTTAAATACTGAATATAATTGGAATTAAAATTATCTGTTCTTCTGTTAATGTTATTTTTTTCACTTATCATATGTCCTCCAGGTTCATGCGCATTGTCATATACCAAAGAATTCCCATAGTATTTAAAACAGCATAATATTCTAATATATGTATATTTCATACTCTATTTTTCTATCCACTGGCTGAGGGACATTTAGGTTTTTTTCTTAGCTACCGTGAATAATGCCACTTTCCATGATTATGAGAGTGCATATCTTTCTACCAGACTCTAATGCCAAGATTTTTGGATAAATAAACAGAAGTGGGATGGGTAATCATAAGGTACTTCTTTTTTTTTTGAGGAAATTCCATAATGTTTTACATGGAAACTGCAACATTTTTCATTACACCTAACAGTGTACAAGGATTTCAACTTATTCAAATCCTCACCAAGATATTATTTTCTGTTGTTGTTATTTTGGATACCAGCCATCTTAACAACAATGAGGTGATATCTTGTGGTTTTGATTTGCATTTCCCTGATGATAAGGGATATTGAGCATCTCTTTATATAATTGTTACTGTTTTATTGGAGAAATATTTATGCATCCCCTGGCTGTTTTTAATTGGGTTATTTGGCAGGGTTTTTATATTGAATGTAAGAATGTTTTATATATTTGGATATTAACATCAGGTATATCATTTAAACATATTTTCTTCCAATCTGTAGCTTCCCTTTACTCTTGATTGTTTCCTTTAGGTGCAGAGGATGTTACTTGATGTGATCTTGTCTATTTTTATTTATGTAAATATCCATGCATTTATTTACATATTTATTTGTGTTTTAATTGTATATTTTGCTTAGTCATAAACAAGAAATAATTTCCAAAAGCGTTATGAAGGTTTTCCTTATGTATCCTTCTAATGATTTCATATATTTGGATCTTACAATAAAAATTTTAATCCATTTAGAGTTGATTTTTGTGGATGATGTGAGATAAGGATCTAATTGCATTCTTTTCTAGTTTTTCTAACACCTTTTATTGAAAATACCTTATTTCGGGGTGCCTGGGTGGCTCAGTGGTTTAAGCCGCTGCCTTCGGCTCAGGTCATGATCTCAGGGTCCTGGGATCGAGTCCCACATCGGGCTCTCTGCTCAGCAGGGAGCCTCCTTCCCTCTCACTCTCTCTGACTACCTCTCTGCCTACTTATGATCTCTCTCTGTCAAATAAATAAATAAAATCTTTAAAAAAAAAGAAAAGAAAATACCTTATTTCTACATTGTGTACTTTGTACATTCTTGTCAATGATCATATGACTGCACATGTGTGGGTATATTATGGCCTCTATTCTATTTCATCAGTCTATATGTCTGTTTGGTTTTTTTGTCGGTTAATTTCGTATTTTTTGTTGATTTTTGTGGGTTTTTTTTTTTTTTGCCAGCACCATATTGTAGTTTTAATTTACTCTTTTTCTGTAATATGTAGTGAAATCATAAAGTGTAAGTTTAGTCTTATTATTCCTTCTCAAGGTTGTTTTGTTTATTCAGGGTATTTTGTGACTCCATATGAATTTTAGCATTTTTTCTACTGTAAGAAAATTAATTAAAATTCTATGATAGAATCTTAATACATTCTATAGAAGAGATCTATAGAATGATAGCAATTGCATTCAATATATGTATTGCTTTGGGTAGTATGTACATTTCCATAATATTTTTCTTCAAGTTCATAAACATGAACAATTTCCCATTTATTTGTTTCATCTTCTAAATTCTTTCATTGATGTAATATATGCCCTCCTTAATACCCACCACCAGGCATGTATTGCATGGACCACTGGGGGTTATATGTAAAAAATGAATCTTAGAACACTACATCAAAAATTAATGAAGAGTATCTTAGCAAGAAGACCCCAAAGTGGAAAGCTGAGAATGTATCAAATGCAGCATTTTAGCAAATTGAAGAGATGGTGAACGTATTCTTAAAGGGTATTTTTTCAAATTAAGGTTGCAATAGCATATTTATTTCTGGAAGGTATTAAAAGTGCTTTTTTTATTCCATTAATAAAAGTTGTTATAGCCAAAAAAAAAATTAATGATGTATTGTATGGTGACTAACAATACACAATTTAAAAAAAGAAAGTCATATTCTACACACACACACACACACACAATTCTTTCATTGATATATAGTTTCCAGTGCATGATCCTTCCATCTCCTTGCTTAAGTTTATTTTTATGTATTTTATTTTTGATGCTATTTCAAATGACACTTTCTTAATTTCCTATTGAAATAGCTTGTTATTAGTTACAGAAATGCAACTGATTTTTAAACGTGAAAATTTGATGAATTTGTTTGTTAGCTTTCATTATCTTAGTTGTCTTTGAAGTTTCCTATATATAATATCATGTCAGCTGCAAACAGAAATGTTATTTTCTAATTTGAATGACAATTATTTCTTTCCTTCCCAAATCGCTTTGTCTAAAACTTGCACTGAAAGTAGTGAGAGTGAACATCTTTGCCTAGTTCCTGATTTTTTTCTTCATATTTATTTATCTATTTTATTATTAACATCTTGAGGAACATCCATACTGTTTTCAGAGCAGCTGTACCAGTTTTCATTCCCACCATAGCATCATAGGGGAAGGAAGGTAAATCCAAAGAGGGAGAAATCAGAGAGGGAGATGAACCAAGAGAGACTATGGACACTGAGAAAAAACCTGGAGGTTTCAGCGGGGGAGAATGTGGGGAGGGGATGTATCAAGGTGATGGGTATTGAGGAGGGCTTGTGCTCTGATGAGCACTGGGTGTTATACTTAACTAATGAATCACTGAACACTATATCAGAAACTAATTATGTACTATACATGGTTAACTGAACATAATAAAAATATTTATCTATTTTAGAGGGAGAACATGAGCAGGGGCATGGAACAGATGGAGAGAGACAGAGAGAATTTCAAGTAGACTTGCTGCTGAGCACAGAGCCCAAAATGGGGCTCAATCCCAGGACCCCAAGACTATGACCTGAGCTGATACTAAGGGCCGAGCTACTTAAATGACTGATCCGCCCATGTACACCTGCTAGTGTCTGATCTTAATGGGAAAGTTTTTCATATTGAGTATGATACTAGCTGTGGACTTTTTACATATGACCTTTATTATTGTGAAGTAAATTTCTTCTATTCCTATATTATTGGGTGTTGAATCAGGAAAGGGTGTTGAATTTGTCAGATTTTTTTCTGCATCCATTGAGATGATCACTTGGATTTTATTCTTTAGTCTGTTAACATGGTGTTTGATTTATTTGGATTGCTAATTGACTGAATTGATTAATTGATTTGGATATGTTCAATCATACTTGCACCCAACTTGGAAATATCCTAAGTGAGTTGTTCATGGTGTAGAAAACTGGTTTTTTTTAAATTGTGTATAATGCTTTTAACGCATTGCTAAATTTAGTTAGTATTTTTTTTCCATTTTATTTATTTTTTCAGTGTAACAGTATTCATTGTTTTTGCACAACACCCAGTGCTCCATGCAATACGTGCCCTCCCCATTACCCACCACCTGTTCCCCCAACCTCCCACCCCTGACCCTTCAAAACCCTCAGGGTGTTTTTCAGAGTCCATAGTCTCTTATGGTTCGCCTCCCCTTCCAATTTTTTCCTAATAAACATATAATGTCCTGTTTTTTAATTGTTTTAAGCTGTCTCTGTGCTGAGGATCAGCCTGAGGTGTAAACTTAGCCTGAGGCGTCATCTCTCAGCTGTGTATTTCTTCATTGAAAATTCATACATTTAAGTTCTTTTTTTTTTCCATTTTATTTATTTTTTCAGCGTAACAGTATTCATTCTTTTTGCACAACACCCAGTGCTCCATGCAAAACGTGCCCTCCCCATTACCCACCACCTGTTCCCCCAACCTCCCACCCCTGACACTTCAAAACCCTCAGGTTGTTTTTCAGAGTCCATAGTCTCTTATGGTTCACCTCCCCTTCCAAATATTTTTTTTTTAATAACATATAATGTATTTTTATCCCCATGGGTACAGGTCTGTGAATCGCCAGGTTTACACACTTCACAGCACTCACGATAGCACATACCCTCCCCAATGTCCATAGCCCCCTCCCGCTCTCCCAATCCAACGTCCCCCCAGCAACCCCCAGTTTGTTTTGTGAGATTAAGAGTCATTTATGCTTTGTCTCCTTCCCAATCCCATCTTGTTTCATTTATTCTTCTCCTATCCCCCTAGCCCCCCATGTTGCTTCTCCATGTCCTCATATCAGGGAGATCATATGATAGTTGTCTTTCTCCGATTGACTTCTTTCACTAAGCATGATACGCTCTAGTTCCATCCATGTTGTCACAAATGGCAAGATTTCATTTCTTTTGATGGTTGCATAGTATTCCATTGTGTATATATACCACTTCTTCTTTATCCATTCATCTGTTGATGGACATCTAGGTTCTTTCCATAGTTTGGCTATTGTAGACATTGCTGCTATAAACATTCGGGTACACTTGCCCCTTCGGATCACTATGTTTGTATCTTTAGGATAAATACCCAGTAGCGCAATTGTTGGGTCATAGGGTAGTTCTATTTTCAACATTTTGAGGAACCTCCATGCTGTTTTCCAGAGTGGTTGCACCAGCTTGCATTCCCACCAACAGTGGAGGAGGGTTCCCCTTTCTCCGCATCCTCGCCAGCATCTGTCATTTCCTGACTTGTTCATTTTAGCCATTCTGACTGCTGTGAGGTGATATCTCATTGTGGTTTTGATTTGTATTTCCCTGATGCCGAGTGACGTGGAGCACTTTTTCATGTGTCTGTTGGCCATCTGGATGTCTTCTTTGCAGAAATGTCTGTTCATGTCCTCTGCCCATTTCTTGATTGGATTGTTTGTTCTTTGGGTGTTGAGTTTGCTAAGTTCCTTATAGATTTTGGATACTAGCCCTTTATCTGATGTGTCATTTGCAAATATCTTCTCCCATTCTGTCAGTTGTCTTTTGGTTTTGTTAACTGTTTCCTTTGCTGTGCAAAAGCTTTTGATCTTGATGAAATCCCAATAGTTCATTTTTGCCCTTGCTTCCCTTGCCTTTGTCGTTGTTCCTAGGAAGATATTGCTATGGCTGAGGTCAAAGAGGTTGCTGCCTGCGTTCTCCTCAAGGATTTTGATGGATTCCTTTCTCACATTGAGGTCCTTCATCCATTTGGAGTCTATTTTCATGTGTGGTGTAAGGAAGTGGTCCAATTTCATTTTTCTGCATGTGGCTGTCCAATTTTCCCAGCACCATTTATTGAAGAGGCTGTCTTTTTTCCATTGGACATTCTTTCCTGCTTTGTCGAAGATTAGTTGACCATAGAGTTGAGGGTAGATTTCTGGGCTCTCTATTCTGTTCCACTGATCTATGTGTCTGTTTTTGTGCCAGTACCATGCTGTCTTGATGATGACAGCTTTGTAATAGAGCTTGACGTCCGGAATTGTGATGCCACCAACTTTGGCTTTCTTTTTCAATATTCCTTTGGCTATTCGAGGTCTTTTCTTGTTCCATATAAATTTTAGGATTATTTGTTCCATTTATTTGAGAAAAATGGATGGTATTTTGATAGGGATTGCATTAAATGTGTAGATTGCTTTAGGTAGCATGGACATTTTCACAATATTTATTCTTCCAATCCAGGAGCATGGAACATTTTTCCATTTCTTTGTGTCTTCCTCAATTTCTATCATGAGTACTTTATAATTTTCTGTGTATAGATTCTTAGTCTCTTTGGTTAGGTTTATTCCTAGGTATCTTATAGTTTTGGGTACAATTGTAAATGGGATTGACTCCTTAATTTCTCTCTTCTGCCTTGTTGTTGGTGTACAGGAATGCAACTGATTTCTGTGTATTGATTTTATATCCTGACACTTTACTGAATTCCTGTACAAGTTCTAGCAGTTTTGGAGTGGAGTCTTTTGGGTTTTCCACATATAGTATCATATCATCTGCGAAGAGTGATAGTTTGACTTCTTCTTTACCAATCTGGATGCCTTTAATTTGTTTTTGATGTCTGATTGCTGAGGCTAGGACTTCTAGTACTATGTTGAATAGCAGTGGTGATAATGGACATCCCTGCCATGTTCCTGACCTTAGAGGAAAAGCTTTCAGGTTTTCGCCATTGAGAATGATATTTGCGGTGGGTTTTTCATAGATGGCTTTGATAATATAGAGGTATGTGCCCTCTATCCCTACACTTTGAAGAGTTTTGATCAGGAAGGGATGCTGTACTTTGTCAAATACTATTTCAGCATCTATTGAGAGTATCATATGGTTCTTGTTCTTTCTTTTATTAATGTGTTCTATCACATTGATTGATTTGCGGATGTTGAACCAACCCTGCAGCCCTGGAATAAATCCCACTTGATCGTGGTGAATAATCCTTTTAATGTACTGTTGAATCCTATTGGCTAGTATTTTGGCGAGAATTTTTGCATCTGTGTTCATCAAGGATATTGGTCTGTAGTTCTCTTTTTTGGTGGGATCCTTGTCTGGTTTTGGGATCAAGGTTATGCTGGCCTCATGAAATGAGTTTGGAAGTTTTCCTTCCATTTCTATTTTTTGGAACAGTTTCAGGAGAATAGGAATTCGTTCTTCTTTAAATGTTTCGTAGAATTCCCCTGGGAAGCCGTCTGGCCCTGGGCTTTTATTTGTTTGGAGATTTTTGATGACTGTTTTAATCTCCTTACTGGTTATGGACCTGTTCAGGTTTTCTATTTCTTCCTGGTTCAGTTGTGGTAGTTTATATGTCTCTAGGAATGCATCCATTTCTTCTAGATTGTCCAATTTGTTGGCGTAGGGTTGCTCATAGTATGTTCTTATAATTGTCTGTATTTCTTTGGTGTTAGTTGTAATCTCTCCTCTTTCATTCATGGTTTTATTTATTTGGGTCGTTTCTCTTTTCTTTTTGATGAGTCTGGCCAGGGGTTTATCAATCTTATTGATTCTTTCCAAGAACCAGCTCCTAGTTTCATTGATTTTTTCTGTTCTTTTTTTTGGTTTCTATTTCATTGATTTCTGCTCTGATCTTTATGATTTCTCTTCTCCTGCTGGGTTTAGGATTTCTTTCTTGTTCTTTCTCCAGCTCCTTTGCGTGTAGGGTTAGGTTGTGTACTTGAGACCTTTCTTTTTTCTTGAGAAAGGCTTGTACCACTATATATTTTCCTCTCAGGACTGCCTTTGCTGTGTCCCACAGATTTTGAACTGTTGTGTTTTCATTATCATTTGTTTCCATGAATGTTTTCAATTCTTCGTTAATTTCCTGGTTGACCCATTCATTCTTTAGAAGGATGCTGTTTAGTCTCCATGTATTTGGGTTCTTTCCAGCTTTCCTCTTGTGATTGAGTTCTAGCTTCAGAGCATTGTGGTCTGAAAATATGCAGGGAATGATCCTAATCTTTTGATACCGGTTGAGACCTGATTTGTGACCCAGGATGTGATCTATTCTGGAGAAGGTTCCATGTGCACTAGAGAAGAATGTGTATTCTGTTGCTTTGGGATGAAATGTTCTGAATATATCTGTGATGTCCATCTGGTCCAGTGTGTCATTTAAGGCCTTTATTTCTTTATTGACCTTTTGCTTGGATGATCTGTCCATTTCAGTGAGGGGAGTGTTCAAGTCCCCTACTATTATTGTATTATTATTGATGTGTTTCTTTGATTTTGTTATTAATTGGTTGATATAGTTGGCTGCTCCCACGTTAGGAGCATAGATATTTAAAATTGTTAGATCTTCTTGTTTGACAGACCCTTTGAGTAGGATATAGTGTCCTTCCTCATCTCTTATTATAGTCTTTGGCTTAAAATCTAATTGATCTGATATAAGGATTGCCACCCCAGCTTTCTTCTGATGCCCATTAGCATGGTAAATTGTTTTCCACCCCCTCACTTTAAATCTGGAGGTGTCTTCGCGTCTAAAATGAGTTTCTTGAAGGCAACATACTGATGGGTTTTGTTTTTTTATCCATTCTGATACCCTGTGTCTTTTGATTGGCACATTTAGCCCATTAACATTCAGCATAACTATTGAGAGATATGAATTTAGTGCCATTATTAGTCTGTAAGGTGACTGTTACTGTATATTGTCTCTGTACCTTTATGATCTACTACTTTTAGGCTCTCTCTTTGCTTAGAGGACCCCTTTCAATATTTCCTGGACAGCTGGTTTGGTGTTTGCAAATTCTTTCAGTTTTTGTTTGTCCTGGAAACTTTTTATCTCTCCTTCTATTTTCAATGATAGCCTAGCTGGATAGAGTATTCTTGGCTGCATGTTTTTCTCGTTGAGTGCTCTGAATATATCATGCTAGCTCTTCCTGGCCTGCCACATCTCTGTGGATAAGTCTGCTGCCAATCTAATATTTTTACCATTGTATGTTACAGACTTCTTTTCTCGGGCTGCTTTCAGGATTTTCTCTTTGACACTAAGACTTTTAAATTTTACTCTTAGGTGATGGGGTGTGGACCTATTCTTGTTGACTTTGAGGAGGGTTCTCTGCATCTCCTGGATTTTGATGCTTGTTCCCTTTGCCATATTAGGGAAATTCTCTCCAATGATTCTATCCAATAGACCTTCTGCTCCCCTCTCTGTTTCTTCTTCTTCTGGAATCCCAATTATTCTAATGTTGTTTCGTCTTATGGTGTCACTTATCTCTCGAATTCTCCCCTCATGGTCCAGTAGCAGTTTGTCCCTCTTTTGTTCGGCTTCTTTATTCTCTGTCATTTGGTCTTCTATATCACTAATTCTTTCTTCTGCCTCATTTATCCTAGCAGTGAGAGCCTCCATTTTTATGGCACCTCATTAATAGCTTTTTTGATTTCAACTTGGTTAGATTTTAGTTCTTTAATTTCTCCAGAAAGGGCTTTAATATCTCCAGAGAGGGTTTCTCTAATATCTTCCATGCCTTTTTTGAGCCCGGCTAGAACGTTCAGAATCATCATTCTGAACTCTTGATCTGACATATCACCAATGTCTGTGTTGATTAGGTCCCTAGCCTTCGGTACTGTCTCTTGTTCTTTTGTTTGTGGTGATTTTTTCCGCCTTGTCATTTTGTCCAGATAAGAGGATATGAAGGAGCAAATAAAATACTAAAAGGGTGGCAAAGACCCCAGAAAAAGGCGCTGTAACCAAAGGAGAAGAGACCCTTAATTGTGGGGGGGGGGAGAAAGGGGATAAAAAGAGGTTCAGAAAAAAAAAGAAAAAAAATTTAAAAATAAAACAAATAAAAAAATATATAAAAAAGAAAGAAAAAATATATATATTTAGATAAACTAGTCAAAAAACGTTAAAAAAGAAAAGGGTAAAAGTTTTAAAAAATTTAGCAGAAGAAGAAAAAAGAAAAAAGAAAAAAAATTGAAAAAAGAAAAAAAAAATTGATGTAGCCGCAAGACTAAAGAATCCTGGGGAGAAAGCCATGAGTTCCGTGCTTTGCTTTCTCCTCCTCTGGAATTGTGCTGCTGTCTTAGGAATTGAACCTACTTTCCTTGATAGATGAACTTCGTCCTGGCTGGATATTTTGTTGATCTTCTGGGTGAGGGGCCTGTTGTAGTGACTCTCAAGTGTCTTTGCCCGAGGCAGGATTGCACCGCCCTTACTGGCAGCTGGACTAAGTAATTGGTTCGGGTTCGCTTTTGGGAGCTTCTGTTCCCTGAACGCTTTCCATAGAGTTCCAGAGGATGGGAATGAAAATGGCGGCCTCCTAGTCTCCGGCCCAGAGGAGCCGAGAGCCTGGGGCCCCACTCCTCAGTGCGCCCCCAGAGGACAGCACCCAATCACTCCCGTATCCCCAGCCTCTAGCTGCGCTCTGACTGTTCAAGGTAACCCTGAGCTGAGAGTTCAGTCCTCGGCTCTGTCTCTGCAGCCGGCTTCTCCATTCTAATACCTGCGAGCTCTCCGACACTCTGACACCCCCGATCCTTCTGTGACACTGCGGGACCTGGGGCCACGCTGACCCCGCGTGGGCTTCACCCTGGTTTAGCCTCTGGAGCAACGTCCCTCAGTGGAACAGACTTTTAACAGTCCTGATTTTGTGCTCCGTTCCTCCGTCGCTTGCCGGGAGCCGGCCCCTCCCCCCGCGGTCTATCTTCCCGTCGTTTTAGATTCACTTCTCCGCCAGTCCTACCTTTCAGAGAGTGGTTGATTTTCTGTTTCTAGAGTTGCTGTTCTTCTTCTCTTTGCTCTCCCGTTGGATTTGTAAGTGTTTGCAATGTTTAGATAAGCTATCGAGCTGATCTCCTGCTACCTGATGTAGTCTCAGCCTGCTACTTCTCCGCCATCTTGACTCCTCTCTCAATTTAGTTAGTATTTTTTGAGGATTTTTGTATTTATATTAATCAAGTATATTGGTCTTTAGTTTTCTTTTGTTGTGGTATCTTTGTTTGGCTTTGTCGTGTGAGTAATGTTGAGCTTTTAATAAAATTTTGGAAGTGTTCCTTTTTTTTATTTCTCGAAAATGTTTGAGAAGGATTTGTGTTGATTCTTCTTTAAGTACTTGGTAAAATTGACCAGTGAATCCATCTGGCTATGGCTTTATTTTATTTGGAAATTTTTAAGTATTGAGTCAATATTCTTAATCATTATTGGTTTGTGATGATTTTCCATTTCTTCATGATTTGGTCTTGGTAGATTTCATGTTTCTAGAATTTTTTCCATTTCTTTTAGATTACTTAATATTTTGGCCTGGAATTGTTTATAGTAGTCTGTTAAAATTCTTTGTATCCCTGTCATATTATTTGCAGTGTCTCCTCTTTAAATTATAAATTTAATAATCTAAGTCTTATTTTTACAGCTATCTTCTAAAGATAACTTTCTTCATGGTTACAAGAAAAATTAAGTGTCACTGAAAACAGGCATAACAATCTGTTTTAAATTGATAGAAATTTACTTTAATTGCAAAAAAAATTCTCTCTTCCACACTTCACATTAATGATGTCACAAATTACATATTTTTATTTTATATCCAATAACAAGGATTTCACTTACTGTTAATATTTTTTAACTTTTTTTACTGTTTTATGTTAGTCACCAAAAATATGTCATTATTTTTGTTTTGTTTTAAGATTTTATTTTATTTGACATGGAGAGACACAGTGAGACAGGCAACATAAGCAGGGGGAGAGGGAGATGGAGAAGCAGGCTTCCCATGGAGCAGGGAGCCTGATGCAGGGCTCAGAACCAGGACTCTGTGATCATGACCTGAGTTGAAGACAGACACTAAGTGACTAAGCCACCCAGGTGCTCAACATCATTAGTTTTTGATGCAGTGTTCCAAGCTTCCTTGTTTATGTAAAAACCCCAGTGCTCCATGCAATGCATGCTCTTCTTAATGCCCATCACCGTGTTTAGCCATTCTACCAACCCCCTCCCCTCTATACTTTCAGTTTGTTTACTGAGTCCACAGCCTCTCATGGTTCCTCTCCCCCTCTGATTTCCCCTAATTCACTTTTCATTTCCTTCTCCTAATATCCTCCATGTAATACTTCTGTTGCACAACAAAGTGAAACCATATAATAATTTACTTTCTCTGCTTGACTTATTTTACTTAACATAACCTCCTCCAGTCCCATTCTTGGTGATTCATGTTGATACAAAAATTCGGTATTCATCTTTTCTGATGGCTGAATAATAGTCCATTGTATATATGGACCACAACTTCTTTATCAATTTGTCTGTTAAAGGGCATCTTGGCTCTTTCCACAGTTTGATTTTTGTGGGCATTCCTTCTATGAACACTGGAGTGCATATGGTCCTTCTTTTCACTACATCTGTATCTTTGGGGTCAATACCCAACAGTGCAATTGCCAGGTCATACAGTAGCTCTATTTTTAATTTTTTGAGGAATCACCACACTGTTTTCCAAAGCGACTACACCAACTTGCATTCCTACCAACAGTGTAAGAGGGTTCCCCTTTCTCTACATCCTCTCCAACATTTGCTGTTTTCTGCCTTGTTAATCTTTGTCATTCTGACTGGTGCAAGGTGGTATCTCAATGTGGTTTTGATTTGAATTTCCCTGGTGGCTAATGATGATGTACATTTTTTCATGTGTCTGTTAGCCATTTGTATGTCTTCTTTGGAGGAGTGTCTGTTTATGTCTTCTGCCCATTTTTGATGTGATTCTCTGGTTTCTTTATGTGTGGAGTTTGAGGAGCTATTTATAGATCTTGGATATTAGCCCTCTGTCTGTAATGTGATTTGTGAATATCTCTCCCATTCTGTGGGTTGCCTCATTGTTTCGTTGGCTCATTCCTTTGCTGTGCTGAAGCTTTTGATCTTGATGAAGTCCCAAAAGTTCATTATCACTATTGTTCCCTTTATTTTGTAGATGGGTCTTGAAAGACATACCTGTGGCTGAAGTTGAAGATGTTACTACCTATGTTCTCTTCTAGGTACATTCTCTTCTAGGATTTTGATGGATTCCTGTCTCACTTGAGGTCTTTCTTTTTTTTAAAGATTTTATTTGTTTATTTGACAGACAGAGAAGTCACAAGTAGGCAGAGAGGCAGACAAGAGGGGAGGGGGAAGTAGGCTCCCTGCTGAGCAGAGAGCCCAATGTGGGGCTTGATCCCAGGTCCCTGAGATCACGACCGGAGCTAAAGGCAGAGGCTTACCCACTGAGCAAGCCAGGTGCCCCTCACTTGAGGTTTCTCTTACATTTTGAATTTACCTTTGTGTGTGGAAAGAGAATGGTAAGTTTCATTCTTCTATGCGTAATGGTCCAAATTCCCCAGCATTATTTATTGAAGAGACTCTCTATTTTCCACTGGATATTTTTTTCCTGTTTTGTCAAATGTTAGTTGAACACAGAGCTAAGAGTCCATATCTGGACTCTCTTCTCTATTCCATTGGTATACGTGTCTGTTTTTGTGCCAGTACCGTGCTGTCTGGGTGATAACAACTTTTTACTAATGCTTGAAATCAGGCAAAGTGATGCCCCCAGTTTGATTTTTCTTATTCAACATTTCCTAAGCAATTTTGAGTTATTTCTGGTTCCATAAAATTTTAAGATTGTTTGTTCCATCACTTTTTTATTAATTTATTTATTTTCAGCATAACAGTATTCATTGTTTTTGCACCCCACCCAGTGCTCCATGCAATATGTGCTCTCCCTATTCCCCAACACCTGGTTCCCCAACCTCACACCCCCCCCGCCCTTTCAAAATGCTCAGGTTGTTTTCCAGAGTCCATAGTCTCTCATGGTTCATCTCTTCTTCTAATTTCCCTCAAATCCCTTCACCTCTCCATCTCCCCATATCCTCCATGTTCTTTGTTATACTTCACAAGTAAGTGAAACCATATGATACTTGACTCTCTCTGCTTGACTTATTTCGCTCAGCATAATCTCTTCCAGTCCCGTCCATGTTGCTACAAAAGTTGGTTATTCATCCTTTCTGATGGAGGGATAATACTCCATCGTGTATACAGACCACATATTCCTTATCCATTCATCCATTGAAGGGCATCTTGGTTCTTTCCACTGTGTGGAGACCGTGGCCATTGTTGCTATAAACATTGGGGTACAGATGGCTCTTCTTTTCACTACATCTGTATCTTTGGACTGAATACCCAGCAGTGCAATTGCAGGGTCATAGGGAAGCTCTATTTTTAATTTCTTGAGGAATCTCCACACTGCTCTGCAAAGTGGCTGTACCAACTTGCATTCCCAACAACAGTGTAAGAGGGTTCCCCTTTCTCTGCAACCTCTCCAACACACATTGTTTCCTGTCTTGCTAATTTTGGCCATTCTAACTGGTGTCAGGTGATATCTCAATGAGGTTTTAATTTGAATCTCCGTGATGGCTAGTGATGATGAGCATTTCTTCATGTGTCTGATAGCCATTTGTATGTCATCATTGAAGAAGTGTCTGTTCATATCTCCTGCCTATTATTTGTTAGGATTATCTGTTTTGTGTGTATTGAGTTTGAGTAGTTCTTTATATATCCTGGATATCAACCTTTTGTCTGTACTGTCATTTGCAAATATCTTCTCCCATTCCGTGGGTTGCCTTTTTGTTTTGTTGACTGTTTCCTTTGCTGTGCAGAAGGTTTTGATCTTGATGAAGTCCCAAAAGTTCATTTTCACTTTTGTTTCCTTTGCCTTTGGAGACATATCTTGAAAGAAGTTGCTGTGACTGATATCGAAGAGGTTACTGCCTATGTTCTCCTCTAGGATTCTGATGGATTCCTGTCTCACATTGAGGTCTTTTATCCATTTCAAGTTTAACTTTGTGTACGGTGTAAGAGAATGGTCGAATTTCATTCTTCTACTGTGGCTGTCCAGTGTTCCCAGCACCATTTATTGAAGAGACTGTCTTTATTCCACTGTATATTTTTTCCTGTTTTGTCGAAGATTATTTGACCATAGAGTTGAGGGTCCATATCTGGGGTCTCCACTCTGTTCCACTGGTCAATGTGTCTGTTTTTATGCCAGTACCACGCTTTCTTGGTGATCACAGCTTTGTAGTAAAACTTGAAATCAGGTAACATGATGCCGCCAGTTTTGTTTTTGTTTTTCAACATTTCCTTAGCAATTCAGGGTCTCTTATGATTCCACTCAAATTTTAGGATTATTTGCTCCAGCTCTTTGAAAAATACCGGTGGAATTTTGATCGGAATGGCAGTAAAAGTATAGATTGCTCTAGGCAGTATAGACATTTTAACAATGTTTATTCTTCCGATCCAAGAGCATGGAATGGTCTTCCATCTTTTTGGTGTCTTCTTCAGTTTCTTTCATGAGTGTTCTGTAGTTCCTTGAGTACAGATCGTTTACCACTTTGGTTAGGTTTATTCCATCACTTGGAGAAATGTGGGTGAAATTTTGATTGGGATGCCATGGAAAGATAGATTGCTCTGAGCAGTATAGACATTTTAACAATGTTTATTATTCTGATCCATGAGCATGGAATAATCTTCCATCTTGTTGTGCCTTCTTCAATATCTTTCATGAGTATTCTGTAGTACCTCGAGTACAGATCCTTTACCTCTTTGGTTAGGTTTATTCCCAGGTATCTTATGGTTCTTTTTTTTTTTAAAGATTTTATTTATTTATTTGACAGAGAAAGACACAAGTAGACAGAGAGGAAGGCAGAGAGAGAGAGAGAGAGAGAGAGAGAGAGAGAGAGAGAGAAGCAAGCTCTCTGCTGAGCAGAGACCCCAATGCGGGACTTGATCCCAGGACCCTGAGATCATGACCTGAGCTGAAGGCAGTGGCTTAACCCACTGAGCCACCCAGGCGCCCACGTATCTTATGGTTCTTGGTGCTATAGTTAATGGAATCAATTCTCTAATTTCCCTTTCTGTATTTTCATTGTTAATGTATAAGAAAGCCACTGATTTCTGTACATTGACTTTGTATCCTGCCACATTACTGAATTGCTATATGAGATATTGTAGTTTGGGGGTGGACTCTTTGGGGTTTTCCATATAAAGAATCCTGTCATTTGTGGAGAGAGAGAGAGTTTGACTTGTTCATTGCCAATTTGGATATCTTTTATTTCTCTTTGTTGTCTGATTGCTGTTGCTAGGACTTCTAATACTATGTTGAGCAAGAGTGGTGAGAGTGGGCATCCTTGTCGTGTTCCTGATCTCAATGGGAAGGCTGTCAGATTTTTCCCATTGAGGATGATATTTGCTGTGAGTCTTTCATTGATAGATTTTATGAAGTTCAGGAATGTTCCCTCTATCCCTATACTTTGAAGCATTTTAATCAGGAACAGATGCTGGATTTTGTCAAATGCTTTTTCTGCATCAATTGAGAGTACCATGTGGTTCTTCCCTCTTCTCTTATTGATTTGTTCTATTACATTGGTTGAATTGCGAATGTTGAACCAACCTTACAACCCAAGGATGAATCTCACCTAGTCATGGCGGATAATCTTCTTAATGTGCTTTTGGAATCTGTGTGTTAGGATTTGTTGAGAATCTTAGAATCCATATTAATCTGTGATACTGGTCTGAAATTCTCCCTTTTGATGTGGTCTTTGCCTGGTTTGGGGATCAGGGTAATGCTGGCTTCATAAAAAGAGTCTGGAACTTTTCCTTCTGCTTCAATTTTTCTAAACACTTTCAGAAGAATAGGTTTTATTTCTTCTTTGAATGTTTGGTAGAATTCCCCAGGGAATCCAACAGGTTCTGGGCTCTTGTATTTTGGGAAGTTTTTGATCACTGCTTCAATCTTGTTACTAAATATTGGTCTATTCAGGTTGTCAATTTTTTCATGGTTCAATTTTGGGAGTTTATAATTTTGTAGGGATGCATCCATTTCATCTAGGTTGCTTAACTTATTGGCATATAACTGTTGGTAATAGTTTCTGATGATTGTTTCTACTTCCTTGTTGTTAATTGTGATCTCTCCCTTTCATTCATAATTTTATTAATTTGAGCTTTCTCTCTTTTCTTTTGGGTTAGTGTGGCCAATGGTTTATCAATCTTATTGATTCTTTCAAAACAACAGTTCTAGTTTTATTGATATGTTCAACGGTGTCTCCAGTTTCTACCTCATTGATCTCTGCTCTAATCTTGATTATTTCCCTTCTTGCATGTGGAGTTGGTTTGATTTGTTGTTGATTCTCCAGTTCTTTAAGGTGTAGAGACAGCTGGTGTATTCTGGATTTTTCAGTTTTTGAGGGAGGCTTGGATGGCTCTCTATTTCCTCCTTTGGACCGCCTTTGCTTTATCCCATAGGTTTTGGACTGAAGTGTCTTCATTCTCATTGGTTTCCATGAATTGTTTAAGTTCTTTGATCTTGTGGTTGATCCAAGCATTCTTAAGCAAGGTGACCTTTAGCTTCCAGGTGTTTGGGTTCCTTCTAAATTTCTTTGTGATTGAACTCCAGTTTCTAACCATTGTGATCTGAGAATATGCAGGGAATAATCTTAGTCTTTTGGTATCAGTTGAGTCCTGATTTGTGACCCAGTATGTGGTGTATTCTGGAGAAGGTTCCATGAACACTTGAGAAAAATGAGTATTCTGTTTTTTTAGGGTGAATTGTTCTATATATATATATGAGGTCCATCTGTTCCAATGTGTCATTCAATGCTCTTTTTTCTTTATTGATTTTCTGCTTCGATGATCTGTCTATTACTGAGAGAGGCATGTTAAGATCTCCTACTATTCATGTTTTCATATCAGTATGACTCTTTATATTGATTAATCTTTTTCTTATATAATTGGCTGCTCCCATATTGGGGGCATAGATATTTACAATTGTTAGAGCATCTTGGTGGATATTCCCTTTAAGAATGATGTAATGTCCTTCTGTATCTCTGAATAGAGTCTTTACTTTAAAATCTAATTTATCTGATATGACAATCACTACCCAGCCTTCTTTTGAGGCCCATTTGCATGTAAGATGCTTCTCCATCCCTTCACTTTCAGTCTGGGTGTATCTTTAGGTTTGAAATGGATCTCTTGTATACAACATATGGATGGGTCCTTCCTTTTATCCAATCTGCAACTCTCTGTCATTTTATGGGCACACTTAGGCCATTCACATTGAGAGTGATTATTGATACATACGGTTTTATTGACATCGTGTTACATTTGAAGTCTTTCTTTCTGTAGACTGTCTCTATATTTCTGTTCAAAGATATTCTTAAGATTTTTCTTCTTTTATAGAGCCCCCCATAGTATTTCCTGCAGTGTCGGCTTGGTGGTTGCATACTCTTTTAAGCCTTGCTGGTCTTGGAAAGTATTTATCTCTCCATCCATTTTGAATATCAGTCTTGCTGGATAAAGTATTATTGGCTGCATGTTCTTCTCATTTAGTGCCCTGAATATATCTTGCCAGCCCTTTCTGGCTTGCCAGGTTTCTGTGGACAGTTCTGATGTTATTCTGGTCTGCTTTCCTCTGTACATAAGGAACTTTTTTGTCTTAGATGCCTTCAGGAGAGTTTCTCTACAATTATTATTCCTTATTCTTACTATCAGTTGTCTTAAGGACTTTCAAGAGTCTGTAATCTTGGGGGGAGACCATTCTGCCTGTAGTACGTGAACGCTGGTTCTATTCGTGAGATTGGGAAATTTTTCATGGAGAACTTTTTCAACTATATCTTCTAGACTTCTTTCTTTCCCCTCCCCTTCAGGGATTCCAATAATTCTGACATTGGAACGTTTCATGGCATCATTTATTTCCCTAATTCTGTTTTCATGGCTTCTTAGCTATTTGTTCCAGGCTTCCTCCTGATCCTTTCTCTCTATCTGTTTGTCCTCCAGATCACTAATTCTATCTTCTGTCTCAGTTACCCTAGCTTTCAGAGAATTTAGATTAGATTGGAACTCATTGAGAGCATTGTGAGCATCATCCCTGGTGGCTTTCAATTCTGCCCTAACATTGTGAACATCATCCCTGGTGCCTTTCAGTTCTGCCCTAATCAGTTCTGTTTGGTCATCCATGGCTTTCTCCAACCTAGCTATTGCTTGGATAATTGTTAACCTGAATTCCCTTTCTAACATATTGTCTATGTTGTTAGCCATTAGCTCTGTTGCAGAAGGCCCATCCTCTGATTTTTTTTCTGTTGGGCATTCCTCCTCCTAGCCATTTTGGTGAGAGATGGCCTAACAGATGTAGCTGGATGTATTGACCATGTTGCAGTCAAGGTTCACCCGGGAACACTTCTGGCTGCTGGCATCTTCTGCACCCATAGAGATCCAGACATGTATAATTCTAATCTCAGGCTGATTTCATGGGTGATTGGAGTTCTTTGGTAGGTAATCATCTCACTTTAGGGTACAAGTTGAAAAGGCACCTCCTCCTAGTTCTCTGCCATCATGTCCCAACAACCAACCACAATCTTGTCATTTGTGACAATTTAGATGGACCTACAGGATATTATGAAAAACCAAAGAAAGAAAGAAAAATACTATATAATTATTTTTCTTTGTGGAATCTAGAAAGCAAAACAAATGATTAAATAATTGAAACAAACAAGCAAAATAGGCTCATTAATACAGAGATCAAATTGAGCATTATCAACTGATAGAGGAGGGTGAGTCAAGTAGGTTAATATGATTCAAAGTCATCTGATTTCAGTTAGGAATTAAGTATATCATAGAAATTAAGATTCCAGCAACTGAAGTATAGTCAGTACTATTATAGTAACTTTGTAAGACAACAGACTACAACTACACTTATAGTGTTGAACATTTTATAATTTATATAATTGTCAAATTAATATGGTATATCTCCAACTAAATAATATGTATGCCAATTTTATTTCAAAAAAAAGTAAGCCACATTTTAAAAACTAAAAACAAATAAATAAAATACTAATCAATTAACTATCACTTAAGTGGGAAAAACAAAATGTCTATTAGCCTTTATTATAATGAACCAGGTATACTTACAGTGAATTCCCTTAAGTTTTGTTTTTTTCTTGGAAAGTCCTTCTCACTTCTTCACTGATTTTTTTAAAGATTTATATATTCAAGAGGGAGAGTGAGAGAGAGGGCAGGTGAAAGGGAGAGTAACAGAAGGAGAGGGAGAAAGAGAATCTCAAGCAGAAATCCTGAAGAATGTGGATCCTGACACAGCTTGATATCAGTACCTTGAGATCACAACCTGAAACAAAATCAAGGGTTGGTCATGTAATTGACTGAGCCATCCAGGAGCTCCTTTTCTTCACTCTCTTAAGGATAATTTTGCCGTACATTATATTCTTGGTTGCTAGGTTTGTCCTTGTTTTTCTTTCAGCACTTTGAATAATAGCATCCCTTTCACTTCCAGCCTGCATGATTTCTGATGAGAAACCCACCAAGAGTGATATGGAGATTCCCATGTATGTGATAAATGGCTTTCCTAATTCTCCTTTCAAAATTATCTGTTTATGAATTTTGACAATTTGATTTTTTTAAAAGATTTTACTTATTTATTTGACAGACAGAGATCACAGGTAGGCAGAGAGGCAGACAGAGAGAGAGGAAGGGAAGCAGGCTCCCTGCTGAGCAGAGAGCCCCATGCGGGGCTCAATCCCAGGACCCTGGGATCATGACCTGAGCTGAAGGCAGAGGCTTTAACCCACTGAGCCACCCAGGCGCCCCGACAATTTGATTTTGATACACATTTCAGTGTAGTCTTTTTTGAGTGTGTTGTATTTGGAATCCTATGTTTTTCATGAATTTGGCATCCATTTCCTCCCCATATTTTAGACATATTTCATTGTTTAATTATTTCTTTTAATTTTTAAATATATTTTAAAATATTTTATTTATTCATTTGAGAGATAAAGAGAGAGAGAGAGAGAAAGAGAGAGAGACAGTAAGAGAGAGAGCACAACAAGGAGGGAGAGACAGAGGGAGAAGCAGACGACCTGCTGAACCTGGAGCCTGATGTAGGGTTCAATCCCAGATCCTGGAGATCATGACCTGAACCAAAGGCAGATGTTTAACCATCTGAGCCACCCAGGTGCCCCATCATGTAATTATTTAAATGTTTTGTGTCTCCCTCTTTCTTCTTCTTCCTCTTCCTCCTATTCTTCTTCTTCATCTGTTCCTCCCATTATTCACATTGATTTTCTTTTTTTTTTAAGATTTTATTTATTTATTTGACACAGAGAGAGATCACAAGTAGGCAGAGAGGCAGGCAGAGAGAGTGAGAGGGAAGCAGGCTCCCTTCAGAGCAGAGAGCCAGACGTGGGACTCAATCCCAGGACCCTGAGATCATGACCCGAGCCGAAGGCAGCGGCTTAAACCACTGAGCCACCCAGGTGCCCTCACATTGATTTTCTTAATGTTATACATAGTTCCCCATATGTTTTCTACACTATTGCTCATTCTGTTTTTCTGCTTTACTTCTGACTAGTTCACTTTCTCTTTCTTGTTTTTTAAAGTGTGCTGTTGAACATTTGTATTTTTTTTATCAGTTCAGTTACTGTCTCCTTTAGCTTCCAAATTTGTTTAGTTATTTTTTAGTTTCCATTTCTCTCTTTATAATCCCATTTTGGTCATGCAATTTTTTGATTTGTTTAATTATCTGTATCTTTTTATAACTCACTGAGGCTTCTTTAAGACAACTATTTTGAATTCATTATTAAACATTTAGCTGATCTTCAATTCTTTTAGCTCAAATACTGTTTTTGTTTTGTTTTGTTTCATTTTGTTTTGTTTTGTATTATTGAGTCTTGTTTTTTCCTGGGCCTTCATGTTTCTTTCAGCATTTGATGTCTATACATTTAAAGAAGTTGTTATCTCTTACAGTCTTTATGAATTGGGCTCTAAATCCAAAAGAACCTCAATAATCAGACTAAGTAGAGACTCTGACAGCTCTTAAACAGCAATCTTCTTTACTTTTCCTTTGTTCTTAGCTGCACCCTAATTATGCCTAGTCAACCAGTTATCCTGGTGACATAAGATAAAATCTGGTTTCTTGGGTCACAAACAGAAAAGGTGGGATTAGAGAGGCACAGAGAACTCTTTTTCCTTTGTCCCTGGGGAGAAGCTTCAGGCTATGTAACTTCTGTGAATCTCATGCGGCTTTGCTGGGCTGCTAGAGATCTTTTTGTCACATTTCCCTTATTCTTTATATCTCAGTAGTGTGAAATACGCTGATTCATCAGTGCTTTATGTGGGATAAAACAGAAAATAGTCCATTACTCAATGCATTCAAAATGAAAGGGATGCCAAATGGTTGGCCAGGGTTTTTTGTTGTTGTTGTTGTTGTTGTTTCCTTCTCTGAAGGAGAAATCGTGGGCTGAGAGTATCATTTTCATACTTGAGCTGTGCTGACTTAAGGGTGGGCTCAATGCAGATAACATAAAATTGCCCTTTGTACCAGTTTCAAGGTACATTTCTCAATTTTGTATCCATTTGAATTACTACAATTACTTAACTGTATTCTGAGCTTTTACTGAAAATATTTTGGACAAAATATTGTTGAATTGATGTTTATCTGAAGAAATAGGGCTTTCTAATAATAAATCTTGCTAATGTTATTCTTTAGGAATCTTTCAGGCAGCTCAGTGTATAAAGTGTGCATCCCAGATTCCAGATGTTGGTTTGGTTTGTCTCCGTCTCTGCTTTCTTCCCATTCAGTTTTCCTTCCCTTCCCCTGTGGTCCTCCACACTATTCTTTATGTTCCACATATTAATGAAACCCTATGATAATTGTCTTTCTCTGATTGACTTATTTCACTTAGCATAATTCCCTCCAGTTTTATCCATGTTGATGCAAAACCTGGGTGTTCATCCTTGCCGGTGGCTGAGTAGTAGTCCGTTATGTAAATGAACCACGTATTTATCCATTCATCTGTTGGAGTGCATCTTAGCTCCTTCCACTGTTTGGCTATTATGGACAGTGCTGTTGTGAACATGGGAGTGCACATGGCCCTTCTTTTCACTACATCTCTATATTTGGAGTAAATACGCAGTAGTGCAATTGCTGGGTTGAGGGCTACCTCTGTTTTTAACATCTTGAGGAACTTCCATACTGTTTTCCAGAGTGGTTGTACCAGCTTGTATTCTCACAAATAGTCCAGGAAGGTTCCCCTTTCTCCACATCCTCTCCAACCTTTGTTGTTTCTTGTTAATTTTTTTGTCATTCTAAATAGTGTAAGGTGGTACCTCATTGTGTTTTTGATGTATATTTCCCTGAAGGCTAGGGATGTTGAATATTTTTTCATGTGTCTGTTACCCATTTTATGTCTTCTTTGGAAAATAACTGTTCATGACTTCTGCCAATTTCCCGATTAAATTATTTGTTTATTTTGTTTGTTTGTTTTTCTTTTTGTTTTGGTGTTGAATTTGAGAAATTCTTTATAGATCTTTGGTATTAGCCTTTTATCTGAAAAGTTATTTACATTTTTCCTCTCCAATTCTGTGTGTTGCCTCTTAGTTTTATGGACCGTTTTCTTGTTGTGGAAAAGCTTTTTATCTTGATGAGGTCCCAATAGTTCATTTTTTCTTTTGTTTTCTTTGCCTTTAGAAACCTGCCTTGCGAGATGTTGCTGTGACCAATGTGGAAGAGGTTATTGCCTATGTTCTCCTCTAGGATTTTGATAGATCCTGTAAAACCTTGAGTTCTTTCATCCATTTGAGTTTATATTTGAGTATGATGTAAGAGAATGGCCTAATTTCATTCTTTTGTATGCAGCTTTCCTTTTTTCCCTGAACAGTTTATTGAATAGATTATGTTTTTCCATTGCATATTCTTTCCTACATTGTCAATGATTAGTTGATCATAGAGCTGAGGGTCCATTTTGGGGTCTCTACTCTGTTCCATTGATTTATGCATCTGTTTTTGTACCAATACAATGCTGTCTTGATGATCAAAACTTTGTAATATAAGCCTGAACTCAAGCATTGTGATGCCCCCAGCTTTGATTTTCTTTTTCAAAATTCCCCTGGCAATTCGGAATCTTTACTCTTTCTATACAAATTTTAGGATTATTTCTTCCATCTCTCCTAAAAATATAATTTGTATTTTGATAGGAATTGAACTGAAAATACAGACTGTTCTGGGCAGCATAGACATTTAAACAAGGTTTATTCTTCTAATCCATGTGCATGGAATATTTTTTCCATTTCTTAGTATCTTCCTCCATTTCATTCATAGGTATTCAGTAGTTTCTAGAGTACAGATCTTTTAGCTCTTTGGTTAGGTATATTCCTAAGTATTTTATAATTTGGTGCAATTGTGAATGGAATTAATTCCTTAATTTGTTTCTTCAGTCACATTGTTACTATGTACAAATGCAACATATTTCTATGCATTGATTTTGTATCCTGCCATGTTGCTGAATTGCTTTATTAGTTCTAGTAACTTGAGGGTGGAATGTTTGGGGTTTTCCACATAAAGTATCATGTTATCTGAGAAGAAAGGGAGTGACTTCTTCTTTGACAATTTGAATGTCCTCCATTTATTTTTGTTGTCTGATTGTTGAGGGTAGGACTTCTGGTACTATGTTGAACAATAATGCTGAGAGTGGGCATCCCAGTTATGTTCCTGATCTTGAGGGATAATGTCTCACTGTTTCTCCATTGAGAATGATATTCACTGTGAACTTTTAATAGATGGCTTTTATGACATTGAAGTAGAGTCCTTCTAAACCTATTCTGTGAAGAGTTTTAATCAAGAAAGTATGCTGTATTTTTTCAAATGCTTTTTCTGTATCTATTGAGAGGATGTTACAGTTTTTTTTCTTTTATTTTATTAATGTAGGCTATAACATTGATTGGTTTGCAGATGTTGAACCACCCTTGCAACCCAGGAATAAATGCCACTTGGTTATGGTAAATAATCCTTTCAATGTACTGTTGGATCGTATTGGCTAGTATCTTGGTGAGACTTTTGACATCCGTGTTCATCCACACTATTTGTTTATAATTCTCTTTTTTGGTGGGGTCTTTGGTTTTGGGATTAGGGTAATGTTGGCTTCAAGAAACAAGTCTGGAGGTTTTCCTTCTATTCTTCAGTAGAATAGGCAGGATGTCATCCTTAAGTGTTTGGTAGAATTCCCATGGAAAGCCATCTAGCCCTGGACTCTTGCTATTTTGGGAGATTTTTGATTATTGCTCCAATTTCCTGCTGGTTATTGGTATGTTTGGGTTTTCTATTTCTTCCTGTTTTAGTCTTGGTAGTTTATAAGTTTATAGGAATGTATCCATTTATCCTGGATTACTAAAATTGTTGGCATATCATTGTTGGTAGTAATTTTTAATGATTGTTTCTATTTCCCTATTTTTAGCTGTGAAATGTCCCCTTTTATTCATAAGCTTATTGATTTGGTTCCTTTCCTTTTTCTTTTAGGTAAGCCTGTCCAGAGGTTTATCAATCTTATTAATTCTTTCAGAGAAGCAGCTTCTAATTTTCTTGATCTGTTCTAATATTTTTTCTACTCAAATCTTTATTATTTCTCTTCTGCTTGTTTTAGGTTTTGTGTGTTATTCTTTCTCCAGGTCCTTTAGGTTTCAATTTAGCTTGAGCATTTGGGATTTTTCTACTTTTTTGAGAAAGGCTTGATTGACTATGTATTCCTTTTTTAACACTGCCTTTACCATATCCTATAGGTTTTGGACCAAGGTATTTTCATTCTAATTAGTTTCAATGAATTGTTTAAATTCTTTTTTAATTTCTTGGTTGACCCAGTCATTCTTTAGTTGGATGCTTTTTAACTTTGAAGTGTTTGAGTTCCTTCCAATTTTCTTCCTGTGGAAAGTTCCAGTTACATAACATTGTAGTCTGAAAACATGCAGGGGATAATCTCAATCTTTTGGTATCTGCTGGTATCTGACTTGTGATCCAGTATGTGGTCTGTGCTGGAGAAAACCCCATATGCATTCAAGAAGAGTATTCTGTTGTCTTTAGGATGCAATATTCTATATATATCTACAAAGTCCATCTGGTCCAATGTTTCCTTCAAAGCTCTTCTTTCTTTCGTGATCTTCTGCTCTGATTTGTCCATTGTTATAAATGGAAGTTGAAGTCTCTCACCAATATAATTGGTTATTAATTGGTTTTTATAATTGACTGTCCCTATTTTGGGAGCACAAAAAATTACAATTGCTAGATCTTGTTGGATAGACCCTTTAAGTATGATATAGTATCCCTCTACATCTCTTAATTTGGTCTTTGGTTTAAAATCTAATTTATCTAATGTGAGTTGTTCTACCCCAGCTTTCTTTTGAGGTGTGATAAATTATTCTCCATCAGTTATCTTCAATCTGGAGGTGTCTTTAGGTTGAAATTTAGTCTCTTTTAAAGAGTATATGAATCGGTCTTGCTTTTTTTATTCAATCTGAAACCTTGTGTCTTTTCATGGATGCATTCAGCCCATTTACATTCAGAGTAAATACTGAAAGATATGAATTTAGTGCCATTGTATTGCCTGTAAATTCTCTGTTCTTGTAGGTTTTCTCTTTCTTTCTGGCCTATATGATTCTTGGGTTTTTTTTTTCACTTACAGAACCCCCCTTAATATTTCATGCAGGCCTGGTTGGTGGTCACATATTATTTTGTTTCTGCCTGTCCTGAAAGCTCTTTATATCTCCATCTGTTCTGAAAGACAGTTGTGCTGGATAAAGTATTATTGGCTGCATATTTTTTTCATTCTGTACACTGAATATGTCTTGCCAACATTTTCCGGCTTGCCAGGTTTCTGTCCACAGGTCTGATGTTATTCTGATCTTCCTTCCTCCATATGTATGAGATCTGTTCCCACTAGGTTCTCTCCGGATAGCTTTCTTGGCTCTAAGATATGCAAGCTGTATTATTGCATGTCACAGTGATCCGTTTTTCATTTTGGAATGTGTCCTTTCTGCCTCTCAGATAGGAATGTTTGTTTCTTTCTCCAGGTTAGGGAAGATTTCAAATATGATTTGCTCAAATATACCTTCTAGTCCTCTTTCTCTCTCCAAACTCCTCCCCCTGCCAGGATCCCAATAATTTTGACATTGGAACAATTCATGGTATCATAGATCTCTCTAAGTCTATTTTCCTTTTTTAAAGATTTTATTTATGTTTTTGATAAGGAGAAAATGGGAGAGAGAGAGAGAGATAAAGCTTGAGGGAGGAGAGGGTCAGAGGGAGTCTGATGCAGGACTCATTCTTGGGACTCCAGGATCATCATCTGAGTCATAGGCAGTGGCTTAACAAAATAAGACACTCAGGCACCCTCTAAGTCTATTTTTATGGGCCACTAGCTGCCTATCTCTATTTTCCTCAGCTTCCTTTCTTTCTATCAGCTTATCTTATAGATCTCTGATTTATCTTCTGCCTCATTTACCCTGGCTTTTAATGTATAGAGTTTATACTGCATCTTATTCACAGCATTTTTAAGTTCAGCTTGATTAGATCTCATTTCTACCTTTATAGATTCAAGATTGTCGCTAATACTTTTTCCAAGGCTAGCTGTTGACTTCATGATTGCTATCCTGAATTCTATCTCTGTTATCTTTCTTGTATCCATATCCATTAGTACTGTGGATGAGGACATTGTCTCTAGTTCTTTTCTTTTTGAGAGTTCCTCCTCCTAGTCATTCTGTCAAGGGATGGTTGAACAAGTGAACAGAGTCCAAAATATCAACCATGAGCCGTGCTAGATGCACTCTAGGAAAATGTGGAGTGGTCAGATGCCACCACTGAAAGAACCTCACCAAAATGAAACACAGGAGTAAAATTAGCAATTTTTAAAAAAAATAAAAAACAGAGGGAGAGAAAAGGGGGCTATACTCCCTCATTGTGTACAAAGCAGGGTGTTTCAGTTCTTCTGGGTGTATTTTGATCTATGTGTAAGAGGACATTATGTATGAATATTACAAGGAAAATAAAGGTTGTATATATAAAAACGTAAAACTGACTAGAGTGAAAAAAGGGCTAAAATATAGCATATATCTATAAAAATATAGATTTGCAAAATTACAAATTAAAAAGAGACTGTGAAAAATAAGTTGATGAAATAGTCATCTAGTTGAAATTAGAATGTAAAAAGAAAAATACAACAGGGAAAAAAGACCAAAAAAAAAAAAAAAAAAAAGGAAAAGGAAAAGGAAAGGAAAGTTCTATCTGAAGAGTAAACAACTCATGGCCACATCTGGAGCTCAATATACAATTTCACTGGTATTGTGATTTTACTGCCTTATTGAATCCATATAATTGTCATTCAACTGTTCTTCAGCCTGTCTTCTAGGAAGGGCCCTGCTTGGCAGTTTCTCAGGTAACTACATTTGAAGAGTTGTTCCACCATTGTCAGAGGAATGGACTCAGTGGAAATCTGTCTTCTATATGGCTTTTGTTCCCTGGGAATTGTCCACACCTCTTCAGAGGATTAGAGCAAAAATGTCCACAGCTGAACCTCTGGCCCAGAGCAGAAAAATCTCACGCTTCCCTCTTTAAGAAAGCCTCCAGGACAAACAATCTCCACTTCTACATCCACTTCTGAAAACCTCAACTTCCCATTGTGCTCACCCACAAAAACTCTTTCAAAGGCAGTCCCAGGGGCCCTATACTTCCTCTGGCCTTTGTGATTCTAAAACCACCAGTTTCTGTGGGCTCATGGGTGCACCCAAATCTCTGGAATCTGGACTGCGTTCTGCTTTAAAGCCCTTTCCTGACCACTATAGCTCTGTAAGTTTTTTTCTGGTCTTGGATGCAGGTCCAGGTTTTTTCCAGGCTGTTCAACAGAAGAACATTTATTAAACAGCCAGACTAATGGTTTAATGGCAGTTTGACCTTTGAGTCCCTTCCTGGGCTAACTTAAAATAACTTGCTTCTCAGCTACAGTGCTCAGGTCCTCTACCATTTCAGGAATATCCTTTTCCTCGGTGGTTGCTTGTAACCTAAGACCCCTATGCCTTACCTAGAATTCTGCCCTTTCATTTCCCGAGCCCCCTTCAGAGAGGGATGTATGTCCCTTGAGCAGATTTCTAAGGGTTCTAATTTTGTGCTCTGGTTTTATATCATTTTCCAGGAGCCAGCCCTTCTGTTTATTTTCTGATATCTCACTGCATATTCCTACCTTGCAAAAAGCAGTCACTTTTCTTCTTGTAGAGATGCAAAAAGCATGTCACTTTTCTTCTTGTAGAGATGCAGATATATGGTCTTACATCTTGGGTTGATTTCATGGGTGTTAAAAATGCTTTGATAGATATCCAGTTATATTCATGGGACCAGTTCAAATGGGATTCCCTGCCCTTCAGCCATCTTGCCCTCTCCAAATTGTTTTTTAATGTTTCAGTGGTGCAATATAAGTATTGGTACTCTGGCTTTTTTTTTAAATGCCCATTTCCATGTAAGTATTTCTCCATTGCTTTACATTCCTTCTGCAGGTGGCCTTAGGTCTAAAATGAGTCTCTTGGGGTATCTGGATGGCTCAGTGGGTTAATGCCTCTGACTTCAGCTCAGGTCATGAACCCAGAGTCCTGGAATCAAGCCCTGCATTGTGCTCTCTGCTCAGCAGTGAGCCTGCTTCCCTTCCTCTCTCTCTGCCTGCCTCTCTGCTTACTTGTGATCTCTGTCTGTCAAATAAATAAGTAAAATCTTTAAAAAATAAAAAAGTGAGTCTCTTTTATGCAGAATATAGATGACTCTTTTTTTTTTGCTATCCATTCTGATACATTGTATTTTTTATTGTAGCATTTAACCAATTTACATTCAAAGTAATTATTAATAGAACATAATTTAGTTCCTTTTTATTACTTGTCTTGTCATTGTTCCTGGAGATTTTTTCTCTTCCTTTCCTGGCTTGGTGACTTTTTTTCCTTTCCTTTCTACTTAAAGATTCCTTGTGATATTTCTTGCAAGATCGGCTTAGTGGACATGGACTTTAGTTTTTGTTTGTCTGGGAACCTCTTTATCTCTCTTTCAATCCGGATAGAATATTATTGGATGCAGATCTTACCCATTCAGCAATTTGAATATATTATGCCACACTTGACAGGCTTGTTGAGTTTCTATTGAGACTAGCATTGTGGTTCTTCCTTTGTAAATTGATAACTTATTCTGTATTGTTGCTTTTAATATTTTTTTATTTACTACTATGCTTTGCAAATCTAATTGAAATATGTCTTTATGTTGGTCCACTTTTGTTGATTTTGATAGGAGTTCTCTATATCTCCTTATCACACTCTCTGTCCCTTTTCCCAGATTAGGGTAAGTTTTCTGCTATCATTTTTTCAAATAAATTTTCTTTGCCTTTTTCTCTCCCTTCTGGACTCCTGTAAAGTGAATGTTGTTATACTTGATGGAGTCACTGGTTTCCCTAAGTCTATTCTCATGTTCTAAAATTCTTCTCTCTTTTGTTCAGCTTCAGTATTTTCCATTGATTGTCTTCTATATCACTAAATCATTCCTGTTTTTTATCTAGTTTTTATTGGATTGAGCCTTTTCCAATCACATTCATTGCATTCACCATCTCTGATTGATACTTATTTTTATTTTTATTTTTTACTCTTTTATGTCTGTGGCAAAGTTCTCCTTAATGTCTTCAATTATTTTTTCAAATCCACTGAATATCCTTATGTTTGTTGTTTTAAATTCTCCATCAGGCACATTACTTATGTCTCTTTATCTTAGATATCTGACTGTAACCTTGACTTGTTCATTCATTTGGGATCAATTACTTCATCTTGGCATTTTGTCTGTCTCTATATATATATCTGTTAAGTCCATTTGGTCCAATGTATCACTCAGCCACCATTTCCTTGTTGATGTTTTTGTGTGGATGATCTATCTATTGATGTAAGTCAGCTGTTAAAGTTCTCCACTATTATTTTATTATTCAATTTCTTTCTTTATGGCTATTAATAGTTACTTTATTTACTTCAGTACTCACATTTTGAATGAATAAATATTCACAATTATTATATCCTCTTATTGGATTATCTTTATCATTACATAGCATTCTTCTTAGTCTCTTCTTAGAGCTGTCATTGTTATTATTTTTAATCTAGCTTGGGTTGTTTAGTGCAAGTAGGATGACCTGTATTCTATCCCATTCCACTTTTAAAAATAGATATCATCTATAAACATATAATGTATTTTTATCCCCAGGGGTACAGGTCTGTGAATCGCCAGGTTTACACACTTCACAGCACTCATGATAGCACGTACCCTCCCCAATGTCCATACCCCCCTCCCCCTCTCCCAACACCACCTCCCCCAGCAACCCCCAGTTTGTTTTGTGAGATTAAGAGTCACTTATGGTTTGTCTCCCTCCCAATCCCATCTTGTTTCATTTATTCTTCTCCTATCCCCCTAACTCCCCATGATGCTTCTCCATGTCCTCATATCAGGGAGATCATATGATAGTTGTCTTTCTCCGATTGACTTATTTCACTAAGCATGATTCCCTCTAGTTCCATCCACGTCATCGCAAATGTCAAGATTTCATTTCTTTTGATGGCTGCATAGTATTCCATTGTGTATATATACCACATCTTCTTTATCCATTCATCTGTTGATGGACATCTAGGTTCTTTCCATAGTTTGGCTATTGTAGACATTGCTGCTGTAAACATAGGCTAACCATAAGAGACTATGGACTCTGAAAAACAACCTGAGGGTTTTGAAGGGTCAAGGGTGGGAGGTTGGGGGAATAGGTGGTGGGTAATAGGGAGGGCACGTTTTGCATGGAGCACTGGGTGTTGTGCAAAAACAATGAATACTGTTATGCTGAAAAAATAAATAAATTAAAAAAATAGATATCATCCACATCCAAATCAATAAACTGGGGATTGATCCAGAGACTGAGAGAACAAACCCCACAACTAAATATAAAGAAGTGTCATCAGAAATGTTAGGGGGGCGCCTGGGTGGCTCAGTGGGTTAAAGCTTCTGCTTTCAGCTCAGGTCATGATCCCAGGGTCCTGGAATCAAGCCCCGCATCAGACTCTCTGCTCTGCAGGGAGCCTGCTTCCTCCTCTCTCTCTGACTGCCTCTCTGCCTAGTTGTGATTTCTCTGTCGAATAAATAAAATATTAGAAAAAAAGAAATGTTAGGGATGTCAGAAAAGTGGAGGAAAGCTGCCTGAAAGAGGGAGGGGGATATATGTACAGAGAGGACAGAGAGATGAGTCCTTACACCTGGGAGCTCACATAGGGAAGACTAATCCCCATATTTGGCTTTGAAAGCCAGAAGGGCTGAACACATGCTGTTTAACCAGTGGGACTTGGAGCCTGGAGCTTCAAATGTCAGCTGATTCAGCACTGGGTAAGCCACCCCTAAAGATACTCTGACCTTCTCGAGAGGCAACCTAAGAACTGCAGTTTACACAATGCCGAGGAGAAATAGGAGTTACATCTGTTCGTACTGATTTTGGAGCATGTTTAAAATGGAATGAACAGGGAGATGCCATTTTCCTCCCTTACCCCATCCCCTGCATAAAACAGGGCCATGTATGGAAGGCTGGGCTACAGGGATACTTGCCACCTAATTGATAGCAGTGTGCCACACCCATGAGTTCTCCTGAGGACTGCCCTACTCCCATTACTAGACTTGGCCCTCTAATCAGGGCAAATTTTGTTAAAGTCATGCATGCTTTGTGTAGCCTCCTGGTGTTTGGTTGCCAATTGCAGTGTCTAGTCATTGCTCTGAGGCATGCTGAAACTATTACAGAGCTCCAGCTCAAGCAAATAGACTTAGGGAATTCAGTGACTCCATCAAACATAATATCATTTGTATTATAGGACTTCCAGAAGGATAGAGGAGATAGAAGGGAACAAAAACTATTGGAAGTAGTAATAGCTGAAGATTTCCCTAACTTGTGGAAGGATACAGATATCCAGATCCAGGAGTCACAGAGAATTCATGTCACAATCAATAAAAGCACAAGACAACAACAACAACAAAATACTGCAATTATAGTGACAAAATGTAGTTATAAATGAAGGAATGAATGAATAAGTCAGAGACCCAAAGCAGACAGTAACTTACAGGGGGAAATAAGTAAAGCTAGTGGGAGATATTTTTATCAGAAACTTTCAAAGCCAGAAGCAAATTACATGACATATTTGAAGTGTTCAATGCCAAATATCTACAACCAAGAGTATTCTATCCATCAAGATTATTATTCAGAATAGAAGGGAGTTTCAGGATAGATCTTCATCTCTCAGAATAGGTGAAGAGTTTCCCAGACAAAAACTAAAAGACTTCATAACCATTATTTCAACTTTGCTGGAAGCATTAAAATGGTCTCTTCCAGTAGAAGGGAGAGACCAAAAATGAAAGTATATAGGTAGGAAAAACAAAAGCAGTGAAAATTAATATTTCTTTTAAAAAATCACTCAAAGAACTCACAAAATAAAAGGATATAAAATATAACTACATATTCCTACAATGTGGGGAGGAGAGGTGTACACTATGTGTTGAAACCTAAATGTCCATCACCTTAATATAAACTGCTATATACAGAACTGGTCCCTTACAACCCCAGGGGTAACCATATATCAAAAATATTAATTTATGGGGGAGTTAAGATGGCGAGGAAGTAGGAGGAGATGCCGTTTCAACCTGTACCCTAAACTGAGCTGATTACCTACCAAAGAACTCCGACCACCCATGAAATCAGCCTGAGATCAGAATTATACACGTCTGGATCTCTACTGGAGCAGAAGACGCCAGTGGCAGGTAAAGCAGACTGGGAGCATCGGACTGATATCGGAAGATAAAAAAAAGGGGGAGGGAGCCACCAAAGGTGACCGATTGGAAAGTAATACCCCAACACGAGAGTGCTCTGCATCTGGGGACCAGCATTAACTTGGAGTCTGGTTGAAAGCACTCAAAAAACAAACCGCAAAGGATCACGGGGGGTAATAGCGGGAACCTGGGCGGTGAGGGTCAGGGACCTAAGTCCCTGGACCCAGGACAGCCTCCCCTGGTCCTGAGCCAGAGAGAGTGTGGCGGAGAAATCAGGTCTCCGTCCCTGAGCCGCCAGTGCGCCTGAACGCCAGCGCGCCCGAGAACGAGTGGGGTCTGGCTCCCGTGAGGGTCTGGGAGCCTGGCCAGACGGCAATCCTGAAACGCGCACGTCCCACACCCTCCCTTGGGATACGTGCTCATAGGCGCTAGCCTGGAGCTCTGGCAGCCAGAAAAACCAGACATTCCCAGCCCCCGGGACAGCGGGAAAATCTCAGTGTGCGATCTCTGCTCGGAACCTCTCTGGCGGTCTGGAGCTGCCTAGACATCACCGCTGCCCTGGTTTTGGGTACAACGAGGAGCTCCTGTATCCCCAGGGACAGGGACTCAGAACCGACTCAGCCAGCAGCTTTTCCAAAACATTCTGGGGCTTCTCTCTGAGAGGGAGGTCGGGGTGAAGTTTACTCTCCTCTAAACCTCCAAAAACCATCAAAAGTTGTCAATGCGGTGGAGTCAAGATGGCGGGGAAGTAGGAGGAGGCACCATTTCAACCTGTACGCTAAAGTGAGCTGATTACCTACCAAAGAACTCCGACCACCCATGAAATCAGCCTGAGATCAGAATTATACACGTCTGGATCCCTACAGGAGCAGAAGACGCCAGTGGCAGGTAAAGCAGACTGGGAACGTCCGACTGATATCGGAAGATAAACAAAAGGGGGAGGGAGCCACCAGAGGTGACCAATCGGAAAGTAACACCCCAACACGAGAGTGCTCTGCGTCTGGGGAACAGCATTAACTTGGAGTCTGGTTGAAAGCACTCAAAAAACAAACTGCAAAGGATCGCGGGGGGTAATAGTGGGAACCTGGGCAGTTAGGGTCAGGGACCTAAGTCCCTGGACCCAGGACAGCCTCCCCTGGCATGGAGCCAGAGAGAGTGCAGCGGAGAAATCAGGTCTCCGTCCCTGAGCCGCCAGTGCACCTGAATGCCAGCACGCCCGAGAATGAGTGGGGTCTGGCTCCCCTGAGGGGCTGGGAGCCTGCCAGATGGCAATCCTGAATTCGCGCGTCCCACACCCTCCCTTGGGATACGTGCTCATAGGTGCTAGCCTGGAGCTCTGGCATCCGGAAAAACCAGACATTCCCAGCCTGGGACAGCGGGAAAATCTCAGTGTGCGATCTCTGCTCAGAACCTCTCTGGCGGTCTGGAGCTGCCTAGACAGCCACCGCTGCCCTGGTTTTGGGTACAACGAGGAGCTCCTGCATCCCCAGGGACAGTGACTCAGAACCGACTCTGCCAGCAGCTTTTGCAAAACAGTCTGAGGCTTCTCTCTGAGAGGGAGGTTGGGGTGCTGTTTGCTCTCCTCTAAACCTCCAAAAACCATCAAAAGCTGTCAAGGCGATAGAAAGCAGATGAAAGAACATAAAAACCCCCAGAGAACAAAAGGCTGAAAAAAACAGTTTCCTGAAAAAAAAAGAGCTCACCCCCTTGAGGGGAGCGGGAGGACCTAACTCAGGGAACATCATTGTCTGAAAACCCACGGGGCAGGCCTGTCCCCCAAAAAACCAACCAGGAAGGAAGAAAAAAAAAAAAGTCTACAAGAGAACAACCACCACTACTTCATAAATACAACTTTTATTTTTAACTCTTTACCAATATTCTGTTTTTTTTTTACATACAGATAATTTTTTAACCTATTTAGCATCACACTGAGATGTCCAGTACATCAAATTCTTTAATAACCTTCTAACCTGAACTTTTTGATACATACACCCGTGTTTTTCTTTTGTTTTTCTATTTTTTAAATTCTTTTTTTAATTTTAACTTAGTTTAGTCTAGTTTATTCTTTTTTAATTTTTATTTTCTACTATACATATAGAGTTAAACTCCAAAGTAATCCCCTTTCCCCAATCAATGCTACCCCTAGAGGCAAACCAGTTTCTAATCCCCCTGTAACTTAGGAAAGTTGAGTCCCTTAACAAAAACATCAAGATATCTTCAGGAAGAATCAAAATAACCTTCCTCACCCACACTGAGAATCTATAACCATTCTCCCAATTTTTCCTTCTGTCAGTGTTTCTGTGAATTTGTGTTTGTCCTGATAATATATAAATCTTATACTTGGGGTTCTTTCTGATGAGGTTCTTCCCTTTTTTTTTTTTTGCTTATATATACATATTTTTTTCTCTTGTCATATACTTTTATCACTCTTTTTGTCTGTCTGTTTTTGTTTGTATACTCCACAAATCTTACCTTGTGGCCCATTTGGGCTGAGCCTTCTCTTTTATCTTCCCTTTTTTTTCCTATCTCTCTCTCTCTTTTTTTTTCCTTTTTTCCCCCTTTTTTTTCTTTCTTCTTCTCTATTTCTTTTTCTTTTCTTTTTTCTCTCATTTGGGTGGGGAATCCTGATTGCACAGAAGCGTTCCAGGGTGCACATTGACTACACCACAATCGATAAGTCCAGCTGCATCTGTTTAGTCATCTCTTACCAAAATGACTAGGAGGAGGAATACCCAACAGAAGAAAAATACAGAGAATGGGCCTTCTGCAACAGAGCTAATGGCTATCGACATAGAGAATATGTCAGAAAAGGAATTCAGACTAACGATTATCCAGGCAATAGCTAGGTTGGAGAAAGCCATGGATGACCAAACAGAATTGATTAGGGCAGAACTGAAAGCCACCAGGGATGATGTTCACAATGCTCTCAATGAGTTCCAATCCAATCTAAATTCTCTAAAAGCTAGGGTAACTGAGACAGAAGATAGAATTAGTGATCTGGAGGACAAACAGATAGAGAGAAAGGATCAGGAGGAAGCCTGGAACAAACAGCTCAGAAGCCACGAAAACAGAATCAGGGAAATAAACGATGCCATGAAACGTTCCAACGTCAGAATTATTGGAATCCCTGAAGGGGAAGAAAAAGAAAGAAGTCTAGAAGATATAGTGGAAGAAGTTGTCTATGAAAATTTTCCCAATCTCACGAATGGAAACAACGTTCATGTACTAGAGGCAGAAAGATTTCCTCCCAAGATTTTAGATTCTCGAAAGTCCTCACGGCACCTTATAGTTAGAATGGGGAATTATGTTTCAAGAGAGACCCTCTTAAAAGCAGCTAGGACAAAGAAGCTTCTTACATACAGAGGAAAGCCCATTAGAATAAAGTCAGACCTTTCCACAGAGACCTGGCAAGCCAGGAAGGGCTGGCAAAATATATTCAGAGTACTAAATGAGAAGAACATGCAACCAAGAATACTCTACCCAGCAAGACTGACATTTAAAATGGATGGAGAGATAAAGAGTTTCCAAGACCGGCAAGGCTTAAAAGACTATGCAACCACCAAGCCGACACTGCAGGAAATATAAAGGGGGGTCCTATAAAAGAGAAAAAATCCTAAGAATATCATTGAACAGAAATATAGAAACAATCTACAGACAGAAGGACTTCAAAGGCAACACGATGTCAATCAAAACCTATCTCTCAATAATCACTCTCAATGTGAATGGCCTAAATACGCTCATAAAACGACACAGGGTTGCAGATTGGATAAAACGACAGGACCCATCCATATGTTGTCTACAAGAGACCCATTTTGAACCTAAGGATACACCCAGACTTAAAGTGAAGGGATGGAGAAGCATCTTTCATGCCAATCGGCCTCAAAAGAAGGCCGGGGTAGCGATTCTCATATCAGATAAATTAGATTTTAAACTAAAGACTGTAGTCAGAGATACAGAAGGACACTACATAATTCTTAAAGGGACTATCTGCCAAGACGATCTAACAATTGTGAATATCTATGCCCCCAATATGGGAGCACCCAATTACATAAGAAAACTATTAATGCAGATATAGAGTCATATTGATATGAATACAATAATAGTAGGAGATCTTAATACGCCTCTCTCAGAAATAGACAGATCATCGAAGCAGAAAATTAATAAAGAAATAAGAGCATTGAATGAAACATTGGACCAGATGGACCTCATAGACATATACAGAACATTCCACCCTAAAACAACAGAATACTCATTCTTCTCAAGTGCACATGGAACCTTCTCCAGAATAGACCAAATACTGGGTCACAAAGCAGGACTCAACCGATACCAAAAGACTGACATTATTCCTTGCATATTCTCCGATCACAGTGCTTTGAAACTGGAGCTCAATCACAAGGAAAAGTTCAGAAGGAACTCAAAGACTTGGAAGCTAAAGACCACCTTACTTAAGAATGCTTGGATCAACCAGGAGATCAAAGATGAACTTAAACAATTCATGGAAACCAATGAGAATGAAGACACCTTCGTCCAAAACCTATGGGATACAGCAAAGGCAGTTCTAAGGGGGAAATACATAGCCATCCAAGCCTCCCTCAAAAACATTGAAAAATCCAGAATACACCATCTGTCTCTACACCTTAAAGAACTGGAGAATCAACAACAAATCAAACCAACTCCACATGCAGGAAGGGAAATAATCAAGATTAGAGCAGAGATCAATGAGGTAGAAACGAGAGATACAGTAGAACGTATCAATGAAACTAGAAGCTGGTTTTTTGAAAGAATCAATAAGATTGATAAACCATTGGCCACACTAATCCAAAGAAAAGAGAGAAAGCCCAAATTAATAAAATTGTGAGTGAAAAGGGAGAGATAACAACGAACACCAAGGAAATAGAAACAATCATCAGAAATTATTACCAACAGTTATATGCCAATAAGCTAAGCAACCTAGATGAAATGGATGCATTCCTGGAAAGCTACAAACTCCCAAAATTGAACCAGGAAGAAATTGACAACCTGAATAGACTGATATCTAGTAATGAGATTGAAGCAGTGATCAAAAACTTCCCAAAAAACAAGAGCCCAGGACCTGATGGATTCCCTGGGGAATTCTACCAAACTTTCAAAGAAGAAATCACACCAATTCTCCTGAAGCTGTTCCAAAAAATTGAAGCAGAAGGAAAACTTCCAGACTCTTTTTATGCAGCCAGCATTACCCTGATCCCCAAACTAGGCAAAGACCCTACCAAAAAGGAGAATTTCAGACCAATATCACTGATGAATATGGATGCAAGATTCTCAACAAGATCCTAGCAAACAGGATCCAGCAGCACATTCAAAAGATTATCCACCATGACAAGGTGGGATTCATCCCTGGGTTGCAAGGTTCGTTCAATATTCACAAATCAATCAATGTGATAGAACAAATCAATAAGAGAAGAGAGAAGAGCCACATGGTCCTCTCAATTGATGCAGAAAAAGCATTTGACAAAATCCAGCATCCGTTCCTGATGAAAACGCTTCAAAGTATAGGGATAGAGGGAACATTCCTGAACTTCATAAAATCTATCTATGAAAGACCCACAGCAAATATCATCCTCAATGGGAAAAAGCTCGCAACCTTCCCGTTGAGATCAGGAACACGACAAGGATGCCCACTCTCACCACTCTTGTTCAACATAGTATTAGAAGTTCTAGCAATGGCAATCAGACAACAAAGAGAAATAAAAAGTATCCAAATTGGCAAGGAAGAAGTCAAACTCTCTCTCTTCACAGATGACATGATTCTTTATATGGAAAACCCCAAAGACTCCATCCCCAAACTACTAGAACTCTTACAGCAATCCAGTAACGTGGCAGGATACAAAGTCAATGTACAGAAATCAGTGGCTTTCTTATACACTAACAATGAAAATACAGAAAGGGAAATTAGAGAATCGATTCCATTTACTATTGCACCAAGTACCATAAGATACCTGGGCATAAACCTAACCAAAGAAGTAAAGGACCTGTACTCGAGGAACTACAGAACACTCATGAAAGAAATTGAAGAAGACACAAAAAGTTGGAAGACTGTTCCATGCTCTTGGATTGGAAGAATAAACATTGTTAAAATGTCTATAATGCCTAGAGCAATCTATACTTTTAATGCCATTCGGATCAAAATTCCACCAGTATTTTTCAAAGAGCTGGAGCAAATCCTAAAATTTGTATGGAATCAGAAGAGACCCCGAATTGCTAAGGAAATGTTGAAAAACAAAAACAAAACTGGCGGCATCACGTTACCCGATTTCAAGCTTTACTACAAAGCTGTGATCACCAAGACAGCGTGGTACTGGCATAAAAACAGACACATAGACAAGTGGAATAGAGTGGAGAGGCCAGATATGGACCCTCAACTCTACAGTCAAATAATCTTCGACAAAACAGGAAAAAATATTCAATGGAAAAAAGACAGTTTCTTCAATAAATGGTGCTGGGAAAACTGGACAGCGATATGTAGAAGAATGCAACTCGACCATTCTCTTACACCATACACAAAGATAAACTCAAAATGGATAAAAGACCTCAACGTGAGACAGGAATCTATCCTAGAGGAGAACATATGTAGTAACCTCTTCGATATCAGCCACAGCAACTTCTTTCAAGATATGTCTCCAAAGGCCAAGGAAACAAAAGCAAAAATAAACTTTTGGGACTTCATCAAAATCAAAAGTTTCTGCACAGCAAAGGAAACAGTCAACAAAACAAAGAGGCAACCCACGGAATGGGAGAAGATATTTACAAATGACAGTACAGACAAAAGTTTGATATCCAGGATCTATAAAGAACTTCTCAAACTCAACAGACACAAAACAGATAATCATATCGAAAAATGGGCAGAAGATATGAACAGACACTTCTCCAATGAAGACATACAAATGGCTATCAGACACATGAAAAAATGTTCATCATCACTAGCCATCAGGGAGATTCAAATTAAAACCACATTGAGACACCACCTGACACCAGTTAGAATGGCCAAAATTAGCAAGACAGGAAACAACGTGTGTTGGAGAGGATGTGGAGAAAGGGGAACCCTCTTCCACTGTTGGTGGGAATGCAAGTTAGTGCAGCCACTTTGGAGAACAGTGTGGAGATTCCTGAAGAAATTAAGAATAGAGCTTCCCTATGACCCTGCAATTGCACTGCTGGGTATTTACCCCAAAGATACAGATGTAGTGAAAAGAAGGGCCATCTGTACCCCAATGTTTATTGCAGCAATGGCTACGGTCGCCAAACTGTGGAAAGAACCAAGATGCCCTTCAACGGATGAATGGATAAGGAAGATGTGGTCCATATACACAATAGAGTATTATGCCTCCATCAGAAAGGACGAATACCCAACTTTTGTAGCAACATGGACGGGACTGGAAGAAATTATGCTGAGTGAAATAAGTCAAGCAGAGAGAGTCAAGTATCATATGGTCTCACTTATTTGTGGAGCATAACAAAGAACATGGAGGACATGGGGAGATGGAGAGGAGAGGGAGTTGAGGGAAACTGGAAGGGGAGATGAACCATGAGAGACTATGGACTCTGAAAAACAACCAGAGGGTTTTGAAGGGACGGGGCGGGGTGGGGTGGGAGGTTGAGGAACCAGGTGGTGGGTAATAGGGAGGGCACGTACTGCATGGAGCACTGGGTGTGATGCAAAAGCAATGAACACTGTTATGCTGTAAATAAACAAATAAACAAATAAAAAAGAAGGGGAAAAATATTAATTTATGTGAAAATAATAAAGAGAAATCCAAATATATCATTAAAGAAAATCAGTAAAGCATCAAAGAGGGAAGAAAAGATCAGAGGACTTCTTCAGGAACAACCACAAAACAAATATTAAAATAACAATAAATACATATCTGTCAATAATGATTTTGAATATACATGGAGTTAAAATTCCAATTTAAAAAAAAATTAAAAAACATAGAGTTACAGAATACTTAAGAAAAGAAGACCTATCTATATGATGGCTATAGGAGACCAAGTTTAGACCTAAAAACACCTCTGGATTGAAAGTAATGGGATGGAGAAACATTTGAGAGGCAAACCGATATCAAAATAAAACCAGAATAGCCATATATACATATCTCGATATATCAGATATAATAGACTTTAAAACAAAGACTCTAAAAAAATCAAGGAAATGAACTACAGAATAATCAAGGGGAAAATCCAACAAAGAGATGTAACAACTGTAATATGTTTGCAGTCAGACAAGAACGTCTAAATACATAAAGCACTTAAAAACAAATAGGAAAGAACTATTTCATAATAATAAAATAATATTAGAAGAATATAACACCACATTAAAAAGAGTGGACAGATCATCTAAACTAGAATATCAACCAAGAAATAATAGCTTTCAATTCAATGCTGGAATAGACAAATTTATCAGATATATTCAGAACATTCATCTATAACAGCACAATACATATTACTTTCAAGTGCACATGAGACATTCCAGATAGATCACAAGTTAGTCCACATAACAACTCTACAAAGTCAAGATTGAAGCCATACAATGCATATCTTCTAACCAGAACATTATGAAACTAGAAGTAAACAAGCAGAAAAAAAAAAAAGACCGCAAACACCACAAATACATGAAGATAAAAAAAAAAGGCAAAACAAAAAAACCTACTAAACTATGAATGGATCAACCTGGAAATCAAGAAGACATTTAAAAATAGGTAGAAACAGCGGTGCCTGGGTGGCTCAGGTGATTAACCCACAACCCAGGTCATGATCTCAGGGTCTTGGATCTCGGTGGGAGGCCTGATTCCCCCTCTCTCTCTGACAGCCTCTGCCTACTTATGATCTCTCTCTCTCTGTGTCAAATAAATAGATAAAAATTTTTTAAAATTAAAAAATAAAATAAAAATAGGTGGAAACAAGCAAAAATTAAAACACAATTGACCAAAACTTCTGGGATGCAAAAAAATAATAATAATAAAAAATTAAGAGTTTTAAGAGGAGAATTTAGAGAAATACAGGCCAACTTCAAGATCAAGAAACATCTCAAACAAGGAAACTTTACACTTTAGGGAGCTAGAGGGAAACAAAACAAACAAACAAACAAACAAACAAACAAACAAAAAACCCAAAAGCTAAAACCAGCAAAAGAAAGGGAATCATAAAGACTGAGGATAAATGAATAATATAGAAATTTAAAAAAAAAGCTAATCAATGAAATCAGGAGTTGGATCTGAAAAATTTATTGAAATTGATAAGCATATAGCCAGATTTATCAAGAAAAAAAGAAAAAGATCAAATAAAATCACAAATGAGAGAGGAGGAATAACAAAAAACATCACAGAAAAAATGCATATCAGAGAATATTATGAAAAACTATGTGTCAACAAACCAGACAAAATAGAAGAAAGGCATAAATTCCTAGAAACAAATAAGTATCAAAACTGAAACAAGAAGAACTAGAATATTTTAACAGACCAATAATCAGTAAAGAAATTGATTCAGTAATAAAAATCTCCCGACATAAAAAATTCCAGAGTTTATGGATTCATAGGAAAATTATTCCAAAGCACATAAAGAAGAGTTAATATCTATTCTTCACAAATTATTCAAAACATAAAATGAAGGAAAACTTTTCTTCTCAAAATGAAGGAAAACTTCTAAGTTTGTTCTATGATGCCATCATTACCCTGATAGCAAAGCCAGATAAAGACAACACTAAAAAGAAAACTAGATGTGAATATTCCTAAAGAACATGGATGCAAATATTCTCAATAAAATACTAGCATTTCAAATCCAATGAGCATAAATGTATCATTCACCATGATCTAGTGGAATTCATTCCTGTAATTCAAGTGTGGTTCATATTCACAAACCAATCAATTCTGATACATTACATCAAAAGAGAATGAGTGAAAACTAAATGATCCTTTCAGTAGATGCAGAAAATGATTTTCACAAAGTACAATGTCCATCCCTGATTTTTTAAAAGTAGGTTTAAGACAAATATACAACACCATCAAGTCCATATATGAAAAACTTGAAACTAATTTCATTGGGGAAATAGAGGTTTTTCCCTAAGGTTAGGAACAAGACAAAGATAACCACTCTCACTGCTTTTATTCAATATAGAACTGGAAGTCCTAAATACAGCAATCAGACAACAAAAATAAATAAAAGACATCTAAATCAGTAAGGAAGTAACTATTCACTGTTTACAGATGACATGATACTCTATGTAGAAGACACAAAATACTCCTCCAAAAAAAAAAAATCTAGAAACAAAAAATGAATTCAGTAATGTCACAAGATATAAAAATCAAGGTACAGAAATCTGTTTCATTTCTATACACCAAGAATGAAGAGCAATAAGTCAAATTAAGGAAGTGATACCTTTCACAACTGCACCCTCAACAATGAGATACCAAGGAATAAACCTACCCAAACAAGGGAAAAACCTGTACTCTGAAAGCCATATTATGCTGATGAAGGGAATTGAAGGTGAGCCTGGGTGGCTCCGTGAGTTAAACATCTGCTTAATCCCAGGGTCCTGGGATTGAGTCCCACATCAGGCCCTCTGCTCAGCAGGGAGCCTGCTTCCCCCTATATCTCTGCCTGCCCCTCTCCTTACTTTTGATCTCTCTCTCTCTCTCGCTTTCTCTCTCTCAAACAAATAAAATCTTTAAGAAATTAAATAGGGGGGTGCCTGGGTGGCTCAGTGGGTTAAAGCCTCTGCCTTCCACTCGGGTCATGATCCCAGGGTCCTGGGATCGAGCCCCACATCGGGCTCTCTGCTCCGCAGGGAGCCTGCTTCCTCCTCTCTCTCTGCCTGCCTCTCTGCCTAGTTGTGATTTCTCTCTATCAAATAAATAAAATATTAAAAAAAAAGAAATTAAATAGGGAATTGAAGAGGACACAAAGAAATGGAAAGACATTCCATGTTCAAGGGTTGGTCGAAAAAAATATTGTTAAAATATCTATACTAACCAAAGCAAACTACAAACATAATGCAATCCATATCAAAAGTCCACCAACACTTTTCCTAGAGGTAGGACAATCAATCCTAAAATTTGTATGAAACCACAAAAGACTAGAAAGAGCCAAAGAAATATTGAATAAGGAAAGCAAAGCTGGAGGCAAAAATTCATGACTTCAAGTTATATTACAAAGTTGTAGTAATCAAAAGAGTACGGTTCTGGTATAAGAATAGACAGATAGAATCATAAAAAAGAATGAAAAACTCAGGAATAAACCCATGAATATATGGCCAATTAATCGCCAACAAAGTGTAAAAGAATATCTACTGGACAAAAGACAGTCTCTTCAAGAAATGTTAAAGAAACTAGACAGAAACATGAAAAAGATAGAAACTATCATTACATACCATGTACAAAATAAAGCTCAAAGTGGATTAAATGTGTAAATGTGACACTTGAAACCATCATAATTCTAGAGAAGAAAACAGCACCTTCTTTGACATCAGCTATAGCAATTTCTTTCTAAATATGTCTTCTGGCATGAAAGAAACAAATACAAAAATAAATTATTGTATGTCAAAATAAAAAGTGTCCACACAATTAAAGAAACAATCATTAAAACTAAATGGTAACCTACATTACGGAAGCAGATATTTTCAAATGGCATATTTGATAAAGGGTTAGTATCCAAAATATACAAAGAACTTATAAATCACAACAACCAAAAATATTCAAATTAAAATTGGGCAAAAGACATAAAAAGACATTTCTCCAAGAATAAGTAGAGATGACCATGATATACATGAAAAGACACTCAACATCAATGATCATCAGGGAAAGATAAATCAAAACTACAGTGATGTATCAGCTCACACCAGTTAGGATGGCTCAAATCAACAACGTAAGAATAGGTGTTAGTGATGACTTGGAGAAAAGGAACACTCATGCCCTTTGGTGAGATTGCCATTTGATGTAGCCACTGTGGACATATGTGTGTGTGTGTGTGTGTGTGTGTGTGTGTGTGTGTGTTACTCAGTCATAAAAAAAAAAAAAAAGAATGAAATCTTGCCATGGGAAAGGCAAAGATAGAATTAGAGTGTGTGTGAAGTAAGTTAGAGAAAGACAAATACCGTATAATTCCACTCATATATGGAATTTAAGAACCAAAACTAATGAGCAAAGTGTAAAAAGAGAGAGAAAGATAGGGAAACCAAGAAACAGCCTCTTAACTGTAGAGAACAAACTGATGGTTACCAAAATGGAGATGGGTAGTGGGGATAGGTTAAATAGATGATGGGGATTAAGGAGTAAAATTGTGATGTGCACCAGGGGTTGTATGGAAGTGGTGAGTCACTATGCTGTCCAGCAGAAATTAATGTTACAGTGCAAGTTAACTAACTGGAATTTAAGTTAAACTATCTGATAAATGTTCCATTGAAACTGTACATTGCTTTGGGTAGTAAGGACATTTTAACATTGTTACTTCTTCTAATTCAGGATTGGATTTTTTTTTTTAACATGTCTAATAATTTTCACTGTAGACCCTATTACTCCATTGATGAAATTTAATCCAAGGTATTTTATTTCTTTACATGTAATCATAAATGGTATTTTTTTTCTTAATTTCTCTTTCTGACAGTTTGTTGTTAGCAGATATAAATGCAAGGTTTATTTATATTGGTTTTTGTATCTTGCAAATTTACTGAGATAGTATAGTAGTCCTAACAGTTTTCTGGTGAAGTAGAATATCTTCTCTTGGGACAACTTTTTAATGAGGATTTTTTTCTTTTTTTTAATCTTTTTTTAAAGATTTTATTTATTTATTTGACAGACAGAGATCACAAGTAGGCAGAGAGGCAGAAAGAGAGAGAGGGGAATGCAGGTTCCCTGCTGAGCAGAGAGCCCAATGCAGGGCTTGATCCCAAACCCTGAGATCATGACCTGAGCCAAAAACACAGGCTTAACCCACTGAGCCACCCAGGCACCAATAATGAGGTTTTATTCTTTTTTTTTTAAGATTTTATTTATTTATTTGACAGAGAGAGAGATCACAAGTAGGCAGAGAGGCAGGCAGAGAGAGAGGAGGAAGCAGGCTCCCTGCGGAGCAGAGAGCCCGATGCAGGGCTCGATCCCAGGACCCTGAGATCATGACCTGAGCCGAAGGCAGTGGCTTAATCCATTGAGCCACCCAGGCGCCCCATGAGGTTTTATTCTTATTAGGATATATTGATTTGTATTTTTTATAGTACTGACTTATAATGGGAAGAATACTAAGTGTTTACCTAGATAATTTCACAATATATTAAATGACTCAATAGATCTACTTATCCTCAAGGAACAAATCCGTAGAGAATCCTGAAGATTAGAACAGCCTTAGAATCCTAAGGGAAGTGATATTGTACGCATTTTCTAGTGTCCAGTGGGGGGAAAAATTGGATGTTTTCTTTTAGATACCTTTGTGAGAATGTTCTGAGAATAAAAACAAGTTTGATGTACTGCTAATTAAGTTGGAGACAGAACTCCCACAAGGTTTATGAAATGAGGTCCAGAGTCACTATTTTAACACAGCATGAACTCGGCTGGCTTCCTTTTATGGGATTCATCATGTGTTCTTCCTCAAATCCAGTTCATATATAATCCTTATTTTGGAGTCACACACCAGCCTCAGGACCTGCCTCTGAGCAAATAGAAGTAAAAATGTGTTGATCTCTATCAATATCACATTAAATATGTGTATTTTTATTTCTTTTTTTAAAGATTTTATTTTTATTTATCTGACAGAGAAATCACAAGTAGGCAGAGAGGCAGACAGAGAGAGGGGGAGCAGGCTCCCAGCTGAGTGGAGAATCTGATGTGGGGCTTGATCCCAAGGACCCTGAGATGATGAAATGAGCTGAAGGCAGAGAATTAACCTACTGAGCCACACAGGCACACTTGTATTTTTATTTCTGAGAGAGAGTTGTTGGTGCCTCTTTGTTAGAATAGTCACCATCTACTGAAAAGAATTTTGGAAAGAAGAATATACAATAGAGGAGGACAAGATGGCGGAGAAGTAGGAGTAGGCACAATTTCAACCTGTCCCCTAATGTGAGCTGATTACTTACCAAAGAACTCTGACCACCCATGAAATCAACCTGAGATTATAATCATACACTTCTGGGGGCAGAACATGCCAGTGGGCAGATAAAGCGGAGTGGGAACATTGATAGGACTGATATTGGAAGATAAACAAAAGGGGGAGGGAGCTCCCAGAAGCAACCCATTGGAAAGTAATATCCAAAGACGAGAGTGCCCTGTGATTGGGGACCAGCATTAACTTGGAGTCTGGTTGAAAGAACTCAAAAAGAGCAAATGATCCTGGGGGTAAATTGTGGGAATTGGGCAGTTAGGGACAGGGGCTTAACCCTGCTGACTCAGGACAGCCACCACTGGAGCTGAGTCTGAGAGAGTGCAGTAAAGAAGCCAGGTCTTGTTCCCTGAGCCACCGGAGCACCTGAGAGCGTTTGGGTGGTGGTGCCCGTGAGGGTGAGGGAGCCTGGCCTGCCAGCAGAACCACATCATTTTGCACTGTGCATGGGCAACCAGAATCTGAGTCCTGCCCTACACCTTCCTCTGAGAGAGGTGGGTGCAGGCACAAGCCAGCCGGTGCTCTCTTGGACCAGAGAGACTGAGCACTCCCAGCCCAGGCCAGCATGAAAATCTCAGTCTGCTTGGGACCTCTCTGGTGGTATGGAGCTGCTCAGACAGCCACAGCTAGTATTTCCCCTGGTTTTGGGTACAAGAAGGAGTTCCTGTGACCCCAGAGGTAGTGACTAGGAATGAGCTCTGCCAGTAGCAGAGGGGGAATTTATGTGCTCTGGAGCACCCAGAGGGGAACATACTGAGGCTTCCCTCTGAGAGGGAGGTCTGGGTGCAGTTTGCTTTCCTCCAAACCTCCAAAAACTACCAAAAGCCACCAGGGGGAGAGAAAACAAATGCACAAAACCCCCAAAAAACCTCCAGAGAACAAAGGATGAAAAACCGGTTTCCTCAGAGCACAGTCCCTTGATGGGGACAGGAGGACTTAACTCTAGTAAGACTCCCTGAAAACCACGTGGTAGGCCCCTCCCACAGAAAGCCAACACCCACCCCCGCCAAAAAAAAAGACAAGAGGACAACCAGCACTACTTCATAGATACAACTTTTATTTTTAATTTGTTCTCACTATTCTGGTTCTTCTCATATATCTATCTATCTATATGCATATAGATAGATAGATAATAGATAGATAGATGATAGATGATAGATAGATAGATAGATAGATAGATATAACTTTTTAACCTATTTACCATCACAATGAGATGTTCAGTACATCAAAATCCATAAAAATCTTTTAACCTGAACTTTTTGATACACATACCAGTGTTTTCCTTTTGCTTTTCTAGTTTTTAATTTTTTTTTACTTTGATTTATTTTAATTTTTTTAGTTCATATAGAGATGAGCTTCAAGGAAATCCCCTTTCTCTAAACAATGCTACCTCTACAGGAAAACCAATTTTAATCCCCCTTTACTTCAGGAAAGTTTAGTCTTTAAGAAAGATATTAAGATATATGCGGGAAAAATTAAAATTACCTTCCTTGCCCACACTGAGAATTTCTAACCATTCTCCCATCTTTTTCTTTTTCAGTGTTTCTGTGTAATTGTTTTTGTCCTTGTAGTATATACATCTTATGCTTGGGGTTCTTTTTGACAAGGTTCTTTTTCTGTTGTTGTTTATTTATTTGTTTTTATTTTCTCTTATCTACTTTTCTCAGTCTTTTTTTTGTCTGTTTTTGTTTATATATTTCATAAATCTTTAGGGCCCATTTGGGCTGGGCCTTCTCTTTTATTTTATCTTCTTTTTTTTCCCTCTCTCTTTCTATTTTCTTTCTTTTTGGTGGGGACTCTCCATTGCTCAGAAGTGGTCCAGTGTGCACCTTGCCTGCACCATGATTGATACATTCAGTTACACATCCATTCAGCCATCTCTCACCAAAATGACTAGGGGCAGGAATGCCCAACAGAAGAAAAATTCAGAGACTGCCCTTCTCCATCAGAGCTATTGAATATGAACATAGACAATATGTCAGAAAAGGAATTCAGGCTAACAATGATCCAGGCAATAGCTAGGTTAGAGAAAGCTTTTGATGACAAAATGGAACTGCTTAGGGCAGAAGTGAAAGACAAGAGGGATGATGTTAACAATGCTCTCAATGAGTTCCAATCTAATATAAATCCACTAAAAGCTAGGGTAACTGAGGCAAAAGAAAGAATTAGTGATCTGGAGGACAAATAGAGAAAAAGATCAGGAGGAAGCCTGGAACAAACAGCTTAGAAGCCATGAAAACAAAATGAGGGAAATAAATGATGCCATGAAACATTCCAACGTCAGAATTATTGGAATCCCTGGGTGGGGGGGGGAGAAAGAAAGCAGACTAGAAGATATAGTTGAACACGTTCTCCATGAAAATTTTCCCAATCTCACAAATGGAACCAACAGTCTTGTACTAGAGGCAGAAAGGGCTGCCCCCAAGATCATAGAATCTAAAAAGACCTTGAGACACCCGTTTGTGAAAATGATGATTCATAATTGTAGACAGGAACTCTTGAAAGCAGCTACGGTGAAGGTTCCTACATACAGAGGAAAGCCAATCAGAATTATGTCAGACCTGTCCACAGAAACCTGGCAAGCCAGAAAGGGCTGGAAAGACATATTCAGGGCAATAAATGGGAAGAACATGCAGCCAAGAATACTTTATCCAGCAAGACTGGCATTCAAAATAGATGGATAGATAAAAAGCTTCCAAGATTGGCAAGGTTTAAAAGAGTATGTGACTACCAAGGAACATACATTGAACATACCAAGGAACACAACATTGACTACCAAGGAAAAACTGCAGGAAATATTAAGGGGGGTTCTATAAAAGTGGAAAAAACTTAAGAATATCATTGAACAGAAATATATGGAGACAATCTATAGAAACAAAGACTTCACAGGTAACACAATGTCAATAAAACGTATCTCTCAATAAACACTTTCAACGTGAATGACCTATATGCACCCATAAAATGATACCAGGTTGCATATTGGATAAAATGACAGGACCCATCCATATGTTGTCTAAAAGAGACCCATTTTGAACGGAAGAACACATCCAGACTGAAAGTGAAGGGATGGAGAAGCATCTTTCATGCCAATGGACCTCAAAAGAAGGGTGGGGTAGTGATTCTTATATCAGATAAATTAGGTTTTAAACTAAAGACTATTCAGAGATACAGAAGAACACTACATAATTATTAAAAGGAATATCCACCAAGAAGATCTAACAATTGAAAATATTTATGCCCCCAATATGGGAACATAAGAAAACTGTTAATCAAGATAAAGAGTCATAATGATAGGAAAACATTAATAGTAGGAGATCTTAACATGCCATTCTCAGTAATAGACAGATCATCCAAGCAGAAACTCAATAAAGAAACAAGAGCAGGGGCGCCTGGGTGGCTCAGTGGATTAAGCCACTGCCTTCGGCTCAGGTCATGATCTCAGGGTCCTGGGATCGAGCCCCGCATCGGGCTCTCTGCTCAGCAGGGAGCCTGCTTCCCTCTCACTCTCTCTGCCTGCCTCTCTGCCTACTTGTGATCTCTCTCTGTGAAATAAATAAATAAAATCTTTAAAAAAAAAAAAAAGAAACAAGAGCATTGAATGACACGTTGGACAAGTACAGATACAGAACATTCCACCCTAAAACAACAGAATATTCATTATTCATGAGTGCACATGGAACCTTCTCCAGAATAGAACACATACTGGGCCACAAATCAGGACTCAAATGATTACAAAAGACTGAGATTATACCCTGCATATTCTCAGAACACAGTGCTTTGAAACTGGAGATCAGCCACAAGAAAAAGTTCAGAAGGAATTCAAATACCTGGAAGATAAATACCACCTTGCTTAAGAATGCTTGGATCAACCAGGAAATCAAAGAAAAACTTAAAACAATTCATGGAAACCAATAAGAATAGACACTTCGGTCCAAAACCTATGGAATACAGCAAAGGTAGTCCTAAGGCAGAAATACATAGTCATCCAAGACTCCCTCAAAATACCTGAAAAATCCAGAATGCACCAGCTGTCTTCACATCTTAAACAACTGCAGAGTCAACAACAAATTAAGCCAACAGCACACACACAATGGAAATAATCAAGCTTAGAGCACAGATCAATGAGATAGAAACTAGAGGTACAAAAGAATGCATCAATGAAACTAGAAGCTGGTTTTCTGAAAGACTCAATAAGATCAATAAACCATTGGCCAAACTAATCCAAAAGAAAGGAGAAAAGGCCCAAATTAATAAAATTATGACTGAAAAGGGAGAGATCACAACAAACCAAAGGAAATAGAAATAATCATCAGAAATTATTATCAAAAGTTATATGCAAATAATTTAAGCAACATTGATTAAATTGATTCATTCCTGGAAAACTGTAAACTGCCAAAACTGAATCAGGAAGAAACTGTCAACTAGAATAGACTGATTACCAGCAACAAGATTGAAGCTACGAAAAATCAAGATCCAAGCACCTGCCAGATTCCCTGGGAATTTTACCAAGCTTTCAAAGAAGAAATAATACCTATTTTCCTGAAGCTGTTTAAAAAAAAACTGAAGAAGAAGGCAAAATTCCAGACACTTTTTGTGAAGCCAGCATTACCCTTATCCCCAAACCAGGCAAACACCAAAAAGAAGAATTTCAGACCAATATCCATGATGAATATGGATGCTAAGATTCTCAACAAGATCCTACCAAATAGGATCCACAAGTACATTTAAAACATAATCCACTATGACTAGGTGGGATTCATCCCTGAGTTTCAAGGATGGTTCAACATTTGCAAATCAATCAATATGATAGAACAAATCAATAAGAGAAGAGAGAAGAATCACATGGTCTTCTCAATTGATGCAGAAAAAGCACTTGACAAAATCCAGCATCCATTACTGATTAAAACACTTCAAAGTATAGGGATAGAGGGAACATTCTTCAACTTCATAAAATCTATCTATTAAACACCCACAGCAAATATCATCCTCAATGGGAAAAGCTCACAATCTTCTTGCTGAAATCAGAAACACAACAAGGATGTCATCTCGAACCACTCTTGTTCATCATAGTATTAGAAGTCCTAGCAACAGCAATTGGACAACAAAGAGAAATAAAATGTATTCAAATTGACAATGAAGAAGTCAAACTCTCTCTTCCCAGGTGACATGATATTTTATATGGAAAACCCAAAAGACTCCACCCCCAAACTACTAGAACTCATACAGTAATTCAGTAATATGGATGGATACAAAGTCAATGTACATAAATCAGTTGCTTTCTTATACACTAACAATATAAATACAAAAAGGGACATTAGAGAATAGATTCCATTTACTATAGCACCAAGAACCATAAGATTCCTAGGAATAAACCTAACCAAAGTGGTAAAGGTTCTGTACTCGAGAAACTATAGACAAAAGGTTGATATCCAGGATCTATAAAGAACTCCTCAAACTCAACACACACAAAACATAATCATATCAAAAAATGGGCAGAAGATATGAACAGACACTTCTCCAATGAAGACATACAAATGGCTATCAGACACATGGAAAAATGTTCATCATCACGAGCCATCAGGGAGATTCAAATCAAAACCACATAGAGATACCACCTGACACCAGTTAGAATGGCCAAAATTCACAAGACAGTAAACAATGTGTGTTGGAGAAGATGTGGAGAAAGCGGAACCCTCTTACACTGTTCGTGGGAATGCACGTTGGTGCATCCACTTTGGAAAACAGTGTGGAGATTCCTCAAGAAATTAAAAATAGAGCTTCCCTATGACCCTGCAATTTCACTACTGTGTATTAACCCCAAAGATACAGATGTAGTGAAAAAAAGGGCCATCTGTAACCCAATGTTCATAGCAATAATGGCCACAGTGGCCAAACTGTGGAAAGAACCAAGATACCTTCAACACACAAATGGATAAGAAAAATGCAGGCCATATACAATATGGAGTATTATGCCTCCATCAGAACGGATGAATACCCAACTTTTGTAGCAATATGGATTAGACTGGAAGAGATTATGCTGAGTGAAATAAGTCAAGCAGAGAGAGTCAATTATCATGTGGTTTTACTTATTTGTGGAGCATAAGAAATAACACAGAGGACATGGGGAGATGGAGAGGCGAAGGGAGTTGAGGGAACTTGGAGGGAGAGATGAACCATGAGAGACTATGGACTCTGAAAAACAACCAGAGGGTTTTGAAGGGGCGGGGGTGTGGGAGGTTGAGGAACCAGGTGGTGGGTAATAGGGAGGGCAATTACTGCATGGAGCACTGGGTGTGATGCATAAACAATGAATTCTGGTACACTGAAAAGAAATTTAAAAAATAAAAAATCAATTAATTAATTTAAAAAAAAAAAGAATATACAGTTGTTAGGGTCTTCTTAGCCAGAGCAATTTCATCCGGTTAAACAGTGATTTTGTTGTTTATGCAGTAAAGCTTAAACTGAACGTGCCTCCCCTCCCCCCAGCCCAGGGGACTTAAAAGCAAGTCTGGGGAACCAGTCCCAGGTGACAAAGCCTAAATACAAGGGCGGGTCAGGCCAGATCGAGACATCCAATCAGTGAGGTGCGCATACTGTCTCCCTAGCTACCAAGGGGTGTGGGCCCTGCCTTTTGGGTGCCAATTCTGACCAAGGTGACAGGGTAGTTTAAATATCTACTATAGGATAAGCTACAATTCAATTGGCCACCCATGTGTGACCTAGCATGACTATGCAGTTTTCTCTGTGTGTTGCAATCACATTGGCCACTTGTGTGGCCAGGCTCAACCACATGGCCTTTGCCCTTTAAAGTTAGTTGGCTAGGCAGAGAGGGGTCATCCTCTCTGTAAGAGGTGACCCTGGCCAGTTAGCTTGATTCTTGATGCTTGGCATGAAATCAAGCTTTCCTTGACCTTTGCTTTGTATCAGTCTTTCTCCTTTGATTATGGACCTAACACAATTAAAAAAGTTTGGTTGGACTTGAATAAACTTTATCAACTTGCTAGAACAATCACCTAAGGTTAGTCATTTCTTGGGGTTTTATAATTATTATAAACATTCTATATCATGTGGAATTCCAATTATTAGGCACAGATCACTAATTTGGGATTTGGGGATAGGGGTAAACATATGTTAATTGCTGCAACAATAAGTCAACTTGAACTTAATTTCAGCCTCTCTTCTAAGTAGCTCTAGATTTACCAAAATAAAAACTATTTCCACATTTTATCTGTTAGAACATTATCAGATATAAAGTCACAAAAGAAGAAAGAAAAAGAAAAACAAGCAGACTTTATATCCTTTCAATGCTATATTTTATAGCATAGCAGGAAATGAATCATGTGAGGTCACCTTGACAGTAAAAATAAACCTTGGTCCATAGTTCTGGTGTTTCCATTGTCTAATTATTTTTCTTTTCTTTTTTATTTTAATTTATTTTCAGCGTAAAAATATTCATTGTTTTTGCACCACACACAGTGCTCCATGCAGTACGTGCCCTCCCTATTACCCACCACCTGGTTCCTCAACATCCCACTCCCCACCCCATCAAAACCCTCTGGTTGTTTTTCAGAGTCCATAATCTCTCATGGTTCATCTCCCCTTCCAGTTTCCCTCAACTCCCTTCTCCTCTCCATCTCCCCATGTCCTCCATGTTCTTTGATATGCTCCACAAATAAGTGAGACCATATGATACTTGACTCTCTCTGCTTGACTTATTTTGCTCAGCATAATATCTTACAGTTCCGTTCATGTTGCTACAAAACTTGGGTATTCATCCTTTCTGATGGAGGCATAATACTCCATCGTGTATATGAACCACATCTTCCTTATCCATTCATCCGTTGAAGAGCATCTTGGTTCTTTCCACAGTTTGTCGACTGTGGCCATTACTGCAATAAACATTGGGGTACAGATGGCTCTTCTTTTCACTATATCTGTATCTTTGGGGTAAATACCCAGCAGTGCAATTGCAGGGTCATAGGGAAGCTCTATTTGTAATTTCTTTCTTTTTTTTTTAAAGATTTTATTTATTTATTTGACAGACAGATATCACAAGTAGGCAGAGAGGCAGGCAGAGAGAGAGGAGGAAGCAGGCTACCCATGGAGCAGAGAGCCCGATGTGGGGCTCGATCCCAGGACCCTGGGATCATGACCTGAGCCGAAGGCAGAGGATTTAACCCACTGAGCCACCCAGGCGCCCCTCTATTTGTAATTTCTTGAGGAATCTCCACACTGTTCTCCAAAGTGGCTGTACCTACTTGCATTCCCACCAACAGTGTAAGAGGGTTCTCCTTTCTCCACATCCTCTCCAACACACGTTGTTTCCTGTCTTGCTAATTTTGGCCATTCTAACTGGTGTAAGGTAGTACCTCAATGTGGTTATAATTTGAATCTCCGTGATGGCTAGTGATGATGAACATTTTTTCATGTGTCTGGTAGCCATTTGTATGTTCTCCTTAGAGAAAGGTCTGTTCATGTCTTCTGCCCATTTGTTGATAGGATTATCTGTTTTGTGTGTGTTGAGTTTGAGGAGTTCTTTATAGATCCTGGATAACAACCTTTTGTCTGTACTGTCATTTGCAAATATCTTCTCCCATTCCGTGTGTTGCCTTTTTGTTTTGTTGACTGTTTCCTTTGCTGTGCAGAAGGTTTTGATCTTGATGAAGTCCCAAGAGTTCATTTTTGCTTTTGTTTCCTTTGCCTTTGGAGAAATATCTTGAAAGAAGTTGCTGTGGCTGATATAGAAAAGGTTACTGCCTATGTTCTCCTCTAGGATTCTGATGGATTCCTTCTCACGTTGAGGTCTTTTATCCATTTCGAGTTTAACTTTGTGTATGGTGTAAGAGAATGTGCGAGTTTCATTCTCCTACATATAGCTGTCCAATTTCCCAGCACCATTTATTGAAGAGACTGTCTTTATTCCATTGTATATTTTTTTCCTGTCGTGTCGAAGATTATTTGACCATAGAGTTGAGGGTCCAAATCTGGGCTCTCCACTCTTTTCCACTGGTCTATGTGTCTGTTTTTATGCCAGTACCATACTGTCTTGGTGATCACAGCTTTGTAGTGAAATTTGAAATCTGGTAACATGTTGCAGCCAGTTTTGTTTTTGTTTTTCAACATTCCCTTAGCAATTCAGGGTCTCTTCTGATTCCATACAAATTTTAGGATTATTTGCTCCAGCTCTATGAAAAATACTTGTGGAATTTTGATTGGAATGGCATTAAAAGTATAGATTGCTCTAGGCAGTATAGACATTTTAACAATGTTTATTCTTCCAATCCAAGAGCATGGAATGGTCTTCCATCTTTTTGTGTCTTCTTCAGTTTCTTTCATGAGTGTTCTGTAGTTCCTCGAGTACAGGTCCTTTACCTCTTTGTTTAGGTTTATTCCCAGGTATCTTATGGTTCTTGGTGCGATAGTAAATGGAATTGATTCTCTAATTTCCCTTTCTGTGTTTTCATTGTTAGTGTATAAGAAAGCCACTGATTTTTGTACATTGACTTTGCAACATAGTATTAGAAGTCCTAGCAATGGCAATCAGACAACAAAGAGAAATAAAAGGTATCCAAATTGGCAATGAAGAAGTCAAACTCTCTCTCTTCACAGATGACATGATTCTTTATAGGGATAACCCCAAAGACTCCACCACCAAACTACTAGAACTCATACAGCAATTCAGTAATGTGGCAGGATACAAAGTCAATGGACAGAAATCAGTGGCTTTCTTATGCACTAACAATAATTATTTTTCTTGAAAATAGAATGAAACAGGGAATCATGATGATGAAGTTCTAGTATATAGGTGAGGTTTGGTGGCGTGTGGTCCAGAGCCACTGACCAAGAAAGAATCATTGAGACATCTTTGGTGCAAAATAGTGGTTTATTAAAACACAGGGACAGGATCCATGGGAAGGAAGAGCTGCTGCCCTGGGGTTGATTAGGGGTGGCAGTTCATGTACCCTGGAGTTGGGGGTTTTAATAGAACATTCATATGCTAAAGAGGGCCTACAAGATACCAGATACCAGAGGCCTTGCCATTGCCAAGGTTGTTTTGCGCTCTAGCAAGGTATTAACATTAAGATGGGTGGGATATTCCTAAAGAATGTCTTAATATGTCCCACCCAGGAGTGGGGGGGGGCGAGGAGGTTGCAAGGTGTCAGCCTTCTGTTTTGTCCTCAGCCAGCCTTCTGTTCCCTCATCAATGACAAAGCACAAACTATGGACTCAGTATATGTCACATACTTGGGCAGATCTATGAAAATTTCATCAACTTCCTTATCAGAAAAGTAGAAATAATAATATTTTCTTCTTAGAGTTGTGGTTTATTCATTATCATTTAGTAGTAACTTTTATGTTCCAGGAATGATTCTAAACATAAACTCAGCATCAAGGTAAATAAGACATTATCATAGCACTCAAGAAACTTGTGGGCTAGAGGTGGAGAAAGTTGAATGAGTAGAAACTAAATTCAAAGAGGTGAGAATAATGAAACATCACAAACGACTTCCTGAAAGCTGTTGATTTATAAATTTTAAGTAACTAATGATTCCTTACACTGGCACAATCATGAGTATCTTATCAACATTTCTGCAGCATCCCCGATTTTATTCTGGACTCACTTCAGTGATGCATCGATATGCACTATCCCCTTCCTGCTCTTCCAATGTCACTATTTACATCTTTGTTGCTTCTAACCAGCCTATAGCACGCTTTACTTTGGTTGGACTTTGATTCTCCACTTTATTATCTTTAACATTTGAATTGTCCTGCTCATCTTGGGTCCTTTTGAACAGGATTTATGAAGAGAAAATCATCCCTGAGCTCCAATGGCATTTTAGAAGCAGCAGAGACCAGCTGTAGAGCTGACTATACCCTGGTTTGAGAGGTGAATCTCTCCTTAACAGTTGTATGGAAAATTACCTGGCCCCACTTCTGAAAAATGGAGATGATACTAATATTATACAGCTATTTCTTTAATTAGTATTTATGAAATTCTTAGTAAGTTTACTTAATGTTTGGTAAGTAAAACCTCACCATTTACTTTCCTGGGTCTGTTGGTACAAATATCACCTTATTTGGTAAGAGGTTGAATTGGGTAACTTCTACAGTCTCTATAAATATTCTATGTCCCATCCCATCATGCCCTTATTAGGTATCCTGGGGCACAAGCCTCCTGGGTCTCATTCTGCTGAATGAAATAATGAGAAGAGGCTCTTTTTACCATGCCCTCATTAATTTAACTCCAGTAGAGATTAAGATGAGTTGGAGAGGAGCTCAGCTTTTGATTAGATCAGGGGAATATTTTAAAAACGTTATACACCAAAAGCAACCAGGTGACAACTATCTCAGGATTCTGTGGAAAGAACATGAAGGCCACTGATACTAAAAGTAGCATATCCTGGTTTTCAATTTCTGAGTTAGTTGCTGACAAATTTAAAGTGTTAGAGGTTGGGTATGTGGGCACAGCAGTGAAAACATTGACAGAACTTCAGTTAAGAGCCTATCCATTTCATTCTTTTTTCTCCCTCTCGTTAGCAGTGTTATTGCATTATTCCTTCATCTTTAATGTGCGACAACCTCATGTTTTATTTTGACTATGACATAAAATGACCAAAATAAATTAATCTCAATTAAAAAGCCATTGATCCAAACCCGGTGGCTTTGTTTGTTTTATATATGCTAATGACAAATGTCCATTAGTTTCAATAACAGTTTCTAGTTTTAAAGGAGTTTGTAAACTAAAAATATCATATCTACTGTTTTTGGAAGTGGAATTTGCATTCCAGGATCTAGTCCAATTCCGTTGCTAAACTTGGAAAAATGTTGTTGGTTAGTATGGACCTGATGAAGTCATAACTCTTACTCATTTTGAGGTTGTGAGTGTATGAATTTATGTAGGTAAACACTGTCCCCACCGCTCTTCCTAGAAGGTTCACATTTCTCGGTAAACAAGGTATAAATAGATCAAAAAGAGTAGTCAAAATTTTTCAGATTTTTAATTCTGATCCTCTTAATTTTTGTGACATTGAGAACATCTTTTGTATTCTTGAAAGTAATTTACTGTCATACATATTAGAATAAACATCCTTCTCATGGATGAAACTTTGTGACAAAGCCATAAAGATATCTTGTTAAAACAAAAAAATCAATTAATTAATTGTTAATTAATAAAATAATAGTTAATTGATTGTTAATTCAATTATTTGTTAGCTCACATAAATAATTAATGGCAATTAACTAGTGTGATCTATGTCTTAGAGCCTCTAAAGTGGCCCACATGTAAAGTTTTCATAGTATTAATATTTGTTATGTATTGATAATATCATATAAGACTAAACTGGCACTGAAAAGAAATAAAAAGGAATAAAAAGAAATTAGAAAAAAGAATAAAACTGGGCATTATTTTAGTTGACATTTTTTCTCCTTCCATTTCCTTTCGTTTCTTTTTTTAAAACATTACTTCTTCCCCTTATTATTCCACAACCATTAATCCATTTCCACTTCCTTCTCTTTATTCTATAAATCCTTAGACTCTAACTCCCTTTTTCATGAATTATTTTTGGTCTAAAGTTGGGCCATGTCTGACAGCTGGCAAACACATATCGAGTGTCAAAATTAACAAAGTAAAGAAATATTTCATTTTGATGAGTTTTCTTTGCAAAAGTGAATGCTAGCATGGCTGTAATAATCTTGAACCATCTACATTTCAACACTAACTAATAAACTCATCCAGTTTATGATCCATCCTATAAAATTCTATTCAAGGATCACTTCATAAGAATTATAAAATGTATATATTAGTTACTTCTTCATTACAAATATTGAAGTTCAAGAGAACTGTTTATTTATTTATTTTTGTTTATTTATTTATTATGTATTTTTAAGTATTTAGGGGTTTTTGTTTGTTTGTTTTTGTTTTTGAGAGAGAGCAAGGATACTGGGGTGAGGGGGCAGAAGGAGAGTCTTCGAGGATTCCTGCTTAGCATGGAGCCTAATGTAGAGCATGATCTTATGAATCATAAGATTATCATTTGAGCTATAACCAAGAGTCAGATGCTTACCAAATGAGCCACCCAAGCACACCTGGAACAAAATATTTAATAAGATGGTTAACTCTGAATGTGCCACTGGTAGGACAGTTTAATATGCATTGTCAAAATTTAGAAGAAAATATCAAATTTTGATTTGGCAGAGGATGGGCAGAGTTTTGAGAAAGCTTCAGAGAGATGCTAACATGTGATCAGTAAATTAAATAATTGGAAAGGTTTAATATAGGTCATGTTAAAGAAAGTTTAGCTTAAATGGAAGTGAAACTGTGCAAGTACCTGCATGGAAATGAAAAACATTGTGACCTTTTAGATGATTGTAGTTTAAGTTGTTGTAAGGAAAAAAATGAAAGTTTGTTATAAATAAAAGAAAGAAAGAACCAGAAAGAAAGAAAGAAAGAATGAAAGAAAGAAAGAAAGAAAGAAAGAAGAAAGAGCAAGCAAGCCAGGTAAACTAGTCATAAATTCGTTGAGTATTTGCATACCAATATAAGTATTGTTAAACAATCCCCTAGTTCATGGAGAACATTTCAAAAATTGCCCCAGAAAGTGATTTGGTCTTGATGTGTTTTTAGATGGGAATGATTTGAAAGGGAAAAAAAAAAAGTGTAGAAAGTAAGGAGAATGGGTATTGAAAACTTAGAATTGAGTGAAATAATAGGTTTAGAAAGGAGATATGTGTCTTAGAGATACTGAGAGTTTAGTATGCCTGTTCGAATAACTGATTAAACATAGAAAACAAAGAAATCAAAAGTGGCCTCAAGGGTTAAGCTTGAATGTTTGTGGTAACGAAATGGAAATGGCGGAAATAATATAATGTAAGAGATGGGAGCTAATATCAGTTTTGGCATGATAAATTGGAAGTGTTGTCAGGATAGCTGATGAAAGTGTTTAAGAAGTTGGAAACACAGAAATGAGCTCAGAATATGTCAGATTGATGCGTTATTCTAGAAGCTTGAATCCCTTAAGATCAAGATAAATGTAATTCATGAAATTATACTAAATTCTGTCCTTAGAAGGGTATTGTGATTCTTCCTTTGCTGTTGCTGTTTTGAAATTCTTAATAACTTTGAACTAAGGGGTCCCAAATTTTCATTTTGTCATGCAAAGTATGTAGTTTGTTCTGAAATGGCTATAAAAGATTGACAAAGGAGATAAATTACACAGAGCAGAGAATGATCTAACAAAACACTTGGGGAAATGGTTTCTTTGACAAGTCAAAAACTAAAGTGAGGCCAAAAAATTATGGAGACTCATTGTCTTAGGAAATTTGAAAAAAAAATGAGTTTTAAATTCTTTGGTGAGGGGGCGCCTGGGTGGCTCAGTGGGTTAAGCCGCTGCCTTCGGCTCAGGTCATGATCTCAGGGTCCTGGGATCGAGTCCCGCATTGGGCTCTCTGCTTGGCGGAGAGTCTGCTTCCCTTCCTCTCTCTCTGCCTGCCTCTCTTATGATTTCTCTCTGTCAAATAAATAAATAAAATCTTAAAAAAAATTCTTTGGTGAGTACTACAATTACATAAATATGGAACAATTTTTACATAACAGAGTGAAATAATTACATTAATATTTAGCAAATAAGAAGTTTACTACATTCAAACTTCAAGATTTTTAACTTGATAGCGTGTTTTTTATTAAAAGACAAAATAAAGAATAAAGAAAAAAATAACATCTAGATGGGAGTGATGTGTATGGTAATGTATTTGGGGAAAAACACAGACATCCCATGCTTTCTTTAAGTGTGCCACTCTCCCCAAATTTCCATATGTTCCCAACTTTCTAGTTTCCCAAGATATTTTAAATGCTATTTGGGTCTGTCAAGATGTTGCAGAAAGAATGGATAGGAAAAAATAAATCAAGCCTAAAATAAGAGGTTCATAACAAGACATCAAATTTAATGGATGGCCCATACTTTCCTCTTCTACACATCAGTTGTCACCAATGAAGGCGAGATATGGTAAACATAGATGATGCATCCACTACAGATTTCATCTTCTTGGGACTCTTCCCTGAGTTCCAATATGCCAGCCTCCTGGTCTACCTCATCCTTCTGGTCTACGTTATTACCCTCACAGGAAACTCTATCTTCATCTTTCTGATCTGGGTGGACTCCTACCTCCACACTCCCATAAGCTTCTTGTTCCACCAACTTTCCATGTTTGATTTGTTCTATATTTCCATCTTTGTTCCTTAAAATGGTCATTGACCATTCCTTGGGAAAGCACAGCATCTCTCTCATTGGCTGTGGAGTCCAAATGTCCTTCTGCCTGACTTTAGGTGGCACTGAGTATTTCCTCCTAACTTTTATGCCCTATGACCAATTTGTGGCTGTCTGTAACCCCCTTCACTACACAATCATCACAAACCCTAAAGTCTGCTTGCTAAGGGCAGTGGCATCATGAGCTGCTCAAAATTCACTCATTCAAACCATCTACACCATGCATTTTCCTGTCTATGTTCTGAAGAAAATAAATCACTTCTTCTGTGAGATACCAGCCATCCTGATGCTATCCTGTGAGGACACTTCAGATTATGAGATGGTGTTGTTCATGCTAAGTATTATATTTATACTCACACCCTTTAGCTTAATAGTGACTTATATTCGAATTGTCCTCATTGTTCTTAAATGAAACTCTCCTGAGGGGAGGAAAAAAATTCCTGTCCACGTGCTCTTCTCACTTTATTGTAGTGAGTCTCTACCTGGGACTAGCAATAGTGATGTAGATGACACTTGGCTCTTCCCGCACCCCAGTACTAGATCAAGTCTCTCCATGATCTATACTATCCTCACACCCATGCTGAACCCTTTAACTTATAGCCTTAGAAACAAGGAGGTTGTGGGGGCTATAAAGAAGGCCCTGCGAAAGTACCTAATATCAAAATGGTTTAAGAAATACCACTGTCATACCCAGTAGTGCAATTGCTGGGTCATAGGGTAGTTCTGGCGATTCACAGACCTGTACCCCTGGGGATAAAAATACATTATATGTTTATTAAAAAAAAATTTGGAAGGGGAGGTGAACCATAAGAGACTATGAACTCTGGAAAACAACCTGAGGGTTTTGAAGGGTCAGGGGTGGGAGGTTGGGGGAACAGGTGGTGGGTAATGGGGAGGGCACGTTTTGCATGGAGCACTGGGTGTTGTGCAAAAAGAATGAATACTGTTACACTGAAAAAATAAATAAAATGGGGAAAATATATATATATGTATATAAAAAAATAAAAATAAAAAAAGAAGAAATACCACTGTCATACTTCATATTTAAAACCAGTTCTGGAATGGAAACCAAATTCCTTGGCTTGACGTTTACTTCAGCTATGGAGAATGTTTATTTAGAGACATAGATTATTTTAAAATGGTCAATCAGGGGCGCCTGGGTGGCTCAGTGGGTTAAGCCGCTGCCTTCAGCTCAGGTCATGATCTCAGGGTCCTGGGATCGAGTCCCACATCGGGCTCTCTGCTCAGCGGAGAGCCTGCTTCCCTTCCTCTCTCTCTGCCTGCCTCTCTTGTGATTTCTCTCTGTCAAATAAATAAATAAAATCTTTAAAAAAATAAAAAAAATAAAATGGTCAATCAATTGTCAAACAACTTATTCTTTTTGAAACAAAGCAATTGAGTCTAGTAAAGAGTTGCTTTAATAGAAATAATTGAATAAAAGGGCTTTGGTAACAAATAGATGGAAGTATACATATTTTCTTAAGTCATCCACAAAGGTGGACAAACAATATTGTCATACTTTACCATCAAAGAAACAGAGAAGAAAGTGAATGCTTCTAAATTTTGACTGAGCATCAGCCTTATCTGAGAGTAGAAAAGTGGAGAAACAAATACATCCATTTTCTCCATGAAGTACTGTTTTATCCAGGTTGATGTTTCCTGTATAAAATTACATTGAAACCCATTATTGAAATAAAATTGACAGGCAGTGCAGTATTATGGTCAGTTGAGCAGGTCAACAACATATTGACATTTCTATATAATATTCAGTGTTCACTGTGATAAGTGTAGTCACCATGCAATCTTATTACAATATTATTGACTACATTCCCTACATTGTTGTTTTTTTTTTTAATCTCCATGACTTAGTAATTTTCTAACTTGAAATTTTGTAGCTATTAATCATTATGATCTATTTTGTTCAACTTCCACCACCAGCCCATTGGAAACCACCGGTTTGTTCTCTCTGTTTAAAAGAATGTGTTTTTGTTTGTTTGCTTTAGATTCCATATATAAGTGAAATCATATGGTGTCTGTATTTGTCTGATTTGTTTTGCATAGCATAACACCTTCTAGGTCCATCTACATCATTACAAATAACAAAACCTCATTATTTCCTATGGCTGAGTAATATTGCAGCACACATACACACACACACACACACATACACACACACACACCACATTATCAATCATCATGGGACACTGGACTTGCATCCACATATATTGATTGTTATAGATAATGCAGCAGTAAATATAACGGTGTATTTTTTCAAATTATTGTTTTCATTTTCTGTGAGTAAATACCAATGAATGGAATTATTGGATCATATGATATTACTAATTTTAATTTAGGAGGACCCTCCATACTGTTTTGCACATGATTTCACTTATTTGAATTCTCACCAATAGTGTACAATGGTTCCCTTTTCTCCATATTCTTGTCAACATTTATTATTTCTTGTCGTTTGCTTAGTAGTCATTCTGACTGGTGTGAAGTGGTATTACATTGTAGTCTTTATTCACATTTCCATTATGAATAGAGAAGTTGAGCATCTTTTCATATGCTTGAGTCTCATCTGTATATATTCTTTGGACAAATGTCTTCTTGGGTTCTTTAACCATTTTTAAATTGGATATTTTGCTTTATAATGTCAAATTGTGTATATTCTTTATTTATCCTAGATAATAATCCTTTGTTAGATATATCATTTACAAATATCTTCTCCCATTCATTACAATGTTGTTGTTGTTTGTTTGTTTTTAATTTTGCTGATGATTTCTGTTGCTGTACAAAGCTATTTTTGTTGTAGTTGTTATTGTTATTTTGGTGATGTCCCAGTATTTCATTTTTAAAATTTTTTCTCTTGTCTGAGAAAACATATCCATAAATATGTTGTTAAGGCCAATGTCCAAGTGATTACTGCCTGTTTTTGACTTGGAATTACATGGTTCTAGGTCTCACATTTAGGTCTTTAACTAATTTTGAGTTTATTTTTATGTATGATGTAAGAAAGTGATCTAGTTTCATCATTTTCCATTTGACTATCTAGTTTCTTAAACACTATTTTTTAAGTCTGTTTACTAAACCTCCAGGGAAGATGTTAGATTAGGAGAAACTCACATCTTCCCATGGATACAACTAGATAACATTAAGAGCAGTTTAAATAATTCAAAAAACAAAAACAAAAACTAAAGACTGGCAGACCAAACTCTCCTAAATATAAAGAAGAGATCACATTGAAGAGGGTAGAAAGGACAGAGATATACTCAGGATCTAAACATATCCACAAGAATGTCTGTGAGATAGAGGGACAGAATGTACAGGGAGAGGGTAGAGAAACAGACTATCAAAACAGGAAGCCCAGAAAGGAAAGATTAATCCCCCATATCAATTGGTTTTGAAAATCAGAGACACTGAAACCCATGAGTTCCTATAATCATACAGTCATAACTTAGAATTTCAAAAATTAGTGGGCTTTGTTAAAGGAGAGCTGGGAGTGCAATAAGAAACTGATTCCTTGCCCTTAAAGAGACATCACAAAAAACAATCCTGTAGAGACACAGCATAAAAGCTGTATTTTGAAAAACACCTTCAGTGTACAGGAGGGAGATATGTTTACTAATCTCAGAGTGTGCTGGAGGGGCAGGGATTTTGGGAAACTTCTCTGTGAACAGAGGAGCTGGGGTTCAATTTTCACCAATCCCAGTCAAAACACAAGATCACCTGGAATCAACATGGCACATATATTCCCTACTGAACTTGTTAACACAAATGCCTCACTCTCACATTCTCCTCTGGACACAGCCTCTCCAGCCAGGCCTCAACTCCAAGTCTCCTCTCAGAGCAGCCCCAAGAAAACTTTCTTAACACCATTGAACCCCCCAACCTACCTTTCTGCAGATCTACCCCTTCCATACACTCTTAGAGTCCATCCAAAAGTGATTCAACAAGCTTGGCCATATGCAAGCAGACCTAAAGGGGCCAGCCACACTCCAAAGTGACTCCTTCCCTGGGGAGAGGGAACAATAACCACAAATAACCATCAGGCTGTGAACTCAGCAGTGGGCTGGGGGAAGACAGCTGGTGTAACAGCTAGGCCTTGACCCAAAATGAAAGCTTCTCATGGACAAAAAAGTGAAAGTGCCTAGAATTTTGGTGCTATTGCATCTCTGGCAAATGGATTGTATAACTCAGCTCATGTGCAAGATGACCCCAGAAAGGTCTACTGCACTCCAGGGAGCAAACCCTGCTTACAACAGGGAAAAATACCCATTGCAGATGGTTGGACCAAGGGCAAAATCAGCTTGGCCATGTAGGGTGTACATAATAAACATAATATACATAAGAGACAGCTTGAGGGGCACCTGGGTGGCTCAGTGGGTTAAAGTCTCTGCCTTCAGCTCAGGTCATGATCTCAGAGTTCTGGGATCGAGCCCCACATCGGGCTGTCTGCTCAGCAGGAAGCCTGCTTCCTCCTCTCTCTCTGCCTGCCTCTCTCCCTACTTGTGATCTCTCTCTGTCAAATAAATAAATAAAATCTTAAAAAAAAAAGACACACTTGAAGTGGTAGGTTCAAAGGTTCAAGTGAAGTGATACTGTCTTCTGCATTTCAGGACACTACAGGCAGGATCTCTTCATAACCCACTATTTTCAGGAGACATCACTGACATTCCTAACATGTAGAAACATGCAGAGAGTTAGGAAAAATGACAAGAGAGGAATATGTCTAAAATTAAAGAACAAGACAAATTCACAGAAAGAGATCTAAGCTAAATGGAGATACACGATGTGCCTGATAGAAGATTTAAAATAATTGTCATAAATTTATTCACTGGACTTGAGAAAAGGGTTTCCAAGACAAAAAAATTAAAGGAACTCATGAGTAATAAATAAGCCCTGCAAGAAATACTAAAGGGAATATTTTGAGTAGAAAGGGAAGACCATAATTTGGATTAATAATAGTAGGAATACAAAAACAGTGTATTTATATGATAATTATAAAATCATAAAGAAAATGGTCAAAAAAGATCATTGTAAATATTTATTCACCCAACATGTATGCAGCCAACTACATAGAGCATTTAATAACAAAGAAATAATAGTAATATCAAAATAATAGAGGAATTGAACACCCCACTTACATCAATAGATCATTAAAACAGAACGTCACCAAGAACAAAGTGGCTTTGAATGACACATTAGAGCATATAAATCTAATAGATATATTCAGAACATTTTATCCTAAAAACAGGATCCACATTATTTCAAGTGTTCATGGAAAAGTCTCCAGAAAACAAGTATCACCTGGGTGATGGGCATTAAAGGAGGCATATGATGTGATGAGCACTGGGTGTTAAACACAACTAATGAATAATTGAACACTATATAAAAAAACTGATGATGTACTGTATGGAGACAAATGTAACACAGTAAAAATAATAATAATTTTTTAAAAGTTTCAACATTTTCTTTTAAGTTTGAAATCATACCATGCATCTTTTCCAAACACAACACTACAAAACTAAAAAACTAAACATAAGAAAATATCTTGGAAGATCATACATACATGTAGGATGTCATTTGCCCTACATGTGAATGGTTAAATCAAGAAATCAGAGAAGAAATCGACAAATATATGGAAACAAATAAAAATGAAGCACAATAATCCAGTCTTTGGTATACATCAATAGATGTTCAAAGATGGAAGTTTATCGGAATGTAGGCCAACCTTAAGAAATAAGAAAAATCTCAAATAAATAACCTAACCTAAACCTAAAGGAGCCAGAAAAACAAAAACAAAACAAAACAAAACAAACAAACAAACAAAAAACAAATAGAGCCTAAATCTGTGGAAAGATGTAGATAATAAAGATTGGTGCAGAAATAAATGAAATTGAAACTAAATTATCAACAGAATAGTGTGGAGATTCTTCAAAAAATTAAAAAATTAGAGCGACCTTATGACCCAGCAATTGTACTACTGGGTATTTTCCCTAAAGATACAGATGCAGTGAGGGGGCGCCTGGGTGGTTCAGTGGGTTAAAGTCTCTGCTTTCGGCTCAGGTCATGATCCCAGGGTCCTGGGACCAAGCCCTGCATCAGGCTCTCTGCTCCACAAGGAGCCTGCTTCCTCCTCTCTCTCTCTCTCTGCCTGCCTCTCTGCCTACTTGTGATCTCTGTCTGTCAAATAAATGAAATCTTAAAAAAAAAAAAAAAGATACAGATGCAGTGAAAAGAAGGGACATCTATACCCCAGTGTGCATAGCAACAATGGCCACAATTGCAAACCGTGGAAAGAGCCAGGACGCCCTTCAACAGATAAATGGATAAATATTATATGGTCCAGGGCACCAGGGTGGATCAGTTGGTTAAGTGACTGCATTTGGCTCAGGTCATGATCCTGGAATTCCAGGATCAAGTCCCACATTTGGCTTCCTGCTCATCAGAGAGCCTGCTTCTCCCATTGACCTCTCTCCTCTCTAAAATAAATAAATAAATAAAATTAAAAAGAGAAGATTTGGTCCATATATACAATGGCATATTATGCCTCCATCACAAAGGATGAATTCTCAACAAGATCCTAGCAAATGGGATCCAGCAGCACATTAAAAAGATTATCCACCATGACCTGGTGGGATTCATCCCTGGATTGCAAGGATGGTTCAACATTCACAAATCAATCAATGTGATAGAACAAATCAATAAGAGAAAAGAGAAGAACCACATGGTCCTCTCAATTGATGCAGAAAAAGCATTTGACAAAATCCAGCATCCGTTCCTGATTAAAACGCTTCAAAGTATAGGGATAGAGGGAACATTCCTCAACTTCATCAAATCTATCAATGAAAGACCCACAGCAAATATCATCCTCAATGGGAAAAAGCTTGCAGCCTTCCCATTGAGATCAGGAACACGACAAGGATGCCCACTCTCACCACTCTTGTACAACATATTATTAGAAGTCCTAGCAACAGCAATCAGACAACAAAGAGAAATAAAGGGTATCCAAATTGGCAAGGAAGAAGTCAAGCTCTCTGTCTTCACAGATGACATGATTCTTTATATGGAGAACCCCAAAGACTCCACCCCCAAACTACTAGAACTCATAGAGCAATTCAGTAACGTGGCAGGATACAAAGTCAGTGTACAGAAATCAGTGGCTTCCTTATACAGTAACAATGAAAATACAGAAAGAGAAATTAGAGAATCGATTCCATTTACTATAGCACCAAGAACGATAATATACCTGGGAATAAACCTAAACAAAGAGGTAAAGGACCTGTACTCGAGGAACTACAGAACACTCCTGAAAGAAATTGAAGAAGACACAAAAAGATGGAAGACGGTTCCATGCTCTTGGATCGGAAGAATAAACATTGTTAAAATGTCTATACTGCCTAGAGCAATCTATACTTTTAATGCCATTCCGATCAAAATTCCACCAGTATTTTTCAAAGAGCTGGAGCAAATAATCCTAAAATTTGTATGTAATCAGCAGAGCCCCCGAATTTCTAAGGAAATGTTGAAAAACAAAAACAAAAACTGGCGGCATCACGTTACCTGATTTCAAACTTTACTACAAAGCTGTGATCACCAAGACAGCGTGGTACTGGCATAAAAACAGACACATAGACCAGTGGAACAGAGTGGAGAGCCCAGATATGGACCCTCAACACTATGGTCAAATAATCTTCGACACGACAGGAAAAAATATACAATGGAATAAAGACAGTCTCTTCAATAAATGGTGCTGGGAAAACTGGACAGCTATATGTAGAAGAATGAAACTCGCACATTCTCTTACACCATACACAAAGTTAAACTCGAAATGGATAATAGACCTCAACGTGAGATAGGAATCCATCAGAATCCTAGAGGAGAACATAGGCAGTAACATCTTCTATATCAGTCACAGCAACTTCTTTCAAGATATGTCTCCAAAGGCAAAGGAAAAAAAAGCGAAAATGAACTTTTGGGACTTCATCAAGATCAAAAGCTTCTGCACAGCAAAGGAAACAGTCAACAAAACAAAAAGGCAACCCACGGAATGGGAGAAGATATTTGCAAATGACAGTATAGACAAAAGGTTGATATCCAGGATATATAAAGAACTCCTTAAACTCAACACACACACAACAGATCATCCTATCAAAAAATGGGCAGAAGATATGAACAGACACTTCTCCAATGAGAACATACAAATGGCTATCAGACACATGAAAAAATGCTCATCATCACTAGCCATCAGGGATATTCAAATTAAAACCACATTGTGATATCACCTGACACCAGTTAGAATGGTCAACATTAGCAAGACAGGAAACAACGTGTGTTGGAGAGGTTGTGGAGAAAGGGGAACACTCTTACACTTTTGAAGGGAATGCAAGTTGGTGCAGCCACTCTGGAGAACAGTGTGGAGATTCCTCAAGAAATTAAAAATAGAGCTTCCCTATGACCCTGCAATTGCACTGCTGGGTATTTACCCCAATGATACAGATGTAATGAAAAGAAGAGCCATCTACCCCAATGTTTATAGCAGCAATGTCCACGGTCACCAAACTGTGGAAAGAACCAAGACGCCCTTCAATGGACGAATAATTAAGAAAGATGTGGCCCATATACATGATGGATTATTATGCCTCCATCAGAAAGGATGAATACCCAACTTTTGTAGCAACATGGACGGGTCTGGAAGAGATTGTGCTGAGCAAAATAAGTCAAGCAGAGAGAGTCAAGTATCCTATGGTCTCACTTATTTGTGGAGTATAACCAAGAACATGGAGGACATGGGGAGATGGAGAGGAGAAGGGAGTTGAGGGAAAGTGGAAGGGAAGATGAACCATGAGAGACTATGGACTCTGATAAACAACCTGAGGGTTTTGAAAGGGCGGTTGGTGGGAGGTTGGGGAACCAGCTGGAGGGTAATAGAGAGGGCACGTATTGCATGAAGCACTGGGTGTGGTGCAAAAACAATGAGTACTGTTACACTGAAAATAAATAAATAAGTTAATTAATTAATTAATATCATACAATACAATACAAAAAAAATGATCAGAAGACATGAACAGACACTTCTCCAATGAAGAAATAGAAATGGCTAGCAGAACACTTGAAGTTTTGTTCATCATCAGTAACCATCAGGGAAATTCAAATCAAAACCACATGGAAATACCACTTTACACCAGTTAGAATGACAAAGATTAACAAGGCAAAACAACAAATATTGAAGAGGATGTAGAGAAAGAGGAACCCTCTTACACTGTTGGTGGGAATAAAAGTTGGAGCAGCCACTTTGGAAAATAGTGTGGAGATTCCTCAATAAGTTAAAAATGGAGCTACCCTATGAACCGGTAATTGCACTATTGGGTATTTACCCCCAACATACAGATGTAGTGAAAAGAAGGGACATACACACTCCAATGTTCATAGTTGTAATATCCACAATATCCAAACTGTGGAAAGAGCTGAGATGCCCTTCAACAGATGAATGCATAAAGAAGATGTGGTCCATATATTCAATGGACTATTACTCAGTTAAAAAGGATGAATACCCAACTTTTGCATCAACATGGACAAGACTGGAGGAGATTTCACTGAGTAAAAAATAGTCAAGCAGAGAAAGTCAATTATCATATGGTTTCACTTATTTGTGTAATGTAAGGAATAACATGGAGGACATTAGGAGAAGGAAAGGAAAAGTGAATTGGGGGAAATCAGAGGAGAGGCAACCCATGAGAGACTGTGGACTCCAAGAAACAGACTTAGGGTTTTAGAGAGGAAGGAGAAGGGGGATGGATGAGCCTGGTGGTGGGTATTAAGGAGGGCAGTTATTGCATGGCACACTGGGTGTGGTGTATAAACAATAAATCTTGGAACACTACATCAAAAACTAATGATGTATTTTATGGTGACCAATACAACACAATTTAAAAACATCATTACTTTAATAGATTTAGAAACTGCATTTGACAGAATTCTACACTTTTTCATGATATACACTCTCAATGAAGTGAGTTTATAGGAAACATAATTTAGATAATAAAGCCATTTAGGGTAAGTCTATCATTTACATCATACTCAACAGGTAAAAGTGAAAGCTTTCCTCTAAGATCAGGTATACAATGATGATTTTATTCTCTTCACTTTTATTCAGCATAATACTGGAACTTCTAGTTCCAACAGTCTGACAAGGAAAAATTAATCAAGATAAAGAGTCATACTGATATGAATACATTAATAGTAGAAGATCTTAACATGCTTCTCTTAGTAATAGACAGATCATTCAAACAGAAAATCAAAAAAGAAACTAGAGCATTGAATGACACATTGGAACAAATGGACCTCATAGATATATACAGAACATTCCACCCTAAAACAACAGAATACTCATTCTTCTCAAGTGCACATGAAACATTCTCCAGAATAGACCACATACTGGGTCACAAATCAGGGCACAACTGATAACAAAATATTGAGTTTATTCCCTGCATATTCTCACATCACAGTGCTTTGAAATGGGAACTCAACCACAAGGAAAAGGTTGGAAGGAATTCAAACACCTGGAAGCTAAAGACCACCTTGCTTAAGAATGCTTTAATCAACCAGGAAATCAAAGAAGAAATAAAAAAGTCCATGGAAACCAATGAGAATGAAAACACTTGGGTTCAAAAACTATGGGATACAGCAAAGGTGGTCCTAAGGGGGAAATACATAGGCACCCAAACCTCCTTCAAAAAATTGAAAAAAGTCAGAATACACCAGCTGTCTTTACACATTGAAGAACTGGAGAATTAACAACAGATTCACCCAACTGCACACACAGGAAGGGAAATAATCAAGATTAGAGCAGAGATCAATGAGATAAAAACTAGAGATACCGTAGAAGGCCTCAATGAAACTAGAAGCTGGTTTTTTGAAAGAATCAATAAAGTCAATAAAGCATTGGCCAAACTAATCCAAAAGAAAAGAGAGAAGGCCCAAATTTATAAAATCATGAATGAAAAGGGAGAGATCACAATGAACACCAAGGAAGTAGAAACAATCATCAGAAATTATTACAACAGTTATATGTCAGTAAGTTAAGCAAACTAGATCAAATGGATGCATTCCTGGAAAACTATAAACTCCCAAAATTGAACCAGGAAGAAATCAACCACCTGAATAGACTGATATCTAGTAACGACATTGAAGCAGTGATCAAAATCTTCCCAAAAAACAATAGCCCAGGACTTGACTGATTCCCGGGGGAATTCTACCAAACTTTCAAAGAAAAAATAACACCTATTCTCCTGACGCTGTTTCAAAAATTGAAGTAGAAGGAAAACTTCCAGACTCTTTTTTATGAAGGCAGCATACCCTGATCCCTAAAGCAGGCAAAGACCCCACCAAAAAGGATAATTTCAGACCAATCACCCTGATGAATATGGATGCTAAGATTCTCAGGAAGATCCTAGCTAATAGGATCCAACAGCACATTAAAAATATTATCCACCATGACCAGGTGGGATTCATCCCTGGGTTTCAAGGATAGTTCAACATTTGCAAATCAATCAATGTGATAGAGCACATCAATAATACTATAGAGTATTATCATGCCTCCATCAGAAAGGATGAATACCCAACTTTTGTATCAACATGGATGGGACTGGAAGAGATTATGCTGAGTGAAATAAGTCAAGCAGAGAGAGTCAAATTTCATATGGTTTCACTTATTTGTGGAGCATAAGAAATAACATGGAGGACATGAGGAGATGGAGAGGAAAAATTAGTTGAGGGAACTTGGAGGGGGAGATGAACCATGAGACACTATGGACTCTGAAAAACAATCTGAGGGTTTTGAAGGGGCGGGTGTGGTTAGTTGGGCCAGCCTGGTGGTGGGTATTGTGGAGGACACGTATTGCATGAAGCACTGGGTGTGGTGCATAAACAATGAATTCTAGTGCACTGAAAAGTAATTATAAATTTTAAAAAAACTTAAAAAACCCTCTTAGTATTAAGATTGAAAGATTAATTAAAAATTTTGTTGTGTTGGTGATATTTATAAGTTATGTTTTATCCCCCCAAAAAAGAAATGGACAGATACATGAACATACACTTCTCCAAAGAAGACATGCCAATGGCTACAAATGAAAAAAAAATGTTCAACATCACTAACCTTCTGGGAAATAAAAATCAAAAGCACATTGAGATACCATCTTACACCAGTTAGAATGGCAAAAATTAGCAATAAAGGAAACCACAGTTGCTGGTAGGGATGTAGAGAAAAGGGAACCCTATTGCACTGTTGGTGGTAATGCAAGCTGCTACAGCTACTTTGGGAAACAGTATGGTTGTTTCTCAAGATATTAAAAATAGTGCTGCCCTGATATATCAAAAAGAAGGGGCACATCCACCCCAATGTTCATAGCAGCAATGTCCACAGTATCCAAACTGTGGAAGGAGATGAGATGCCTTTCAACAGATGAATAGATAAAGAAGACGTGGTACATACATACAATGGAATCTCATATAGCCATCAGAGAGGATGAATACACACTATCTGCATCAGCATCTATGGAACTGGAGGGGATTTTGCTAAGTGAAATAAGTCAGGCAGAGAAATACAATTATTATATGGTTTCACTCATAAGGAATAGCATGGAATACTGCAGGGGAAGGAAGGGAAAACGGAATGGGAAGAAATCAGAGGGAGACAAACCATGAGAGACTCTGGACTCTGGGTACAAAACTGAGGGTTAGAGAAGGGAGGGGGTATGGAGGATGGGGTAGCAGGTGATCGGAACTAAGGAGGACATGTGTGGTGATAAGCACTGGGTGTTATACTTAACTAATGAATCGATGAACACCACGTCAAAACCTAATGATATTCCATATGCTAAGTGAACATAATAATAAAAAATAAATAAAAATAAAACAGGAACAACAAAATATAATATTAATGAATCCATGGCTGTTTTTTGTTGTTGTTGTTGTTGTTGTTGTTTGTTTGTTTTGTTTTGTTATTGGTTAAATTCCAGATAATACAGTGTAGTATTATTTTCAGGTGTACAATGTAGTGATTTAACACTTCCATACAGCACCTGGTGCTCATCACAAAGTGGTAATCTTCATCACCTATTAAAACCATCCTCCCAACCCCTTCTCCTCTGGTACCCATCTGTGTGTTCTCCATGATTAAGAGTCTATTTAATGAAAGGTGCTCAATAGCACTCATCATCAGGAAACGTGCTCAATAGCACTCATCATCAGGAAAATACAAATCAAAGCCATGATGAGACATCACCTCACAACTATCAGAATGGCTAAAATTAGCAACACAGGAAACAACAAGTAATGGCATGTATGGGGAGAAAAAGGACGATGGAGCTGTGTATTTGTGTTCTCTTCATTTTCAATGTGTACCTTAAAATAATTATTTTGAATTATTATTCAATTAACTCACATATCTCCATTTGTGTTCAGTTACTGAAAAATTACAGTGTTCCTTTGAGGTCTTGTATTCTCTTGTTTTTTGGGGAGATTGTTTTTGTTTTATATTTATGATAATTTTGTACTAATGTGTTTATATTTAAGGGAGTAGACACCTACATCTTCCATGCTTTTGTGACTGGTTTTGGTACAGAAAAAATATCCGTATTTTTTTTTAAGATTTTATTTATTTATTTGACAGAGAGAAATCACAAGAGAGGCAGGCAGAGAGAGAGGAAGGGAAGCAGGCTCTCCGCTGAGCAGAGAGCCCGATGTGGGACTCGATCCCAGGACCCTGAGATCATGACCTGAGCTGAAGGCAGCGGCTTAACCCACTGAGTCACCCAGGCGCCCCTCCGTATTTGGTTTTGATGACATCAATTAGGTGGGATGCTGAATCTTTGATTTCTGGGATGACACAGTGCCATAGTTTCTGCTCAACTCCATCAACTTGCAACAACTTTAGCATATACCATGTTGATTGTCATCTGTGGCCTGGAATGTGGTTATTTTTCATGTGGCATCTAGTTTATTGGGATCATCAGAACAAAAACTCCTGGTAGTATTCTTTTACTTTTCCCATTGCAGGAAGATCCAGCCTCAGGGATCCTTCTTGATGGCTGGTCTGGTGAGCTGGCACATAGAGTTGTAGTGGAGCTGGCTGGAGTCCTGAGATAAAATGCATAGTGAACTGCCACAGCACTTATTTACTGTGTCACAGGAGAACTTGAAGTGGTGGTAGAAGTGGCATCTAAAATACTGACATGTATGGATCACCCCTCCAAAGAGGGTCTGGTCTCTGGAGCTCACTGCAGCGACATGGGTGGAGCAGGATGCATCAGGAGTACAGCCTGGTAATACTGAATCAGTGTCTCAACTCTGGATCCAAGGTCAATTGCATAACAACAGCAGTATGTCACCACTGGTGCTTAAAGCCACATGCTGGAACCTGGGGCAGGACTCAGCAGCTGCATCTTGGCCACAGTGATGATGGTTAAAGTATTACTTGTGATCCAGTTGGGATAATCAGAACACTGGTAGATTTCCCTACAATGGAATGAAAAAGCCTTACCTTAGGGCCAGGTGTTGCATGAACAGAAACAACAGCTACTGTCCTGTATATGGTGAAATGTTATGGCATCTTGATCCCATTTATGGCACAGCAATAATTGGGGTATGGCAGCAGCTCTTAACCCAGTGATAACTCCATCCACATGTAGGAGATATAGTGCCAAAAAATTCTGTTAATTCGGTCACCTAGGATTAGCTTTGGTGAAGGCTGCTGGAGTTACTGGTAGCAATAGCTACAAACATCCACAGTTGTGAGGCTTGTTTGAGTCTCTCACTTTTCCCTCTACAGTGAAAAAAATTTTAAGGGGATTCCTCATGGGAGAGAGCTGCTCAGAACTGGGGGGATGGGTAAAGATAATGCTTCCCAAGTTTTCCTATGAAGCCATATTCCATTTTGTGACCTGCCACTCTTTAACTTCATTATTTTTTTTGTAATACACAGGTTTCCATTAGCCGTTTTCAGTGTTTTATACTTCATTACTCTTTTTGTTGTTTTCATAAGAAAGAGGATTATCAGAACATTCTGGCCTCCACCTTCCTGGCCTATGTAGTGTTTTCATGAAATAATTTTTCATCTTTTTATGTTTTATTTTATAAGTTTGAATTGTTTTATGCTTATATTTACATTAGAAGTACACTTCTTGTAGTAAGTACACAGTTGGGCTTGGTAATGAGATATCACCTCATACCTCTCAGAATGGCTAAAATTAACAACACAAGAAACAAGTGTTGGTGAGGATGTGGAGAAAAGGGAAAACTTTTACACTGTTAGTGGGAATGTGAACTGCTGCAGCCACTGAAAACAGTATAAAGTTTCCTCAGAAAGGTAAAAATACAAATAGACTATGATCCAGGAATTGCACTACTAGGTATTTATCCAAAGAATACAAAGCTACTAATACAAATTTTATTTGGAGTAATTACTTCTCTGTCTGTTTTTAATGTGATTATTGATATAATTGTATTTAAGTATTACATGTTGTTAGCCTTGTTTGTTTTCTCTATTCCATAGAGAGCTGAGCTTAAAGAATTTTTTTTTTTTTTCTGTGTGAGTACCTATCTTGTTGAGCACTTTCTTGATTCTGGACCAACAATACTGAAAGAGGTCTAGATAATCTCCTTGCTTCCTCTAGTTCTATAGCCCATTTGGAGAGTTGTCTATATCCTTCCTGTTGCACTGGTTGGTGTGATTCCTTTTCAGAATCCATAGATTGTTTGTTCATTTTTTGTTTTTGGAATTATTTTGGGATAATATAGTGTTTATCATTATTTATTACATTTTCCATTTTAGTATTATTATCTATACGTTATGATTGTGTATCTAGGAAATATAATCATAAAGTATAAATAATGAATGAATAAATAAATAAATAAATATTTATCACCATATACCTTTTTATTGTTTATTTTTTTATTTTTTATTTTCAGTGTAACAGTATTAATTGTTTTTTTTTAATTTATTTTATTTTTTTATTTGTTTATTTACAGCATAACAGTGTTCATTGCTTTGGCATCACACCCAGTACTCCATGCAGTATGTGCCCTCCCTATTACTCACCACCTGGTTCCTCAACATCCTACCCACCGCCCTTTCAAAACCCTCTGATTGTTTTTCAGAGGCCATAGTCTCTCATGGTTCATCTCCCCTTCCAGTTTCCCTCAACTCCCTCTCCTCTCCATCTCCCCATGTCCTCCATGTTATTTGTTATGCTCCACAAATAAGTGAGACCATATGATACTTGAATCTCTCTGCTTGACTTATTTCACTCAGCATAATCTCTTCCAATCCCATCCATGTTGCTACGAAAGTTGGGTATTCATCCTTTCTGATGGAGGCATAATACTCCATCATGTATATGGACCACATCTTCCTTATCCATTCATCCGTTGAAGGGCATCTTGGTTCTTTGCACAGTTTGGCGACCATAGCCATTGCTGCAATAAACATTGGGGTACAGATGGCCCTTCTTTTCACTACATCTGTATCTTTGGGGTAAATACCCAGCAGTGCAATTGCAGGGTCATAGGTAAGCTCTATTTGTAATTTCTTCAGGAATCTCCACACTGTTCTCCAAAGTGACTGCACCAACTGGCATTCCCACCAACAGTGTAAGAGGGTTCACCTTTCTCCACATCCTCTCCAACACACGTTGTTTCCTTAACCCCTCCCAGACCTACCAAGTCTACTTATCTTGACCGTCACAAAGCTTCATATCTAGTGTAAATAGGATCAGGATTATTTTAAACAAGCAGACCTAATTAAAACACCACACACTGGTCAAGATCTATATATTTCCCACTGCAGGGAAGGAGAAATTCTTTCTTTTTTGGGGTGGTTTCTTTTTTATTCAAATTTAATTAACTAACCGGCAGTGTATTATTGGCTTCAGAGATAGAGTGCTGTGATTCATCAGTTACAAATGACACGCAGTGCTCATTCCATCAAGTAGCCCACTTAATGCCCATCACCCAATAACCCCAGCCCCATTCCCCCCTCCCCTTCAGCAACCCTCAGTTTGTTTCCGTTGTTTAAGAGTCTCTTCTGGATTGTCTTTCTCTCTGATTTCATCTTGTTTTATTTTTCCTGGGTTCGTTTCTTTACTAACCAGAATCATGTTGTATGTATTGTTCTTTGATGTGCCTGTTGGAGATGTTCTAATCCAAACATTCTGCTTTTATCCATTATATATTCCACAGAATTAGTGTCACTGTTTGGATTGATTCATTCTGTACTCATAAGTATGCCCACTTTTGTGCACACACTAAATTTGAAGGGAGGAGTGCCAGTTAGTCCTTGGAAATCTGAATTGAAGGTGTGTTGACTTGACGTTGAGCAGGTGGCAGGCCATGCATGCTGACTTGGGCAGGAGGGTGGCTGAACTGTGAATTTGGGACCCACAGGCCGATGGCATCATGGGGGACAGGGACATCGTGGTTTTGCCTTTAACTTCTGTTTTTCTGGGAAAATCTACCTCTCTTTCTATTCTAAATGAAATCCTTGCTGGATAGAGTATTCTTGCTATAGATATTTTCCTTTTAGCAGTTGGAACTTATCATGCCACTACAGAAAGGAGAAATTCTATATAGGACTGACCTGAGGGAAAGAGCAGCTGAAAAACAACAGAAGAATGGACACTCTGAAACATTTTGTGAAGTACCATTTCTTGTAATATATAGGACCAATTTTTTTATAGGAATTATTCTCAGGAACAGGAGATTTCAGTCTTTCATAAACCTCAAACACACACAACAAAGTCACACGAGAATGACCTAGGTGGAAAAAAATGGAAGTTGGAGGAATTTACCCCAAAAGAAAAAAAATCATTAAGAATTTATGGCTAGGTACCTAATTAAAACAGAAATAAGTAATATGCATGAACTAGAATTTAAAGCAGCAATCATAAGGATACTAGCTGGGCTTTAAAAAAAAAAGCTTATAAGACCTACACAATACTTTATCTTACTTCAGAGATCAATGAACTAAGTACAAGTCATACTAAAATGAAAAGTATTTTTATAACTAAGATGTAAAACAAACTGGATGTAATGACAATGAGAACAGATGGAACAGGAATGAATTAATGACATGAAGAAAACATTATTTAAAATAAGGAAGTTGAAAAGAAGAGGGAAAGAAAAGTATTGGCTCACCAAAGTGGACTTAGGAAACTGAGGGTATTCACAAAACAGAACATTCATATTATATAAATCCCAGAATATGAAGAAAGGGATAGAAGGCTTATTTGGTCAAATTGGAGCTGAAAATATTCTGAGTCTGGGGAAGGCAACAAACATCAAAATCCAAGAGGTAAAGATAAGGAAGTAATCCTGAAATTAGTAAGTGAAAAAAACAAACAAACACACAAAAACTATACAAGTAAAGTCAAACCAGGTCCACAGCAAAGATGTCCACAGAAATATAGTAGGCTGGAGGAGTCAAGATGGTGGGGAAGTAGGAGGAGGTGCTGTTTCAACCTATATCCTAAAGTGAGCTGATTACCTACCAAAGAAATCCAATCACCCATGAAATAAGCCTGAGATCAAAATTATACATGTCTGGATCTCTACAGGAGCAGAAGACGCCAGTGGGCAGGTAAAGTGGAGTGGGAACATCAGACTGATATAGGAAGATAAGCAAAAAGGGGAGGGAGCCACCAGAGGCGACCAATTGGAAAGTAATACCCCAATAAGAGAGACCCTGCATCTGGGGACCAGAATTAACTTGGAGTCTGGTTGAAAGCACTCAAAAAAAAAAAAAAAAAAAAAAAAAAAAAAAGAGCAAAGGATCGCGGGGGGAAATAGTGGGAATCAGTGCAGTTAGGGACAGGGGCTTAAGTCCTGAACCCAGGACAGCCTCCCCTGGCGCAGAGATAGAGTGCAGCTCGGAAACCAGGTCTGAGTCCCTGAGTCTCCAGCAAGCCTGAGCAGCCACCATGCCCAAAACGCATGGGGTCTGGCTCCTGTGAGGGGATGGGAGCCTCGCCAGACGTAGTTCCTGAGACACGCGCGCCCCACACCCTCCCATGGGAGAGGTGCTCACAGGCACTAGCAGGGCGCTTTCAGACCCAGAAAAACCAGGCACTCCCAGCCCAGGCCAGTGGGAAAATCTCAGTGTGAAATCGCTGCTTGGAGCCTCTCTGGTGGTCTGGAGCTGTCCAGACAGCCACCACTGCCATGGTTTTGGGTACAAGTAGGAGATCCTGCATCCCCAGGGACAATGACTCAGAACCCACTCTGCCAGCAGCTCTGCAAAGCATTCTGAGACTTCTCTCTGAGAGGGAGGTCGGGGTACAGTTTGCTGTCCTCTAAACCTCCAAAAACCATCAAAAGCTGTCAAGGCAAGAGAAAACAGATGAACAAACATAAAAACCTCCAGAGAACAAAAAACTGGAAAAAAAGGATTTCCTCAGAGCTGACCCCATGAGGGGGGTGGGAGAACATAACTCAGGGAACAACATTGACCGAAAATCCACATGGCAGGACCCTCCCCCAGAAAACCAACCAGGAAAGGAAAAAAAAAAAAGACAACAAGAGAACAACCACCACTACTTCATAAATACAACACATTTTTAACTCAATACCACTATTCTGGTTCATTTTTTTAATACATACACATGTTTTTTTAACCTATTTACTATAACAGTGAGATGTCCAGTACATCAAATTATTAAGTGACCTTCTAACCTGAACTTTTTGAGACATACACCCGTGTTTTTCTTTTGCTTATCTATTTTTTAATTTTTTAAAAATTTTAGTTTAGTTTAGACTACTTTATTCTTTTTAAATTTTTGTTTTCTAATATACATATAGAGTTAAACTTCAAAGTAATCCCCTTTCTCCAATCAATGATACCCCTATAGATAAACCAATTTTTAATCCCCCTTTATCTTAGGAAAGTTGAGTCCTTTAACAAAGACATCAAGATACACCCAGGAAGAATCAAAATACTTCCATGCCAACCCTGAGAATTTATATCTACGCTCCCAACTTTTTCTTCCACAGTGTTTCCGTGTATTTGTGTTTTACCTGATAGTATATAAATCATATACTTGGGGTTCTTTTTGACGAGGCTCTTCCTTTTTTTGCCTATATATATGTGTGTGTGTGCATATATATATATATATATATATATATATATATATATATATTTACCAGTCTTTTTGTTTGTCTGTTTTTGTTTGTATACTCCATAAATCTTACCTTGGGGCTGATTTGGCCTGAGCCTTCTCTTTTATCTTCCTTTTTTTTCCTGTCTCACTCTCTTTCTTTTTTCTTTTTCTTTCTCCTTTTTTTTTTTTTTCTCTCGATTGGGTGGTGAGACCTGATTGCTCAGAAGCATTCCAGGGTGCATCTAGACTGCACCACAGTCGATACACCCAGCTACATCTGTTCAGTCATCTCTCACCAAAGTGAGTAGGAGGAGGAATGCCCAACAGAAGAAAAATACAGAGGATGGACTTTCAACAACAGAGCTAATGGCTATCAACATACACAATATGTCAGAAAAGGAATTCAGACTAACAATTATTCAGGCAATAGCTAGGTTGGAGAAAGCTGGGTGACCAAACGGCATTGATTAGAGCAAAACTGAAAGCCACCAGGGATGGTGTTCAAAATGCTGTCAATGAGTTCCAATCTAATCTAAATTCTCTAAAAGCTAGTGTAACTGAGACAGAAGATAGAATTAGTGATCTGAAGGACAAACAGATAGAGAGAAAGGATCAGGAGGAAGCCTGGAACAAACAGCTCAGAAGCCACAAAAACAGAATCAGGGAAATAAATGATGCCATGAAATATTACAACATCAGAATTATTGGAATCCCTGAAGGGGAGGAGAAACAAAGAAGTCTAGAAGATAGAGTGGAAGAAGTTGTCTATGAAAAGTTTTCCAACCTAACAATTGCAAAGAACGATCATGTACTAGAGGCAGAAAGATTTCCCCCAAAGATTATAGATTCTCGAAAGTCCTCATGACACCTGATAGTAAGAATGAAGAATTATAACTCTATGCAGATTTTCTTGAAAGCAGCTAGGACAAAGAAGCTCCTTACATACAGAGGAAATCCTATTAGAATAACGTCAGACTTGTCCACAGAGACCTGGCAAGCCCAGGAAGGGCTCGCAAAATATATTCAGGGCACTAACTGAGAAGAACAGTCAAGCAAGAATACTTTCTCCAGCAAGATTGACATTCAAAATGGATGGAGAGAGAAAGAGTTTCCAAGACCAACAAGGCTTCAAAGGCTACGCAACCACTAAGCCGGCACTGCAGGAAATAATAAGAGGGGTTCTATAAAAGAGAAAAAATCCTAAGGATATAATTGAACAGAAATATAGAGACAATCTACAGACAGAAAGACTTCAAAGGTAACACGATGTCAATCAAAACGTATCTATCAATAATCACTCTTAATGTGAATGGCCTAAATGCACTCATAAAATGACACAGGGTTGCAGATTAGATAAAACGACAAGACTCATTCATATATTGTCTACAAGAGACCCATTTTGAACCTAAAGATACACCCAGACTGAAAGTGAAGGGATGGACAAGCATCTTTCATGCCAAAGGGCATCAGAAGAAGGCCAGGGTAGCGATTCTCATATCAGATAATTTAGATTTTAAACTAAAGACTGTAGTCAGAGATACAGGAGGACACTACATCATTCTTAAAGGGACTATCCACCAAGATGATCTAACAATTGTAAATATCTATGCCCCCAATATGGCAGCAGCCAATTACATAAGAAAACTATTAATAAAGATAAAGAGTCATATTGATACGAATACATTAATAGTAGGAGACCTTAACATGCCTCTCACAGTAACAGACAAATCATCAAAGCAGAAAATCAATTAAGAAATAAGAACATTGAATGAAACATTGGACCATATGTACCTCATAGATATATATAGAGCATTCCACCCTAAAACAACTGAATACTCATTCCTCTCAAGTGCACATGGAACCTTCTCCAGAATGGACCATGTAATATGTCACAAAGCAGGACTCAACCGATACCAAAAGACTGACATTATTCCCTGCATAGCCATCCAAGCCTCCCTCAAAAAAATGGAAAAATCCAGAATACACCAGCTGTCTCTACACCTTAAAGAACTGGAACCAACAACAAATCAAACCAACTCCACATGCAAGAAGGGAAATAATCAAGATTAGAGCCCAGAGATCAATGAGGTAGAAACCAGAGATACAATAGAACGTATCAATGAAACAGAAGCTGGTTTTTTGAAAGAATCAAGAAGATCGATAAACCATCGTCCGAACTAATCCAAAAGAAAAGAGAAAAGCCCAAATTAATAAAATTGTGAATGAAAAGGGAGAGATCACAACTAACACCAAGGAAATAGAAACAATCATCAGAAATCATTACCAACAGTTATATGCCAATAAGCTAAGAAACCTAGGTGAAATGGATGCATTCCTGGAAAACTATAAACTCCCAAAATTGAACCAGGAAGAAATTGACAACCTGAATAGACTGATATCCAGCAACGAGATTGAGGCAGTGATCAAAAACCTCCCAGAAAACAAGAGCCCAGGACCTGACAGATTCCCTGGGGAATTCTACCAAACTTTCAAAAATAAATAACACCAATTCTTCTGAAGATGTTTTAAAAAATTGAAGCAGAAGGAAAACTTCCAGACTGTTTTCATGAAGCCAGCATTACCCTGATCCCCAAACCGGAAAAGACCCTACCAAAAAGGAGAATTTCAGACCCATATCACTGATGAATATGGATGCTAAGATTCTCAACAAGATCCTAGCAAATGGGATCCAGCAACACATTAAAAAGATTATCCACCATGACGAGGTGGGATTCATCCCTGGGTTACAAGGATGGTTCAGGATTCGCTAATCAATCAATGTGATAGAACAAATCAATAAGAGAAGAGAGAAGAACCACATGGTCCTCTCAATTGATGCAGAAAAAGCATTTGACAAAATCTGGCATCGATTCCTTATTAAAACGCTTCAAAGTATAGGGATAGAGGGAACATTCCTCAACTTCCTAAAATCTATCTATGAAAGACCCACAGCAAATATTTTCCTCAATGGGAAAAAGCTTGCAGCCTTCCCATTGAGATCAGGAACACGACAAGGATGCCCACTCTCACCACTCTTGTTCAACATAGTATTAGAAGTCCTAGCAACAGCAATCAGACAACAAAGAAAAATAAAAGGTATCCAAATTGGCAAAGAAGAAGTCAAACTCTCTCTCGTCACAGATGACATGATCCTTTATATGGAAAACCCGAAAGACTCCACCCCCAATCTTCTACAACTCACACAGCAATTCAGTAATGTCAATGATACAAAGTGAATGTACAGAAATCAGTGGCTTTCTTATACAGTAACAATGAAAATACAGAAAGAGAAATTAGAGAATCTATTCCATTTACTATAGTGCAAAGAACAATAAAATACTTGGGAATAAACCTAACCAAAGAGGTAAAGGATCTGTACTTGAGGAACTACAGAACACTCATGAAAGCAATTGAAGAAGACACAAAAAGATGGAAGACAATTCCATGCTCTTTGATCGGAGGAATAAACATTGTAAAAACGTCTATACTGCCTAGAGCAATCTATACTTTTAATGTCATTCCGATCAAAATTCCACCTGTATTTTTCTTTTTTTTTTCTTTTTTTTTTAAAGATTTTATTTATTTATTTGACAGACAGAGATCACAAGTAGGCAGAGAGGCAGGCAGAGAGAGAGGAGGAAGCAGGCTCCCCGCCAAGCGGAGAGCCTGATGCGGGGCTTGATCCCAGGACCCCGAGATCATGACCTGAGCCGAAGGCAGCGGCATAACCCACTGAGCCACCCAGGTCCCCCTCCACCTGTATTTTTCAAAGAGCTGGAGCAAAGAATCCTAAAATTTGTATGGAACCAGAAGAGACCCCGAATTGCTAAGGAAATGTTGAAAAACAAAAACAAAACTGGTGGCATCACGTTACCTGATTTTAAGCTTTACTACAAAACTGTGATCACCAAGACAGTGTGGTACTGTCACAAAAAATTGACATTTAGACCAGTGGAACAGAGTAGAGAGCCCAGATATGTACCCTCAACTCTATCATCAAATAATCTTCAACAAAGCAGGAAAAAATGTACAATGGAAAAAAGACAGTCTCTTCAATAAATGGTGCTGGGAAAACTGGACTGCTATTTGTAGAAGAATGAAACTCGACCATTCCCTTACACCATAAACAAAGATAAAATTGAAATGGATAAAAGACCTCAACGTGAGACAGGAATCCATCAGAATCCTAGAGGAGAACATAGGCAGTAACCTCTTTGATATCAGCCACAGCAACTTCTTTCAAGATATGTAGCCAAAGGCAAAGGAAACAAAAGTGAAAATGAACTTTTGGTACTTCATCAAGATCAATAGCTTCTGCACAGCAAAGGAAACAATCAACAAAACAAAAAGCAACCCACAGAATGGGAGAAGTTATTTGCAAATGATAGTACAGACAAAAGATTGATATCCAGGATCTATAAAGAACCCCTCAAACTCAACATACACAAAACAGATAATCCTATCAACAAATGGGCAGAAGATATGAACAGACACTTCTCCAATGAAGACATACAAATGGCTATCAGACACATGAAAAAATGCTCATCATCACTAGCCATCAGAGAGATGCAAATTAAAACCACATTGAGATATCACTTTACTCAAGCTAGAATGGCCAAAATTAGCAAGACAGGAAGCAACGTGTGTTGGAAAGGATGTGGAGAAAGGGGAACCCTCTTCCACTGTTGGTGGGAATGCAAGTTGGTGCAGCCACTTTGGAGAACAGTGTGAAGATTCCTCAAGAAATTAAAAATAGAGCTTCCCTATGACCCTGCAATTGCACTACTGTGTATTGACCCCAAAGATACAGATGTAGTGAAAAGAAGGGCCATCTCTACCCCAATGTTTATAGAAGCAATGGCCACAGTTGCCAAACTGTGGAAAGAATCAAGATGCCCTTCAATGGATGAATGGATATGGAAAATGTGGTCCATATACACGATGGAGTATTATGCCTCCATCAGAAAGGATGAATACCCAACTTTTTTAGCAACATGGACGGTACTGGAAGAGATTATGCTGAGTCAATTTAGTCAAGCAGAAAGAGTTAATTATCATATAGTTTCACTTATTTGTGGAGCATAACAAATAACGTGGAGGACATGGGGTGATGGAGAGGAGAAGGGAGTTGAGGGAAATTGGAAGGTGAGATGAACCACGAGAGACTGTGGACTCTGAAAAACAACCTGAGGGTTTTGAAAGGGCGGGGGGTGGGAGGTTGGGCAACCAGGTGGTGAGTAATGGAGAGGGCACATATTGCATGGAGCACTGTGTGTGGTGCAAAAACAATGAATACTGTTACGCTGAAAAAAATTTTTTAAAAAAGTGAAAATAAAACATATTCAAGCTGAGATTTATGGATGTGATAAATATATTGTTTATTAAATCATTTCTGACTTAATGCTTTGCATTTATGTTGTTATGACTAGTTGTCCTATATTATGCAAAATGACTGGCTTTTATTATTCCTTGTTTAAATACATACTTGCCCAACTCAAGAATATGTAAAATGCAAAAAAAACAAAAAAAAAACAAAAAAAAAAACTTTTTTGGCATATGTTTGCTTCACAAATATGAAAAAAAAATAAATTTAAGTATTATAAACATATACTTGGAACCTCTATTAAAATATCTTTTTATGAAAAAAAATAAAAGAAATATGGTAGGCCATAGTAAATTGATGTGATGTATTAACATGCAGAATGGGAACACTACGCAGCCCAGAATACTTTATCTGACAAAGCTGTCATGCAGAATAGGAGAGACAAAAAATTCCCAGAGAAAACAAAATTAAAGAAAGTCATGACTACTAACCCAGCTCTGCAAGAGATATTATAGGGGGATTTGAAAGGGGAATAAAGGCCAAGAGCAACGGTGACTAGAAAAGAACAGAGAAATGTCCAGGAACACTAAAGTTGGAGGCAATACAATGGCACTAATTTATTTTATATTTAAATTTTATTTATTTATTTGAGAGATAGAGCAGGAATAGTGGGAGGGGAAGGGATATAGGAAGAAGCAGACTCTGCTGAACAGAGAGCCCAACATGGGGCTCGATCTCAGGACGCTGAAATTATGACCTGAACAAAAGTCAGACACTTAACTGATTGAGACACCCAGCTGCCCCACAATGGCACTAAATTCTTATATGTCAGTAATTCCTCTGAATGTAAATAGAATAAATCTTACAATCAGAAGGCACTGGGTATGAGAATGGATTAAAAAAAAAAAAGATCCACCTATATAGTGCTTATAAGAGCCTCATTTTAGATGTAAAGTCACGACCAGATTTAGAGTGGATAGAGGAAAATCTGCCATGATAATGAATGTGAAAAGAAAAATCAGAGTTACCATATTTATATCAGACTAACTAGATTTTAAACCAAGGATTGTAATGAAAGATTAATCAGGGCACTATTTCGTAATTAAGGAGTCTATCCAACAAAAAGATCTAACAATTGTAAATATTTTGCACCCAACATGGGAAGAGCCGGATATATAATCAATTAATAATTAACACAAAGAAACTCATTGAAAATAATGTAATAAGAGTGAGGGTCTTTTTTTTTTTTTTTTTAAATTTCTATTCAGGGTACCAGAATTCACTGTTTATGTACCACAACCAGTGTTGGATGCAATACATGCCCTCCATAATACCCACCACCAGACTCACCCAACCTCCCACTCCCCACCCCTCTAAAACCTTCAGACTGTTTTTCAAGTCCATAGACTCTATGGTTCATCTCCCTCTCCAATTTCCCCCAACTCCCTTCTCCTCTCGATCTCCCCATTTCCTCAATTTTATTTCTAAGCTCCACAAATAAGTGAAACCATATGATAATTAACTCTTTCTGCTTGACTTATTTCAATCAGCAGAATCTCTTCCAGTCCCCTCCATGTTGCTACAAAAGTTGGGTATTCATCCTTTCTGATGGAGGCATAATACTCCATCGTGTATATGGACCACATTGTCCTTATCCATTTGTTCCTTGAAGGGCATCTTTGTTCTTTCCACAGTTTGGCCACCGTGGCAATTGCTGCTATGAACATTGGGGTAGAGATGGCCCTTCTTTTCACTACATCTGTATCTTTGGTGTCAATACCCAGTAGTGCAATTGCAGGGTCATAGGGAAGCTCTATTTTAATTTCTTAAGGAATCTCTGCACTTTTTTCAAAGTGGCTGTACCAACTTGCATTCCCCCCAACAGTGTAAGAGGGTTCTCCTTTCTCCACATCCTCTTCAACACACGTTGTTTACTGTCTTGTTGATTTTGGCCATTTTAACTGGTGTAAGGTGGTACCTCAATGTGGTTTTGATTTGAATCTCCCTGATGGCTAGTGATGACGAACATTTTTTCCTGTGTCTGCTAGCCATTTGTATGTCTTCATTGGAGAAGTGTCTGTTCATGTCTTTGGCCCATTTTTTGAAATTATTATCTATATCTTGTGTGTTGGCTTTGAGGAGTTCTTTATAGATCCTGGAAATCAACCTTTTATCTGTACTGTCATTTGCAAATATCTTCTCCCATTCCGTGGGTTGCCTCTTTGTCTTGTTGACTGTTCCTCTTGCTGTGCAGTAGCTTTGGATCTTGATGAAGTCCCAAAAATTCATTTTCACTTTTGTTTTCTTTGCCTTTGGGTACATATCTTGAAAGAAGTTGCTCTGGTCAGTGTTGAAGAGGTTACTGTCTATGTTCTCCTCTAAGATTCTGATGGATTCCTTCCTCACATTGAGGTCGTTTTTTTTTTTTTTTTTTTCCATTTTGAGTTTATCTTTGTGTATGCTGTAAGAGAATGGTCGAGTTTCATTCTTTTTTATATAGCTGTCCAATTTTCCCAGCACCATTTATTGAAGAGACTGTCTTTTTTTTTTTTTTTACACATTATACTTTTTCTTGCTTTGTTGAAAATTATTTGACCATAGAGATAAGGGTCCATATCTGGGCTCTCTACTCTGTTCCAGTGTTCTATGTGTCTGTTTTTATGCCAGTACCATGCTGTCTGGGTGATCACAGATTTTTAGTAAAGATTGAAATCAGGCAAGATGATTCCCCAGCTTTGTTTTTATTTTTCAACATTTCCTTAGTAATGCAGGGTCTCTTCTGATTCCATACAAATTTTAGGATTGTTGGCTCCAACTCTTTGAAAAATGCTACTGGAATTTGTATCAGAATGGCATTGAATGTACCAATTGCTCTAGGCAGTAGAGAGGAGTGAGGGTCTTAAACATCTCACATAAAGCATCAAACAAATCATCTGAGCACAAATCCAAAAAGGAGACCATGGCTTTGAGTGACACAGTGGACCAGACAGAACTGACAGATATATTCAGAACATTTCAAGCTAAAGCATTAGAATTCACATTATTTTCAATTGCACATGGAACATTCTCCAGAATAGATGACATACTGGGTCACAAATCAGTCCTCAACCAAGTACAAAATGACTGAGAGCAGAGCAGGCTTAGTTTCAGACCACTATGAAATTTGAAGTCAACAACAAGAAAAAAATTGGGAAAGAACACAAATTAATGTAACTTAAAGATCATCCTACTAAAGAATGAATGGACTAACCATTAGATTAAAGATGAAAACTTAAAAATACCTGGAAGCAAATGAAAATGAAAGTAAGATAATCCCAAAGCTTTGAGATACAGCAATATTTGTCAAAAGAAGGAAGAATATTACAATACAGTCCTACCTCAAGAAGCAATAAAAGGGTCAAATAGAAATCTAAGCTTACATATAAAGGAGATAGAAAAGGAACAGCAAATTAAGTCTAAAGGAATTTGAAGAAGGGCAATAAAAATGATTGAAGCACATATAAATGATATAAAAATAACAAAACAAAAAAGAAATCACTAGGACAGAACAATGACACTGAGATGTTTCTTCAAAGAATTAATAAAATAGATAAATCTCTAGGCAGAATTCTCAAAATGAAGACAGAAAAGTATCCAAGAAGTAAAATCATGAATGAAAGAGGAGATATCACAAACACCACAGACATACAAGCCATTATGAGAGAATATTATGGAAATGTATATGACAACAAACTGGGCAATCTGGCAGAAATTAATAAATTCCTTGAAACATGCAAAGTATCAAGACTGAACTAGGAAGAAATTAGAAATCTGAGCATATCTATAACCCACAAAGAAGTGGATTCAGTGATCAAACATGACCCAAAAAAACAAAAGTCCATGGCCAGAGGGCTTCCCAGGGAAATTCTACCAGACATTTATAGAAGAGTTAACACCTATTATTCTCAAACTGTTCCAAAAAGTGGAAATTAGGACACCTGGGTGGCTCAGTGGGTTAAAGCATCTGCCTTCAGCTCAGGTCATGATCCTAGGGTCCTGGAATTGAGCCCTGCATTGCGCTTTCTGCTCAGCACGGAACCTTCTTCCCCCTCTCCCTCTATGCCTGCTTCTCTGCCTACTTGTGATCTCTGTCTGTCAAATAAATAAATAAAATCTTCCAAAAGTGGACATGGAAGGAAAATTTACAAATTCATTCTATGAGAGCTGCATTACCCTGATAATAAAAACAATAAATATTCCAATAAAAAAGGAGAATAGGCCATTACCCCTGATGAACATGGATGCAAATATTCTCAGTAAGATCCTAGCAAATCAAATCTAACAGGACATTTAAAATTATTCAACATGATCAAACGGGACTTATTCCTGTGCTTCAAGGGTGGTTCAATATTTGGAAATCAATGGAAGTTATACACCAAATTAATAAAAGAAAGGGAAAGAACCATAGGATCCTTTCAATGGGTGCAGAAAAGAAACGTTTGAAAAAGTAGAGCATTCATTCTACATAAAAACCATCATGGAGCACTGGGTGTTGTGCAAAAAGAATGAATACTGTTACGCTGAAAAAATAAATAAAATGGAAAAAAAAACCATCAACAAATTTGAGAAACAAGACAGAGGATCATAGTGGTAGGGAGGGAAAAATGAAACAAGATGAAGTCAGAGAGGGAGACAAACCATAAGAGACCCTTAATCTTGGGAAACAAACTAAGGGTTCCTGGATGGGAGGGAAAGAGGAGTGGTGGAATGGCTGGGTTATGGACACTGAGGAAGGTATATGCTATGGGGAGTGCTGTGAAATATATAAGACTGAAGAATCACAGACATATACCACTGAAACAAATAATACATTATATGTTAACAAGAAATATTAACTTAAAAACCAGAACAAAGTTTTTATAGAAGAAATAGAAATCAACATGATAAAAGCCATATATAAAGACTTACAGCCAATATCATCTTCAAAGCAGAAAAAAATGCTTCACCATTATAGTTAGGAATAAGATAGAGAAGTCTACTGTCACAAATGATACATAACATAGTACTGCAAGTCCAAGACTTAGCGGTCAGGCAGGAAAAAGAAAAGGAAAATACAAAACAAAATATCCAAATTGACAAGGAACAAGTTCAAATTTCAGGATATACAGACGCCATGCTACTCTATGTAGAAGACATAAAAGACTCCATCATCAAATTACTGGACAAATACACATATTCAGCAATGTTGCAGTATATAAAATCAGTATACGGAAATCTGTTGCATTTCCCATAATGAAGTGGCAGAAAGCGAAATCAAGGAATCAGTCTCATTCACAATGGAACCAAACACAAGATATCTAGGAATAAACCTCATTAAAGAGGTACAGGTCTCTACATTGAAAACTATAGAACACATAAAGAAATTAAAGAGTACACCAAGAAATGGAAAAACACTCCATGTTAATGGATAGGAAAAATAATTATTGTTAAAATGTCTATACTCCCAGAACAAATCTACCCATTCAATGCAGTCCCTATAATAAACCAGAAGCATTTTGAACAGGACAAGATTTTAAAATTTGTAGAGAACCACAAAAGACCCTGATAGCCAAAATAATTCTCAAAGAGAAAACAAACCTGGAGGAATCACATTTCCAAATTTTAAGCTCTATTTACAAAGTTGCAGTCATTGAGAGAGTATTGTACCAGAGCATAAGGAGACACATAGACCAATGGAACAGGATAGAGACCCAAGAAATTGATCCACAAGTCTATGGTCAAATAATATTCAACAAATCAGGGGGAAAAATCCAATCGAAAAAAGCCAGTCTTTTCAACAAATGGTGTTGGCAAAACTGGATGGCAACATGGAAGAAGAATAAAACAGAACCATTTTACTACAACATACACAAAAAATAAATGCAAAATATTTGAAAAACCTTAATGTAAGACAGGAAACCATCAAAAATCTAGAGAGTGGGAGAGAGAGAACACAGGCAGTCACTTCTTTGTCATCAGTCACAGAAATGTATTATTAAATATGCATCCTGAATCAAGAGAAGGGAAAGTTAAAATGAACCATTGGGATTTCATCAAGATAAAAAGCGTACGCACACCGAGGGAAACGATCAATACAACTGGCAAAGTACCAAATGGGAGAATATATTTGCAAATTTCTTATCTGTTGTAAGTCCAAAGTCCATAAAAGATGTATCAAACAGCATCCTTAAATTTAATATTTTTTTTTGATTTGCAAACTCCAAAACACCATAATTCTTATTTTTTTTTCCATTTTATTTATTTTTTCAGCGTAACAGTATTCATTCTTTTTGCACAACACCCAGTGCTCCATGCAAAACGTGCCCTCCCCATCACCCACCACCTGTTCCCCCAACCTCCCACCCCTGACCCTTCAAAACCCTCAGGTTGTTTTTCAGAGTCCATAGTCTCTTATGGTTCGCCTCCCCTCCCCAATGTCCATAGCCCGCTCCCCCTCTCCCAATCCCACCTCCCCCCAGCAACCCCCAGTTTGTTTTGTGAGATTAAGAGTCATTTATGGTTTGTCTCCCTCCCAATCCCATCTTGTTTCATTTATTCTTCTCCTATCCCCCTACCCCCCCATGTTGCTTCTCCATGTCCTCATATCAGGGAGATCATATGATAGTTGTCTTTCTCCGATTGACTTATTTCACTAAGCATGATACGCTCTAGTTCCATCCACGTCGTCGCAAATGGCAAGATTTCATTTCTTTTGATGGCTGCATAGTATTCCATTGTGTATATATACCACATCTTCTTTATCCATTCATCTGTTGATGGACATCTAGGTTCTCATCATCAAGACAGCATGGTACTGGCACAAAAACAGACACATAGATCAGTGGAACAGAATAGAGATCCCAGAAATCGACCCTCAACTCTATGGCCAACTCATCTTTGACAAAGCAGGAAAGAATGTCCAATGGAAAAAAGACAGCCTCTTCAATAAATGGTGCTGGGAAAATTGGACAGCCACATGCAGAAAAATGAAATTGGACCACTTCCTTACACCACACACGAAAATAGACTCCAAATGGATGAAGGACCTCAATGTGAGAAAGGAATCCATCAAAATCCTTGAGGAGAATGCAGGCAGCAACCTCTTCGACCTCAGCCGCAGCAACATCTTCCTAGGAACAACGGCAAAGGCAAGGGAAGCAAGGGCAAAAATGAACTATTGGGATTTCATCAAGATCAAAAGCTTTTGCACAGCAAAGGAAACAGTTAACAAAACCAAAAGACAGCTGACAGAATGGGAGAAGATATTTGCAAACGACATATCAGATAAAGGGCTAGTATCCAAAATCTATAAGGAACTTAGCAAACTCAACACCCAAAGAACAAACAATCCAATCAAGAAATGGGCAGAGGACATGAACAGACATTTCTGCAAAGAAGACATCCAGATGGCCAACAGACACATGAAAAAGTGCTCCACGTCACTCGGCATCAGGGAAATACAAATCAAAACCACAATGAGATATCATCTCACACCAGTCAGAATGGCTAAAATTAACAAGTCAGGAAATGACAGATGCTGGAGAGGATGTGGAGAAAGGGGAACCCTCCTCCACTGTTGGTGGGAATGCAAACTGGTCCAACCACTCTGGAAAACAGCATGGAGGTTCCTCAAAATGTTGAAAATAGAACTACCCTATGACCCAGCAATTGCACTACTGGGTATTTACCCTAAAGATACAAACATAGTGATCCGAAGGGGCACGTGTACCCGAATGTTTAAATTTAATATTTAATTTAAGAAATGGGCAGATGATTTGAACAGACATTTTACTAAGGAAGATGTACAAAAGACTTACAGACAGATGAAAATATTCTCAACATCATTCAACATCATGTAAATGCAAATGAACACCAGGATGAGATACCACTTCACAACTATCAGAATGGCTAAAATTAACAAAACAGAAAACCACAGATATTGGTGATGATGTGGAGCGAGAGGAAACCTCTGACATTCTTAGTGGTTATGCAAACTTGTGCAGCCACTCTGGAAAACAATATGGAGATATGACGAAAATTTAAAAAAAAAAATTGAACTACCCTGAGACACAGTAATTGCTGTGTTAGGTATTTACTGGAAGGCACAAAAATAATGACTCATAGGGGCATATGCATCTCAATTTTATAGTAGCATTATCAACAGTAGTTAAATTATAGAAAGAGACAAAATGTCTGTCAACTGATAAATTTATAAAGAATATGTTTTATATGCATACACATATATGAATATATATGAATGCATATACATATATATGTATATTACACACTCATTCAAAAGAATGAAATCTTAAAATTTCCCATGAAGTTGACAGAGAAAGGGTGTGTAATGCTAATGAAATATTGTAAGTCAGAGAAAGGCAAATACCATATGATGTCCCTCATATGTGGAATAAAAAAAAAAACAGATAAACATAGGGATATTAGGGGCACCTGGGTGGCTCAGTGGTTTAAAGCCTCTGCCTTCGGCTCAGGTCATGATCCTGGGGTCCTGGGATCAAGCCCCGCATCGGGCTCTCTGCTCCGCAGGGAGCCTTCTTCCTCCTCTCTCTCTGCCTACCTCTCTGCCTAGTTGTGATTTCTCTCTGTCAAATAAATAAAATATTTAAAAAAACCCATAGGGATATTAAACACCACCACTAACAAAAGGGAAGCAAGCCAAAAGGAACTCCTAAATGTAGAAAACAGATTCAGGGTTGATGAAGGAATTTGGAGGGAGATGTGCTAAGTGAGTAATGGGCGTTAAGGAATATACATGCTGTGATGAGATCTGAGTGTTATTTGTAAATGATGAATTATTAAATTCTACACCTGAAAAAATTTCACCATATATGTTACCTAACTAGAATGTAAAAATATATATTTATATATATATTTGGAATAATAATAATAATTTAAAAAACTTTCCATAGAATGAACATGTATAGACTTATTCCAATATCTTTAGCACACACACTATTTCATACATATATGGAATATACACCAAAGTAGATCACATTCTGAGCTGCAAAATACACCTTTACAAATGCTAATAGCATTTACATAACGTCTGTTCTCAGAATATAGAGGAATGCAACTAGAAATCAATGTTGAAAGTTAAATTAAACATTACAATATATGTGAGAGTTTAACAACACACATCTAAATAACTTAGGCAAACACATAAATCTCAAGTTTTTAGATTTTTTAAAAAGTTTAATTACTTATAATCTCTACCACCAGATGAGGGATTGAACTCACAACCCCAACTTTGAAAACCACAGGTTCTTCTAAAAGAGACACCCAGTTTCCCCTTAACCATTGAAATACATTAAAAAAAAAAAACAGTGAATTTTTTTGGATGCGGAGACACACAGCTCACATGAAAATGTGTTGAATGCATATATTAATGTATATATTAAGAACGAAAAATCTAATATAAATTTACATTCACATCTCAAGAAATAAATACTAGAGCAATAAAGACAATGTAACAAAATATTAAATTAATTTTAATGTAACAAAAAAGATAAAAAGATAGGAATAATAAATACGAGAGCAAAATCAGTAAAATTAATGGAGAAAATCAAGAAAAAGAAAAAATTGTTTGAAATTGGGTGATTGGATTAAAAAACGCACTTGTTTTGTGATGAGAAATAGGTGATGTATGGAAGTGTTGAATAACTATATTGTACACCTGAAACTAATATTACACTCTATCTTAATTTAGTGGAATTTAAATAAATCCTTACAAAATGATTAATGAAATTGATAAAACTCGAACCAGACTAATTAAAGAGGGAGAAGACACAATTGATTAATATCAGAAATGAAAGAGGAGACATGAATACTGATCCCACTGAAATTAAAAGGATAGCAAAGAATACTATGAATAACTAAAGGGTATAAATTTGATAATTTAGTGGAAATAGATAAATTTTTGAAAGACACAGTTTGCCAAAACTCATTAAGAAGAATAGACAAAATGAATAGTTTTTTATTTGTTGAATAAGTTGAGTAAATCAATAATCTTCCAAAACAGAAACCACAGGCCCAGGTGGGTTCAGTGGTGAATTTTATTAAACTTTGAAAGAACAGATTAAATTAATTACTTACAATTGCTTTCAGGGCATAAAAAGACTTGGAATACTTCTGATTCCTTCTATGATATCATCATTACCCTATTGTAATTCCAACAATGATATAAAAACTGACACATGAGTGTCTCTTACGAACATAGATGCAAACATCCTCAAAAAATACTACAAGTTGAATGCAACTATGTATAAAAAGAATTACACATCACAATTAAGTAGATTTATTCATTATGCAAGATTGACAGACCATTCCAAAATCACTTACTGTGATTCATTATATCAAAATACTAAATAAGAAAATAATCACATTGTTGTATAATACCCTATTGTACAAAAGTGTTATACAATATCCAATACCCACTCAAAATTAAAACTCTTAGTATACTAGGAATAGAAGTAACCCTTTAACGTGAGGAGAAAATTTCTACAAGAAGCTTACTGCCAAACTTAGAGTTAATTGTGGAAAAGTAGAAGCTTTCACACTAAGATCATGAGCAAAACAGGTATATTTCCTCTCACTACTCCTTTTCAACATTGTGCAGAAAGTATTAGGGAATTCAATTATAAAAGCAAAAGAAATGGAATGCATATAAATTGAGAAGGAAAATTAAAAAGCTTTTGTTAATACATGCACTATTTATTGGGTAGAAAATCCAAGAGTAGACGAAAGCTCTCATGAAATAATAAGTAACTGAGAAATTTACAAGACAAAATTTTAGCATACAAACTGAAATCCTGCCCTATGCCATATGCCATCAATGAACAAGTGAAATATGAAATGTTAAATACAATATCATTTACATTATTATCACCAAGAAAAAAAGGAAGAAGGAAAGAGAAAGAAGAAGGGAAATGTCACAAAGTTCTGATGAATGCAGTTAGAACTGAATAAATGTTTAGATGATCCAGTTTCATGGATAGGAAGACTTAATGTTGTGAACGTATTGGTTCTACTAATTTTGATTTATAGATTTAATGAAATCCAAATCAAAATTACATCAAGTTATTTTGTGGACATTGACAAAGTAATTATAAACTTTATGTGGGGAAAAATATCTAGAATGGCCAACACTATATTGAAAAGGAAGAAAGTTGAAAGATGGATGATGTCCAAATTCAAGAATTTCTACAAAGCTGCAGAAATCATGGCTGGTAGTCTGGTGTCCGACTAGATGAAGATATTAGTAGTAAACAAAACAAAACAAAAACAACATAAATATAGTTAACTGAATTTTGTCAAAGAAACAAAGACAACACAATGAAGCAAATATTGCCTTTTCAAAATGATGCTGGGGTAACAGGACATCCTGAAGTAAATAAAAAATCTAGAAAAACACTTTACATTCTGCACCAAAATTATCTTAAAATGCATTGAAGCCCTAAATGCAAAATGTAAAACTACAATGTTTTAAGAGGATAATACAGGAGAATCCTAGATGATGTGTGAAATTAACCATTACATACAATTCCAAATTGTATCTTATTTTTTTAAAGAAATCTCTACACCCAGTATGGGGCTCAAACTTATAACCCCTCTATTTTAATTTACTAATTTGAGTAATGAGTGTCATGTTTCATGTACTTCTCTGATTGAGACAGACATAGGTCCTGAGGAATAATTTATTTTAAAAACAAGTTTCAATACACTACCAATTATTAAAATTAAATCTTATGATATATGAAAGAAAGAACTAAACACAAACAGGAATCCCCAGATTCAGATAATTTTGAAAGGATAACATCCTAAAAGATATCAGTGATAAAAATTGTCTTTGTAAATCTATAAAAAAAATCTTGAAATCAAAAATGAAGAAAATTAAGAAACCAGACTACATCCCATAAACCCATCATTAAAGAAGATAGACAGCAAATAAGCAAAGTATACAATGTTTCACATTATGTATCATCAGTTATATGGAAATAAACACATATAAGATATCTTTGAATGGTGAGAGTCAAGGCAACAATAAGACTAAATGCATGGGGCGCCTGGGTGGCTCAGTGGGTTAAGCCGCTGCCTTCGGCTCAGGTCATGATCTCAGGGTCCTGGGATCGAGTCCCACATCGGGCTCTCTGCTCGGCGGGGAGCCTGCTTCCCTCTCTCTCTCTCTGCCTGCCTCTCTGCCTACTTGTGATCTCCTGTCTCTCGCTGTCAAATAAATAAATAAAAATAAAAAAAATCTTTAAAAAAAAGACTAAATGCAGATGATGATGTGGCACAACATAAGTGATGATTTTTTACTGACACGGCTGCAAAATGACATAATCAGTTTGGATGATAGTTTGACAGTTTCTTAATAAACTAAACTTATCTTAACAATATAATCCAGCAGTCCCCAAAACATGAAAACATATCCACAAAAAAATGGAACTTCAGGACACCTGTGCAGCTCGGATGGTTGGGGATCTGACTTTGGCTCCAGTCATGACCTCAGAATCCTAGTATCCAATCCGGCACTGGGCCTCTTGCTCAGTGGAGAACCTGATTCTCCCTTCACCTGCTGTTCTCCCTGCTTGTGCACACTCTCTCCAACAAATAAAATATTTTTAAAAAAAATCAACACATAGATGTTTACCACAGTTTTATTTATAATTGCAAAAACTTGGAAGCTAACAAATGTTAGCTTATCAGTCCATGTTTACATGGCATGGATGAAATTTATATGCATATTCTTAAGTGAAGGAAGGCAATCTGAAAACACTATATACTGTGAAATTCCAACTGTCAAATATTCTGGAAAGAGCAGACCTATGATGACATTAAAAGTTCAGTAGCTGACAGGATCATGTGTTGGGGAGAAATAAATTATCAGAGCACAGAGGAGTTTTTTTTTTAAAGATTTTATTTACTTATTTGATAGAGGGAAATCACAAGAGAGGCAGGTAGAGAGAGAGGAAGGGAAGCAGGCTCTCCACTGAGCAGAGAGCCCATTGTGGGACTCGATCCCAGGACCCTGAGATCATGACCTGAGACGAAGGCAGCGGCTTAACCCACTGAGCCACCCAGGTGCCCGAGCACAGAGGAGTTTAAAGGCAGTAAAACTACTTGCATAGTACTATAAAAATGGACATAAGAAGTCTGCATAAACTGGGAGAGATGGCAATATATATATATTTTTCATTTACAATGCCTATTTTTTGGCTTATAACAATAACAAAAAATCGCAAGGATTACAAAGAAGTAGGAAAACCTAGTTCTTAGGTTGAAACAACATATTGATAGAAATTAGCTTTCAGGAAACACATAGATAAGAAATCCTAGACAAAAAAAAAATTAAATTGAATTTAATATGATCAAATGAGTAAATTAAAACACAGAAATAACTACAGGAATTTTGTTTGAAATATCAGATAAATAAAATGAGAATATCACCAAAGAGATATGAATTGTAAAACAAAGCAAAAAAAAATCAGAAATTCTAAAGATGAAAACTACAAAAACTACAATGAAAAAATTACTAGGGAGATACAATGAAACATTTGAACAGTCAGAAAAAAATGCACTAATGAAAATGAAGCCAGGGCCATATTTGCAGATTCTGAGAAGAAAAAGAAAAAAGAAAAAAGAGCAAAAAGACAAAAAGACAAGAGAAATGGGAAGATAACTATTATAACTGGATCACCATTAAGTAGAACACTATATGTGTTATAGGAATCCCAGAAGGAGGTTAAAAGGAAAGAGGCAGAGAGATCATTTGAATGAAAAAAAAAAAGCTAAATCTCAAAATTGATGACAGTTATGATTATACAATGCAAGAAACTTAACAAATTCCAAGTAGGATAACCTCAGAAAGATCCACAAAAAGACACAATAAAATTATCAAAATATTAAATATTTATTAAAAAGCAGCAAGAAAAATGCAACTTGCCATGTACAGGAGAACAACAGTAAGCATGTCTTCTGAGTTCTCAGCAGAAATTGAGAACTGAACACAGTGAAAAATATATTCAAAGTGACGGCATCATAAAAAAACTGTTAACTGAAAAATTATAACTGCAAAATTATCCTTCCAAAAAGAAAGAAAGAAACTAAGGCATACATAAAAGCAGTGTAAGGTTTTTATTATTAGGCCTGTCTTACAGGAAGTGTCAACGGGACACTTTTTTCAGGTTGAAATAAAATAATGTTGTAATATGGATTTGTAAATTTAAATTTCTTAAAGAAATTAGAAGATGTATGTTTGAGAATAATATTAGTCTGTACATGAAATGTAAATAATTTGTGAGGGGGAAATTAATACCTAAAGTGAGGAGAAATTATGTATACTAATCAAGTTTATAGATGTGATTAAATTTAAGAAAGAAAACAGATGAATATAGGGGAAGGGAAGAAAAAGAGAGAGATGGAAGCAAACTATAAAAGACTCTTAACTATAGTTAACAAACTGAGGATTTTTGGAGATAGATGTGTTGGTGTTGGATTAAATGAGTGATAGGAATTAAAGAGGGCCCTTGTGATGGGCATTGGGTGTTATATATAAGGGCTGAATCACTAAATTTTACTCCTGAAACCAATATTACCCAATACGTTAACTAACTAGATTTTAAATAAATATTTAAAAGAAACAAAACTAAGTATCAATCCAAATTCAAATTTTAAGTCTATAATTTGTTATATGTAATCCCCATTATAACATTAAAGAAAATCTATTTCTTCAATTCTTATTTTTTAGCCAACATATAGTACCTCATTAGTTTTTTATGTATTTTCCGTGATTTATTAGTTGAATATATCACCGAGTGCCTGTCACATCACACAACCTCCTTAATTCCCATCACCCATTACCTCATCTCTAGTATGTATTTTATAAAACACTACCTCTGAAACAAATAATGCACTATATGTTAATTAAATTTAATTTAAATGAAAAATGCAATATATGTAAATATAATTATTATCAATATATTATATATTTTGTTCATTCTTTTTTTAAGATTTTATTTATTTATTTGACAGAGAGAGAGATCCTCAAGAGAGGAACAAAAGCAGAGGGAGTGGGATAGGGAGAAGCAAGTTTCCCACTGAGAAGGGAGCCCAATGTGGGGCTCAATCCTAGGGATCATAATCTGAGCCAAAGCAGTTGCTTAATGACTGAGCACCCAGGCGCTACTATTTTGTTCATTCTCTATGCCTTATTTAATAAGACCATTTCTATTTCAAGGCCATAAACACATTTTCCTTTTGTATAAAAAGGAATAGAAAGGGAATTTGATCATGCCACTACAAAATACAATCAACTACACACACACACACACACACACACACACACACACCAGTAATGGGGAAATTAAGAAACAAATTATAAGATTACAGAAAACAAATGACAAAATGGCAAAATATATTCCATGTTTATCAGAAATTACTGTAAATGTAAGGGGATCAAATAATCTAGTTACACCATAGGTTTTCAGAATGGAATAGATATAGATTATATAGATACAGACAGATATAGTTTTGGTATACATTCACCGTAAGACATTCATTGTATATTTATGAAGTCCCAATACTTTGAAAAATGAAAGGTTATGAATAAAAGAAAATCCATGCAAAGCATAGTCAGAAAAATGTGAATTTATAATAATATGAGACAAAGTGGACTTTAAGTCGAAAATTATTCATAAGAGTTGGGTATTCATCCTTTCTCATTGAGGCATAACATTCCATTTTACATATGGACCATTTCTTCTTTATCCATCCACCTGTTGAAGGTATCTGGGTTCTTTCCAAAATTAGGAGATTGTGGCCATTGCTGCTATGAACTTTTTTGTGGAGCATAAGGAATAACATGGAGGACATTAGGAGAAGGAAAAAAAAAAGTGAATTGTGGGAAATCATAGGGGGAGGTGAACCATGAGAGACTGAGGACTCTGAGAAACTGAGTGTATAGGAAGGGAAGGGGAGGGGGGAATGCATTAGCCTGGTTATGAAAGAGGGCATTAGCCTGGTGGTTATGAAAGAGGGCATATATCATATGGAGCACTGGGTGTGGTGCATAAACAATGACTATCAGAAAACTGAACAAATAAAATAAAATAAAATAAAAATTAATAAGAGTAAATATAGATTTTGTATAATTTATAGTTGAACTTGAACTAACAAGATAAAATAATTATAAGCATATATGGACCAAATATCAGATTCCAATATATAGGAAGCAAATGTTGAAAGAATTGAATGAAAAACTAGTTGGAGACTAGTTTACAGAAAGGGTTGAAAACTTCAGCATCCCTGCTTCAATAATAGGTCAATCAGTCAGAAGTTAAATTAAAAAAAATAATAATCTGGCTGCATAGTATTCCATTGTGTATATATACCACATCTTCTTGATCCATTCATCTGTTGATGGACATCTAGGTTCTTTCCATAGTCTGGCTATTGTAGACATCAAAAGAAATGAAATCTTGCCATTTGCGACGACGTGGATGGAACTAGAGCGTATCATGCTTAGTGAAATAAGTCAATCGGAGAAAGACAACTATCATATGATCTCCCTGATATGAGGACATGGAGAAGCAACATGGGGGGGTAGGGGGATAGGAGAAGAATAAATGAAACAAGATGGGATTGGGAGGGAGACAAACCATAAATGACTCTTAATCTCACAAAACAAACTGGGGGTTGCTGGGGGGAGGTGGGATTGGGAGAGGGGGAGCGGGCTATGGACATTGGGGAGGGGAGGCGAACCATAAGAGACTATGGACTCTGAAAAACAACCTGAGGGTTTTGAAGGGTCAGGGGTGGGAGGTTGGGGGAACAGGTGGTGGGTGATGGGGAGGGCACGTTTTGCATGGAGCACTGGGTGCTCTGCAAAAAGAATGAATACTGTTACGCTGAAAAAATTAATAAAAAGGGAAAAAATAATAATCTAGTTAAATTAAAAATAAATAATAAATTAAAAAATAAATAATCCAAAACATCATAAACTAATCAGCCTTAACAGATATACACAAAACAGTTCCCCAGGGGTGCCTGGGTGGCTCAGTTGATAAAGCAATGGCTTTCAGGTCAGATCATGATCCTGGAATCCCATAATTAAGTCCTGCATCAGACTCTCTGATCATCAGGAAGTCTGCTTCTCCCATTGACCGTCCCACCCCTAATACACTGTCTCTTCCCCTCTCTCTCATTCTCTCAAATAAAAAACTAAAACTAAAATAAAATAATAAAATTGGGGTGCCTTTGTGGCTCAGTCATTAAACATCTGCCTTTGGCTCAGGTCATGATCCCAGGATCCTGGGATCTAGGCTTACATCAGGCTCCCTGTTCAGAGGGAAGCCTGCTTCCCTCTCTCCCACTCACCCAGCTTGCATTCCCTCTCTCACTATCTCTCTCTCTGTGAAATAAGCAAGAGCTTTAATGAATGAATTAATGAATGAATGAATGAATGAATAAAATCCTTTATTTTTAAAAACAAAAACAAAAATTTCCTTAAACAAAATCTGATTATGCATTTCCTTAATCCATATGGACCAGTATCTAGGACTGACCATATGTAAGGCCATGAAATAAATTGTAATAAGTTTAAAATATTGAAACATATAAAGTATCTTCTCCTATAAAAATGTAATGAAAGTTAGCAATAAATAACAGAAGAAAAACTAGAAGTCAATTATATGGCTAATAAAGAATTGTACAAGCACATGCAGAAGAAGGAAACTGGACCCTTCTTATACAGCATACACAAAGGTAAACTCAAAATGGATGACAGATGTAAATTTGAGACAGAAGTCCATCAAATCCTAGAGCAGAACATAGGCAATAACCTCTTTGGGCTCATCTGCAGCAAGTTCCTGCTACATAGATCTTTTGAGGCAAGGGAGAGAAAAGCAATAATGAAATACTGGGATTTCCTCAAGAACTGCAAAAACATGCAAAAAAGTTTTTGGACAGCCAAGTAAGCAGTCAGCAAGACTAAAAGTAAACCCACAGAATGAGAGAAGGTATTTGAAAATGACATCAGATAAAGAGCTAGTATTAAAACTATATAAATAACTTCTCAGGGGTGTCTGGGTGGTTCAGTTGGTTAAGCAACTGCCTTGGCCTCAGGTCATGATCCTGGATTCCTGGGATGGAGTCCCACATCGAGCTCCCAGCTCAGCAGGAAGTCTGCTTCTCCTGATGACCTCTCTCCTCTCATGCTCTCTCTCTTCATTGTCTCTCTCTACCTCTCAAATAAATAAATAAAATATTTTTTTAAAATAAGAACTTCTCAAACTCAACACTCAAAAAACAAATAATCCACTCAAGAAATGGGCAGAAAACATGTACGGATATTTCCACAAGTGAAAGGATAAAAATGAGCAACAGACAGATGAAAAAAGTCTCATTTCTTATCATGAGGGAAATCCAAATCAAAACAAGACTGAGACAGAAATCCATTAAAATCCTAGAGAAGAACATAAGCAGTAACCTCTTCAACATTGGTAACAGTAACATCTTTTAAGATATGTCTCCAAAAACAAAGGATACAAAAGTGAAAATGAATTTTTGGGACTTCGTTAAGATCAAAAGCTTTTTCACAAGAAAGAAAACAGTCAAAAAAACAAAGAGGCAACCCATGGTATGGGAGAAGATATTCCCAAGTGACACTACAGTCAAAAGTCTGATATCCAAATTTATAGAGATCTCCTCAAACTCAACACCAAAACAAAGCAAAACAAAACAAAACCAGATGATCACAACAAAAATTAGCAGAAGATATGAACAGGCACTTCCCCAAAGAAGACTTACAAATGGCTAGCAGATATACACACACAATAAGTTTATCATCATTAGCTATCAGGGAAATTCAAATTAAAAACACAATGAGATACTACCATACACCAGTTAGAATGGCCAAAATTAACAGGACAGGAAACAGCAAGAGTTGGAGGGGGTATGGAAAAAGGGGAACCCTCCTACACTATTGGTAGGAATGCAAGTTGGTGTAGCCACATTGGTAAACAGTGTGGATATTCCTCAAAAAAAATAAATAAATAAAAATAGAGTTTCCCTATGATCCTGCAATTGCACTACTGGGTATTTACCCAAAAGATACAGATGTAGTGAAAATACAGGCCATCTGTAACCCAATGTTCATAGCAGCAATGGCCACAGTCACAAAAATGCAGAAAGAGCTGAAATGCTCTTCAAGAGATGAATGGCTAAAGAAGATATGGTTCATATATACAATGGGATATATGCCTCCATCAGGAAGGATGAATACCCAACTTTGTATCAACATGGACGGGACTTCAGGAGATTATGCCGAATGAAGTAAGTCAAGCAGGGAAGGTCGATCATCATATGGTTTCACTTAGGAGAAAAAGAAAAGTGAATTGGGAGAAATTGGAGGGGATATGAGCCATAAGATACTGTGTACTCTGAGAAACAAACGGAGTGTTTTAGAGGGAAGAGGCATGTGTGGATGGGTACACCTGGTGGTGGGTATTAAAGAGAGCACATATTGTATGGAGCACTGGGTGTGGTACATAAGCAATGAATCTTGGACCACGGAACAAATAAAGTAAAATATTAAAAAAAAATAAAAATAATTGATTAAAAACAAACGTGACCCACCACAAAAACAAAACAAAACAAAAACAGAGTATGATACGAATTCACACATATCGGACTGGCTAAAATTAATCAGTAAGGAAAGAACGGATCTCAGCAAAAATACAGAGAAAGGGGAGTCCTCTTACCTATTGGTGGGAATGCAAACTGGTGCAGCCACAGTGGAAAACAATAGAGATGTTTCTCAAAAAGCTAAAAATAAAACTGCTATACAACCAAGGAATTGCAGAGTTATTTATCCAAATGATACAGACCTAGTTATTTGAAGTGGCACCTGCACCCCAATGTTTATAGCAGAAATGTCCACAGTTGCCAAAATATGGAAAAATCCCAGATATCCATTGACAGATGATTGCATAATATGCACCTGATGAATAAGTAAATTCTGCCTCTGAGTATAAAAATACAAAATGTGTTAAGTAACTTGAATTTAAATTAAAATAAGAGTTTTTAAAAAGAAGAATAAAAGGAATGAATCAGGAGCAATCAGGATATTCCATCTGAAGTTTTCCGGAAGAAATGATCAACAAAGAGAAGAAAGGATCTGGAAGTAGACCAATGCCAGTAAAACTCACTGATTTTTGACAATGGTAAATAATCCACTTAATGAGAAGGATAGTCCTTTCAACAAAATGTATCAGAGACATTAGACACCCAGAGAAACAAAACTAAAGCAAACCAAAATACCTACACATAAAATTCACCCCTTATACAACAGTGAACTCAAATTTATGACACCATTGAATCTAAATAATGCATAAAATTATAAAAGTTTTAAAAAGGAAACACAGGAGAACATATTCAGGACCTAGGGATTGGTGGGTTCTTAACCATAGCAGTAAAAGCACAGTTCATAAAAGAAAACATTATAAGAAGGACTTCACCAATTATGAAAACTTTTACTCTACTAAGAACATTGCCCATATTAGGAAGACAAAAATACAAGGTATAGATTATGTGAACATGTTTGCAAACCACATATCTGACAAAGAACTTCTATGTAGAGGTGGGTGGTGGGTAATAGGGAGGACACGTATTTCATGGAGCAGTGGGTGTGGTGCATAAACCGTGAATTTTGTAACACTGAAATGAATTTTTAAAAAGTATGTAAAGAACTCCCAATATTTAACTGGGAAAAAGCAAACAATCCGAACAGAAAAAGGACAGAAAGACATGAACACACATCACATCAAAAAGAACACGCAGATGGCAAATAAGCACACACACAAAAAAAATGTTCAACATATCTAGCCATGAGAAAAACACAAATGAAAACCTGACTGAGTTATCACTACTACCTGCCTGTTAGGACATCTGGTTAATACAAAACACATTAAAATCATCAAATGTTGGAAAGAGCCAGCTCTCCTACCTTGTGGGTAAGATGTTAAGTGGAAGAACCATTCTGGTGATGCTCTTTGATAGGTTCTACAGAATAAACATAAAACCTATGACATAGGAAGCACACTCCTGAACCCAGAGAATGAAAATGTGTGATGCCATGAAACACTGTGCACAATTTCTCACTTCAGGTTTATTTGTAACTGTTGAAAAGAATGAAAACAGCCAAAATGGGTGAAGAGTGCCTCTGTGAAGGATCATGCTAAAATACCTGAGTCTTCTGTGAGTCTATAAACCTACTTCTCTACCTCCCTACTTGTTTTTAGTAGTGCTCTACTTGTCAGCATGTCTATGACTAGCAGCCCCACCCTGGCTTGCTGGAGTTCCAAATGTCCTGAAAGATCCCAGAACACTAAGGTGTGGGGGTCAAACAGCAGTGAAGGAGGCAGGATGGATCCAGTGCTGGTCTGTGATTTGGCAGATGCTGTCCTGTGATGCCCTAGAGCCCTAAGGGGCAGGGAATTCCAGGTATGGAAAAAAGGCAATCCTGAAACCGCTACCTTCCAAAAGCTGATGTTTTGCCTTTGGGGAGGAAAGACCAAGACAAGGACCTGGCTCAGAGTCTATTTTCCCTTCTTCCCTCCCTCTTCCCTTGTAGATCTCCTCCCTAAAATTACCTCCTCCTGCCACCTGCTCACACAATCACCTCCTTCGATATGAAGGAATATAGACTCAAGGTGTGAGCAGCTCTCTGGTACCAGCCAACCCAGGGGAGTCTGAGCAAATAAGCACAGGATGTTTCAAGTGCTAGGATCACACAAGCAACCCATATCCCACTTACATTTAATTTACCTGTACTCTACCAGACTTCACACTGGCTCCTGAAAGCATCACCCTCAAATCAGCTCATATATCATCCAACTTATGGATGCAAGCCTTACACTTACCAAGTTCCCCTGAAGTTCACGTCCAACCCACAAAGGAAGCCCCTCTTCATTGTTACCATCTGTGTATAATCAGGTGGTATGAGCAAAATGCTATGACTGAGCTCAGCCCAGGAGGCAGGGCTCTAGGCTCTTCCCCTACAATCTCAGTTGGAGTCCAATGGAGACACCAGATCACTGTATTTGCACCACACCTTCACTCCCACACCACATCCCTGGAGCTAATATGGACCATAGCCTAGGAGGGACCAGCCAGGATTCTCATCTTCCAACCCCATTCTGACCCCCAGTGTCCAGTTTATCAGAAGGTCAGCACTGACTCTTGGAAGTGGTCCCATTCCTCATACCCAAGCAGACCCTGCAGTCTCCAAGGTGTACCTATTCCCACCTCTCTCCCACTGTGCCTTACTCTGTGCAAACACCAATGTACATAAATCACCCAATGTGAATTCCACATGTGTCTCCAATTCCTGCAGTACTTCCTTGGTCGTAATGGAGCCCATCATCCTGGCATCTCATGCCATTCTATCTCCCGCCCTGACCCTAAACCTCCTGACCCAGAGACAGGGAATAGTCTCATGCCTCTGACCTCACTCTACCCTGCTTCCCTGGTCTTCTCTTATTTGTTCTTCCAAGGACTGCTTCACATAGGAACATGTCGTGGAGAAGCACCTATTGTTCTGGCCACAGTCTGAAGTTGTAACATCAGGGCCAACCTCAAATTTAACCAAAAATTACTGAATTTATCTCCCCCAATGGCTTTATGCACAGACATACTGCTTCTCTATTCCTTCCAATCAGAATTGTGCTATCCTCAACTTGTTCTGCTTTGGTTCTACAAATCAGTATGTCTGAAAGTGTTGATGGGGACAGGCAGGTTATGCTCAGAGGAAGCTCCGCATATGTCCCCAACATATTCTCAGAGCCATGAAGACCAAAGACTCAGGAGAATGTGATGACTCATAAAGGACAGTTCTGATTCTAAGTCTGCTCTTTATGCTCACCCAGGGGTTGTTCTTGTAAATTAGCTATACAGAAATAATAATTTTAGATGATTTATTTACCTAATATCCAAATTCATAGCATACCACCACTCTGCTAGATGACCACACACTTCCCAACTCCCCTTCTATTCCATAGTGGGTGGGTTCCCAGACATTAACCCTTGGGCACTGCATGTAAGGCATAAACATCCAGGACGGCCTTCATTTGAATGAAGAAACTCTCCAACTCATGGACCTGAGCCTGCCTCTCACTGCACTGCTTGGCTTCTTGCTTTTAGACATCCACCTCTCCTTTGAGGATGTAACTCTACTCCTTCAACTGGAGGATCTATGCCAAATATTCCACAGTGTTCAGGACCTGGATCTCCTCTACAACTTCCTCCCATCACCCTTCTTTATTTCCTGACATATGTTTTTTTTTCTTTAAAGATTTTATTTATTTGACAGACAGAGATCACAAGTAGGCAGAGAGGCAGGCAGAGAGAGAGGAGGAAGCAGGCTCCCTGCTGAGCAGAGAGCCTGATGCGGGACTCGATCCCAGGACCCTGAGATCATGACCTGAGCCGAAGGCAGTGGCTTAACCCACTGAGCCACCCAGGGGCCCCAGCCTGACATATGTTTTAATAAAAAGTCTTCAAACCACTGTTTCATCTCCTAGGGCATGGTGTAGTTTTCTTCTGAGGAGACCTTGCCCCCAAAATAAATAATGCACAGATAGCAGGCCACAAGGACCTCAGGATGAAGTGAATCCAAAGTGAGAAGGAACTCAAATGCTCATTTCTCTGCAGAGTTGAAAAGGACCCAGTCATAGAGTGTTGGGACAAGTTGGTGTTCCAGTGGCTTCTTAGCCCAGTGTTATCCCAGTATGGAAGGCTCAGGGTTTGAAGTCTTCCAGATCTCCATGGTTCATGTGGACACATTGGTGCAATGCTCAGCAGGTTTGGAGGTCTCATAATCTGACACCAACTGGCAAGCCCAGTGTTTGAGTGCCCTATACTCTTGGGAGAAGGAAGGAAGTGAACTCGCTGTCCACATGGCTTCTTGGTCCAGGGCACAGCTGCATTGTTGGTCTACAAGTCCAAGGGCACATGGTGAAACTGTTGTCCAGGTACATGCTTGGCCTATCAGACAGCTCACTTATTGATCTCCAATCTAAGGGTACATGGTAAGCCCACTGTCACTGTACCTGCTTGGCTTAGCAGAGAGTTGATTTTTTGGTGTATGGGTCCAAGGGTCCATGGTGAGTCTGCTTACCAGGTGCCTGCTTGGCCTATCAGAAAGCTGAGTTGTTGGTCTCCAGGTTCAAGGTAATATGGTAAGTCCATTATCAACATGCCTACTTGCTTGAGCACAGACCTGAGTTGATGGTTTTGAGGTCCAAGGGACCACAGTAAGCCTGCTTTCAGGTGTCTGATTGGCTTATGAGACAGATCAGTTGTTGTTCTCCTGGTCCAAGGGCACATAGTAACCCCACTCTCAATTTGCCTGCTTGGTTTTGTGAAGAGCTGTGTTATTCTTATTGACATTAAAGAACACATGGTAATCCTGCTATCCAGGTGCCTTCTTGGTCTAACAAAGTTCTGTGTTGTTGGCTCCACATCCAAGGGTATGTGGTGATCCCACTCTCAAGGTATGTTCTGGGCCTAGCCCAGGGCTCCTTTACTGGTTGACATAATCAAGGACACATGGGAAGCCTACTCTCCCAGTGGACGTTTGGCCTAATAGAGAGCTGAACTGTTGTTCTTGAGGTCCGAGGACACATAGTCAGCCTGTTCTCCAGGTGTCAGCTTCACCCAGTCCAGAGCTCCTTTCTTTGGCTCAAGGTCCAAGAGCACATTGTTAGTCCACTGTCAAGGTGATTGTTTATAGATGCATAGAGCTGAGTTTTTTATTTTGAGGTACAAGGGCACATGGTGAGCCTCCTGTCTCGGTATCTGCATGGCCGAGCTCAGATCTCCTTTTTTTATTCTCCAGGTCCAAGGCCCCACCGTGAGCCTGTTGTCCAGTTCTACCTGGTCTTACTTGTCTTGTGCTGCACTGGGTGTCAAGCTTGAGGTATGTGGGCTCCTTGTCCACCCAGTGTCTGTGTGACTCATCTGCATAGTGTCAAATGGGATCAGAGGGCTCCCAGTCTTTTGGTTCCTGGTGGGTGTTCTGTTCTGAAGACTGAATTTCTGTTTGTTATGCTGTGTCTGAGATTTCATCTTCTGTGGGCTCTGGGTTGCCAGGGTGTCTGGGGAATTAGTTTGTTCACCGGTGAACTGGTTCATATATTTCATGGTCTGAGGACTTGCATTCCAATGGCTCACACAGTGTAAAGTGATGTGGTGATTCTTTATCCCAGTACCAAATTGTTTTATAAAATTCCCTCTATGACAGGTGTCTGGATTCCAGACACTGTGCACATCTGGGCTGGCTGGATGCTCAGGGGCTTCATGTGTCCTGTGCTGAGCCAGGTCGGAGGACTGCAGAGTAGTAATGTGCCCAGTGTTCCCTCAGCACGTGGACTCACCTTTCCTGTACTGAGCGCAATTGTGACCTCAGAGGTGTGGGACCCAGATGGCTGAGAATCCATGGTACTCTTACTTCCAGTGTCCCATTCGCATGGGCCAAGCCAGAGTGTGTTCCTGAGGACCTGGACCATCTTCATAGAGCAAAACAGATCTAGGAGTTCCTGTGTACAGGTTCGAGGACTCTCAGGACCACAGAGGGGAACAAATGCAGGTACTAACATGATCATTGTGTGTAGAGTATTGGAGAGACTCAGGGCAGGAAGAATGGGCTGGGGGCTTGCCATGAGCATGAGATAAGAACAGAGCACAGAGAGGGGGTCAAGATGGCGGGGAAGTAGGTGGAGCTGCCATTTCAACCTGTACCCTAAAGTGAGCTGATTACCTACCAAAGAACTCCGATCACCCATGAAATCAGCCTGAGATGAGAAGTATACATGTCTGGATCTCTACAGGAGCAGAAGACACCAGTGACAGGTAAAGCAGAGTGGGAATGTCGGACTGATATCGGAAGATAAACAAAAGGGGGAGGGAGCCACGAGAGGCAACCAATTGGAAAGTAATACCCCAATACGAAAGTGCCCTGTGTCTGGGGACCAGCATTAGCTTGGAGTCTGGTTGAAAGCACTCAAAAAAAAAAAAAAAAAGAGCAAAGATCGCAGGGGGATATTGTGGGAATAGGGGCGGTTAGGGATAGGGGCTTAAGTCCCAAGACCAGGACAGCCTCCCCTGGTGCTGAGCCAGAGAGCGTGTGGCTGAGAAAGCATATCTTGGTCCCTGAGCCGCCAGCGCACCTGAGCTGCCAGCTCGCCTGAGGGCCTGGGAGCCTGACCAGACTGCATTCCCTAAACACGAGTCCCCCACCCTCCCCTGGGAGAGGTGCACACAGATACTAGCCTGGAGCTCTGGCATCCTGAAAAACCAGGCATTCCCAGCCTGGGCCAGTGGGAAAATCTCAGTGTGTGATCGCTGCTTGGAACCTCTCTGGTGGTCTGGAGCTGCCCAGACAGCCACTGCTGCCCTGGTATTGGGTACAACGAGGAGATCCTGCATCCCCAGGGACCGTGACTCAGAACCTACTCTGCCAGCAGCTCTGCAAAGCATTCTGAGCCTTCTCTCTGAGAGGGAGGTCTGGGTGCAGTTTTTTCTCCTCTAAACCTCCAAAAACCATCAAAAGCTGTCAAGACGAGAGAAAACAGATGAAAGAACATAAAAACCTCCAGAAAACAAAAGCCTGAAAAAAAAAAGCGGTTTCCTCAGAGCCAACCCCCTTGAGGGGGGCAGGAGGACCTAACTCAGGGAACATCATTGTCTGAAAACCCGCGTGGCAGGCCCCTCCAGAAAACCAACCAGGAAGGAAGAAAAAAAAAAAAAAGAAGAAGACGACAAGAGAACAACCAGCAGTACTTCATAAATACAACTTTTATTTTTAACTCTTTACCAATATTCTGATTCTTTATTTTTATACATATAGATAATTTTTAACCTACTTACCATCACAATGAGATGTCTAGTACATCAAATTCCTTAATACCTTCTAACCTGAACTTTTTGTTACATAAACCCATGTTTTTCTTTTGCTTTTCTATTTTTTAATTTTTTTTAAATTTTAATTTACTTTAGTCTAATTTATTCTTTTTTAATTTTTATTTTCTAATATACATATAGAGTTGAACTTCAAGGTAATCCCCTTTCCCCAATAAATGCTACCCCTATAGGTAAACAAATTTTTAATCCCCCTTTATCTTAGGAAAGTTGAGTCCCTTAACAAAAACATTAAGATACATCCAGGAAGAATCAAAATAAACTTCCTCGCCCACACTTAGGTTCTTCCTTTTTTTTTTTTTTTGCTTTTATATATATATTTTTTTTTTCTCTTGTCATATACTTTTATCAGTCCTTTTGTTTGTCTGTTTTTGTTTGTATACTTCATAAATCTTACCTTGGGGCCCATTTGGGCTGAGCCTTCTCTTCTATCTTCCCTTTTTTTCCTGTCTCTCTCTCTCTCTCTTTTTTCTTTTCTTTTCTTTACTTTTTTTTTGTCTCTTTCTTCTCTATTTCTTTTTCTTTTCTTTTTTCTCTCATTTGGGTGGGGAATCCTGATTGCACAGAAGCATTCCAGGGTGCACCTTGACTGCACCACAATTGATACGTCCAGATGCATCTGTTCAGTCATCTCTTACCAAAATGACTAAGAGGAGGAATGCCCAACAGAAGAAAAATACAGAGGATGGACCTTCGGCAACAGTGCTAATGGCTATCGACACAGACAATATATCGGAAAAGGAATTCAGGCTAACAATTATCCAGGCAATAGCTAGGTTGGAGAAAGCCATGGATGACCAAATGGAATTGATTAGGGCAGAACCGAAAGCCACCAGGGATGATGTTCATAATGCTCTCAATGAATTCCAATCTAATCTAAATTCTCTAAAATCTAGGGTAACTGAGACAGAAGATAGAATTAGTGATCTGGAGGACAAACAGATAGAGAGAAAGGATCAGGAAGAAGCCTGGAACAAACAGCTCAGAAGCCACGAAAACAGAATCAGGGAAATAAATGATGCCATGAAACGTTCCAATGTCAGAATTACTGGAATCCCTGAAGGGGAGGAAAAAGAAAGAAGTCTAGAAGATATAGTGGAAGAAGTTGTCTATGAAAGTTTTCCCAATCTCATGAATGGAAACAATGTTCATGTACTAGAGGCAGAGCGGATTCCCCCCAAGATTTTAGATTCACGAAAGTCCTCACAGCACCTAATAGAATGAAGAATTATGCTTCTAGACAGACCCTCTTAAAAGCAGCTAGGACAAAGAGGCTCCTTACATACAGAGGAAAGCCCATTAGAATAATGTCAGTCCTGTCCACAGAGACCTGGCAAGCCAGGAAGGGCTGGCAAAAAATATTCAGAGTACTAAATGAGAAAAACATGCAGCCAAAAATACTTTAACCAGCAAGACTGACATTCAAAATGGATGGAGAGATAAAGAGTTTCCAAGACTGGCAAGGCTCAAAAGACAATGCAACCACCAAGCTGACACTATAGGAAATATTAAGGGGGGTTCTATAAAAGAGAAAAAAATCCTAAGAATATCATTGAACAGAAATACAGAGACAATCTACAGACAGAAAGCCTTCAAAGGTAACACGATGTCAATCACAACCTATCAATAATCACTCTCAATGTGAACGGCCTAAATGCACCCATAAAATGACACAGGGTTGCAGATTGGATAAAACGACAGGACCCATCCATATGTTATCTACAAGAGACCCATTTTGAACCTAAGGACTGAAAGTGAAGGGAAGGAGAAGCATTTTTCATGCCAATGGGCCTCAGAAGAAGGCCAGGGTAGTGATTCTCAAATCAGATAAATTAGATTTTAACCTAAAGACTGTAGTCATAGATACAGAAGGACACTGCATCATTCTTAAAGGGACTATCCACCAAGATGATCTAACAATTGTGAATATCTATTCCCCCAATATGGGAGCAGCCAATTACATAAGAAAACTATTAATCAAGATAAAGAGACACATTGATATGAATACATTGATAGTAGGAGATCTTAATACACCTCCCTCAGTAATAGACAGATCATTGAAGCAGAAAATTAATAAAGAAATAAGAGCATTGAATGAAACATTGGACCAGATGGACCTCATAGACATATACAGAACATTCCACCCTAAAACAAAAGAACACTCATTCTTCTCAAATGCACACGGAACCTTCTCCAGAATAGACCACATACTGGGTCACAAAATAGGACTCAACTGATACCAAAAGACTGACATTATTCCATGTATATTTTCAGGTCACAATGCTTTGAAACTGGAGCTCAATCACAAGGAAAAGTTCAGAAGGAACTCAAACACCTGGAAGCTAAAGACCACCTTGCTTAAGAATGCTTGGATCAACCAGGAGATCAAAGAAGAACTTAAACAATTCATGGAAACCAATGAGAATGAAGACACTTTGGTCCAAAACCTATGGGAAACAGCAAAGGCGGTTCTAAGGGGGAAATACATAGCCATCCAAGCCTCCCTGAAAAAAATTGAAAAATCCAGAATACACCAGGTGTCTCTACCCCTTAAAGAATGGGAGAATCAAAAACAATTCAAACCAACTCCACACCCAAAAAGGGAAATAATCAAGATTAGAGCAGAGATCAATGAGGTAGACACCAGAGATACAGTAGAATGTATCAATGAAACTAGAAGCTGTTTTTTTTAAAGAATCAATAAGATCGATAAACCATTGGCCACACTAATCCAAAAGAAAATAGAGAAAGCCCAAATTAATAAAATTATGAATGAAAAGGGAGAGATCACAACTAACACCAAGGAAATAGAAACAATCATCAGAAATTATTACCAACAGTTATATGCCAATGGTGCTGGGAAAACTGGACAGCTATATGTAGAAGAATGAAACTCGACCATTCTCTTACACCATACACAAAGATAAACCTGAAATGGTTAAAAGACCTCAACGTGACACAGGAGTCCATCAGAATCCTAGAGGAGAACATAGGCAGTAAACTCTTCTATATCAGCCACAGCAACTTCTTTCAAGATATGTCTCCAAACACCAAGGAAACAAAAGCAAAAATGAACTTTTGGGACTTCATCAAGATCAAAAGCTTCTGCACAGCAAAGGAAACAGTCAACAAAACAAAAAGGCAACCCACGGAATGGGAGAAGATATTTGCAAATGACAGTACAGACAAAAGGTTGATATCCAGGATCTATAAAGAACTCCTCAAGCTCTACACACACAAAACAGATAGTCCTATCAACAAATGGGCAGAAGATATGAACAGACACTTCTCTAATGACGATATACAAATGGCTATCAGACACATGAAGAAATGCTCATCATCACTAGCCATCAGGGAGATTCAAATTAAAACAACATTGAGATATCACCTGACACCAGTTAGAATGGCCAAAATTAGCAAGACAGGAAACAACGTGTGTTGGAGAGGATGTGGAGAAAGGGGAACCCTCTTACACTGTTGGTGGGAATGCACGTTGGTGCAGCCACTCTGGAGAACAGTGTGGAGATTCCTCAAGAAATTACAAATAGAGCTTCCCTACGACCCTGCAATTGCACTGCTGGGTATTTACCCCAAAGATACAGATGTAGTGAAAAGAAGAGCCATCTGTACCCCAATGTTTATAGCAGCAATGGCCACGGTCACCAAACTGTGGAAAGAATCAAGATGCCATTCAACGGACGATTGGAAAAGAAGATGTGGTCCATATACACGATCGAATATTATGCTTCCAACAGAAAGGATGAATACCCAACTTTTGTAACAACATGGACGGGACTGGAAGAGATTATGCTGAGTGAAATAATTCAAGCAGAGAGAGTCAACTATCACATGGTTTCACTTATTTGTGGAGCATAACAAAGAACATGGAGGACATGGGGAGATGGAGAGGAGAAGGGAGTTGAGGGACATTGGAAGGGGAGATGAACCAGGAGAGACTATGGACTCTGAAAAACAACCAGAGGGGTTTGAAGTGGGGGGGGGTGGGAGGTTGAGGAACCAGGTGGTGGATAATAGGGAGGGCACGTACTGCATGGATCACTGGGTGTTGTACAAAAACAATGAATACTCTTATGCTGAAAATAAATTTAAAAAATATTATTTTTCTCACCAATAAATATTGAATTGAATTAAATAATCCTTATGTATTTCAGCTGATTGTCTTATTAATAACCCTATTAAGCTACTTGATGTGTAATCTGTATTACTACATATTCTAACATTTTATTTAAGCTTTTATTCATCACATAAAAGCTACATGGTAATGACAACTTTTAAAATACACCACTGATCCTTGTTTCCTTTTTACTTTTTTTCTAAATTACATAAAGATAATTGGTTGGTTTCATTTGGTTTACATTATTTTGAAAGTTTTTTAGTGGCAAAGAATGCAGAAACATATCACTATGGACAGAGCTACACAACATACAGAGCAGTCTTTTACATGTTCTCTCTCAGCAGTTCTCCCAATATTCTCATAGAATTATAGTTGCTCATGGTGCCACTAATCGGTGGCATGCCAAACATCTTTATTAGTAAAATTGTTTTGACTTTTACTCATTTTACTATATTTCTTGGCACTCCTGGGTATTTAAGAGACTGCTCCCTAGTTTTCTGTTTAAGTAAGAGTTATTAGAAAATAAATTAAAGCCCACTCTTGACCTTCAACTCTGAGTTTGATATATCAAAGATCAATTTCTAGAACAAAGCTTGGGGAGTCTGAACAAAAGAAATAGATTGAACAATACAAGTCATTCATCCAAGAAAAATTCAGGCAAGCCAGTGGTAGCTGGCACACCAGGGGCAACTTCCTCCATGAGACATGTCCATCTCTTCTCAGGGCCATCTACTTCGTCCACCTTATTTCCTAACACTATCCCAAAGGAAGAAAGCAAAATGCTTTAACTCACAAGACTGCCTTAACTCCACACTGTGAATTCACAAGACTGTTTGTTTACATGAACACATACACACACACACACACACACACACACACACACACACTAATTTTGTTTTGTTTTCTGATTATAAAAGCAACACATTATCTTTTTGAGATTATATACCTACTAAATTTTAATGGAAACTAATCTATTACTGACTTTCTGGTATATGGATGTTTATGTATACTTGAAGGTACCATCATGCCCTTAACATTCTGGAGGAAATCTTCTTTGATCCCACACTAATATATACCTATCATAGAGGTATCTTTTGATATTTTTTCTCTACAAGTTTTCCATATTAAGTAGCATTCTCACCTTAAATGATGGCTTTCCAGGTGACCTCTAAAAGGCAGGGCAATGGAATCTTTGAAATAGACATCCTTAACCCAAAGCCAGATGTAACAGTGTATTCTCCCTATGTACTTGGTGATGAATTATTTGAACCATCAGTGCAACCCAGAACATTTAGAATATCATGCAACATTCTGACTGAAAGCAAAAGCACAGTGAAATTTTGTGTGTTAAGTTTTTCCATTTCAGGAGCCCTGAAGGCCTGACCTTCATTGTTCCTGAGCACAGATAGCCCTTAAATTGCCTTGGCAGCCTAGAAATATCTCCTGCTGAATACTTCCAAACTGTATCCTCTCTTTCAGCAAGTCAATGTTGCCATGTCCAGAATTCTAACAAACTACTTTTAAAATGATTTTATTTATTTGTTTGACAGAGATAGAGACACACTGAGGGAAAGAACACAGCAGGGGGAGTGGAAGATGGAGAAGCAGACTTCCCACTGAGCAGGGAGCCTGATGCAGGACTCAATCTCAGGACCCTGGGATCATGACCTGAGCCAAAGTCATATGCTTAAGGACTGAGCCGCCCAGGTGCTCCCTAACAAACTATTAATAATGGTAAGGTATTACAAGAAATGAATTGGTGTAAATATGTATGGAATGTACAAAGTGCAATTAAAATTCCCGGGGAAAGAGTTGAGTGGGTTCAAATTTTAGAATGGATGCTTGTTAGGAGTTAAACTATAGGAGTGAAATTCAAAGGAAGAATAATAAACCAAATGCCTTTCAGTAATAATAAGTGTCTCTCTGAAGCAAAAAAAAAAAATATATTTCACTATGATTTTATTTTTAAATGTTTATTTATTTATTTTGAGAGAGAGGGAGAGAGAGAGGGAGAGCACACAAGTGGGAAGGGCAGAGGGAGAAGGAGAGAGAACCTCAATCAGACATCAGACTCTACACCTAGCACAGAGCCTCCTATGGGGCTTGATTTCATGACACTGAGATCACAACCTGAGCCAAACTCAGGAGTTGAACATTCAACTGACTATGCCACTCAGGGACCACTATAATTTTAATTTTCTGAAATGTAACTCCAGGCCTCCATCATAGCTTCCAGGAATTTATATATTAATAGATAATACATATAAAATAACAAAACCCTGCCTTTTTAGACACATCCCCTGGGGATCAGAAAACAAGTCAGATGAAGGAAACTTTCATAAAGGAGGTAAACTAAGTGGGTCAAAATTGGGAAGCTCGTGGACAGCTGAATAACTGCCCAGGAAATAGGAAAAAAAAATCCTGAGGAAGTTTTTCCCCTATTAAGAGTGTCACCATCGTCTCAGGAATAATCATTATAATTACTTGCATCCTCAACCTGACAAATATCCAGGATGTATGTTAAAAACCAATAACTGGAAAAAACAAAAAACAAAAAACAAAAAAAATTAAAAAATAAACTAGGGGTGGTTCAAGATTTTGATCTGGAGAGAGGTTGAATTATGTTTTCACATGTCAATAAGCCATTTCCAACTATTCATCAGGCTAATTGTCCTTGCTGCTTATTTTACTAAATTATTTGAATAAAATTATTCATAATTTTAATGAATATATGTTTATTAGATATATTGAATTCAATTATTTTGAATACATCAGATGCATTATATTGAATATATACTCATTTAAAAAGTTCATTTCTTTTTCTTGTGCTTTTTAATATTCATATCTATTATTTAATACCCAGGCTATTGTCCAGAACAGGTTATTGTCCAGAACAGATTTGAATGATAATAATCATCATCTTTCTTCCTGATTTTAATGGGCAGCCTGGTAGTAGATGTTTAATTTTGTTAACAAAAATATTTTAAGGGGCGTCTGGGTGGTTCAGTGGGTTAAAGCCTCTGCCTTCGGCTCAGGTCATGATCCCAGAGTCCTGGGATCAAGCCCTGCATCAGGCTCTTAGCCTGCTTCCCTTCCCATCCTCTCTCTCTCTCTGTCTGCCTCTCTGCCTACTTGTGTTCTCTGTCAAATAAATAAAATCTTTAAAAATATTTTGATAGGAGTAACAATTCATCGTATAGGATGCACAAATATTCCTAAGGAAGGAATGCATAAATTTGTAATATATTTACCTTTCCATAGACAGTCTTAGCAAATATTTTGAACTTCAATTTCTTGATTAAAAAAAAAGTCCATAAACAAGGCACATCTAGGTACATAGGTAACAAGTGTTCTCAAATTTTTAAATGTATGTTGAAGCCCATCAAGATTTGACATCTTCAGGGGCGCCTGGGTGGCTCAGTGGATTAAGCCGCTGCCTTCGGCTCAGGTCATGATCTCAGGGTCCTGGGATCGAGCCCCACATCAGGCTCTCTGCTCCTCAGGGAGCCTGCTTCCTCCTCTCTCTCTGCCTGCCTCTCTGCCTACTTATGATCTCTCTCTCTCACTGTCAAATAAATAAAATAAAATCTTTAAAAAAAATCTTCTTTTTTTGATATCTGGGTCCCTGTATTTATCATGTTTGGCTGTCAAGTGGGCACACCGGGGAAGGTGTAAGGAGAGGAAAGAGACATAAGCTAACAGTCACCCTGGATTAACTTCAGTCTAAGTGTGCAATTACTTTTTCCTGATCTTGGAAAACTGGAACCAGTAACCACAAATTTGACAGCATCTTTTTTTTTTTTTAAATTCAACTGACGCTTCTTCAGTATTTATTTACAGAAAATTTAACATGTGATAACTATGTTATATTTTTTTCACATGTTAAAGCCATGTTTTATGATGCACAATTTCAAGATAATGGACTATTTACAGTCATTGAGTCAAGTTAATGCAATGGCTGTATTGAAGCAATAGAGAAACATGGAGACATGAAAATAAAAAAAAAATCAATACCCTCAAGACTTTAAAAGGCTTTTTGAAACTGTAGAGTGTTCCAAAGAATCTTGTAGGTGGCTGTTTCATGATTGCATGGAAGAGATGATAGGGAACTTGACTGCCTATGTATTAGTTGGAACCATTGATTTATTTGGAAATTATGGCACAAATGGAAGAGAACTAAGTTTGAAAATCTTCCAGCCTTTCAACAGAAGATAACAGTTCTGGTTTTGAAGATTGGGCAGGTAATTTCTTCTGAAGGTGGTACCTTTAGTAAGCTGGAAAAAACCATGGCTGCTATTTTATTCACAAAATATAAAATGAATCCTTATTTTATAATAATGTATTAAACATTGAATAATGTTAACTTGTAGGCATTGAATTTCCTACATCTTATAAATCTTACTTAGTCTGCTACAAAGCTAAAGATAGAATTTAGTACACTTCAGAGCATAATATATATTTATTCTCCTAAAATAGGTTTATCTTATGTTTTGAAAGCATGAATATATGGAAAGTGAACCTTGCTATCCAGGACACAGACATCGATATCTAGGCAGTAAAGGGATTATGTTGCCTTGTTACTTTAAGTGGATCCAAACACTGGAAGCACCAACATCAGCATCAACTAGGGATTTTGGAAAAGCAGAATCTCAAGACATATTCTGATCTGCTAAGCAGAAAGCTCCCATTTGAATAATCAACACATTAAAATATGATACTCTTTCACCTATATGATTATGTGGTATGATATTATTAGGAAAACCTAAATAAAAATTACATTTACATGCAAAACAACATAATATGGAGTATGCATAAACCTACTGACAGATGTATTCTGTCAGATGTGTTAGTTGGTTCCAAGGGAATATGTGTTAGTTGGTTCCAAGGGGAATATTTGCAGCAAGAGAGCTTGGCACATTCTTCAGTCGTATAAACAAAGTATATTACTCTTACCAGAGATGGTGGCTGGGGAATATTTGAACAAATCTGCAAAAGGCCCATCATTTCCCATATCTCCTTTATCACTCAAATTCGGGAGCTACTCAACATAAAAGAAATCTTATCAACACTTGAGTTCCATAGCTCCTTTATGATCTTTCCTTGAATACAAAGTATGCCAGCTCCTTCAGGTTGACAACAAAGAATCTCCTGAAATCTGACCCTTATGTTTTCTGAAATGAAGTCAAACTCTTTCCTTAACATATGATGATATATATATATCATGATAATATATATATATAACTGCATACTGCTCACATTATTACGAATTAAGTAATAGTTATATATACAATTAAAATGACTAGCTTTTAAATAAAATAATAACATGTCACTATCTTATAAATGATATGAAATAAGCAAAAAGATAAGCTAACATCAAGTTCTCAAAGTTTTTTTTTGATTTAGACTTATTTTTATTTATTTTTTTAATTTTTTTAAAAGATTTTATTTATTTATTTGGCAGAGAGAGATCACAAGTTGGTAGAGAGGCAGGCAGAGAGAGAGAGAGAGAGAGAGAGGGAAGCAGGCTCCCTGCTGAGCAGAGAGCCCGATGCGGGACTCGATCCCAGGACCCTGAGATCATGACCTGAGCCGAAGGCAGCGGCTTAACCCACTGAGCCACCCAGGTGCCCCATTTTAGACTTATTTTTAAAATAATAAACTGGTGATGTTAAATATCCACTAATTCAACAATTAAGTATATATCATCTATTTCTTGTTAGACATTGAGCTAGCTTTGAGAAAATAAAATAAAATAAAATTTTAATGTTGAGAGTTTACAGAACAAATGTATGCTTCAGAGTGGGTATTTTCCTCAAAGCAGGTCATGCTGGGAAAACAATAAAATACTGGAAAATTATAATTTTAATCAACAGAAACAATATTTTATACTTTTACTTAAGGAAGCTTAGAGATGAATCAACAAACAAACATGCCCAATCTTTACAGGCTATATAAATGGTTCTGAATTCCAGGAAGGAGATGAGCAGATGGGTAAGTTACACATCAGAATCACTTGAATCAACAATGGGAATGATGGATGATTGGATCCAAAAAGGAATATACATGACTCTGCCTTTGTAAATGTTTTACCTTAAAAAATTATATATGTGTATGTATGTATATATATCACATTTATAACATTCTACCTCAGGCACCCTGAAGTAGAACATTTAAGCAATCCAAAGAACTAAAACTTTTGAACTACTAGAGAAATATGTGATCTTATTAAATTTTTAAAAGAGCTTCATTAAAGAATAACTGATACTCCAAGACATCCTGCACATTTAATTTATAGAATTTGATACACTTGGTCTTATGCCAAAGCCCATGATATCATCACTGTAATTAAGATAATAAACATATCCATAAGCTCCAAGAGTTTTCTGATGTCCCCTTTTGTCCCCAGTAGTACTTGTGATCTATCATGTCAACAGAAATATAAATGCACAGTAGTGCACTCTTAGCTGTTGTACGGCCAATCTCTAGAATTTATTCTCCTTATATAATGAAAATGTTACAGATCATTAAACTATTTAGATCATGGAGATTTCTTAAACTGTTTAAACTGTAACTTTCTTACCCTTAAAATGGAAGCAGTACAATTAATCCATAGAGAGAATTAAAGATAAAATAACTTGCACAAACTCTTCAGTCCAGTGAGGAGGAGAACAAGTAATGCTGCTTGAGTTATAATTTATGCACTCTCTGGTGATTTCTCTACACCCTCTGATGAAACTGG